>NC_134142.1:118300833-118603863 GCF_033958435.1 Carettochelys insculpta | reverse complement strand
GCCTGCTCCTGTCTTTCTGCAGCTCGTCCTCCCTTTGTCCCCAGTCCATCCTCCCTCCGTATGTGCGTGGGTGTGTATGTGCGTGGCAGGCCCAGGCTGTGGCTTTTCTTCCGCAGGAGGAGATGGCGCTGCTCTTCCTTCTAACCTGGCTTCTCTCTGGTTTTTTGGGGGAGGGCGGAGGTTGATTTTATTTTATTTTTTCTCCTTCCTCTCCCCTCGCAGGAATTCAGATTCTCTCTCTTGTATTTCCCTTTTCTTTCTCCCCTCTTCTCCGGCCGATGTAGTGATCTAGACAGAGACTTTTGGAATAACAATGACAACACAGTGCAGCAGAAATGGAGCTCCTACCCTCCCAAGGAGTTTATACTAAACATTTCACCTTACGCCCCATACGGTGATCCACGACTTTCCCTCAAGTGAGTCTTTCGTTACCTGGTTTGATCATGTGTAGTGAGTATATGCGCAACCTGCCGCCCTCCCTTCCTCTTCGTCCTCCTCCCCTTCACCTTCCTTCTACTCCTCTTTGCTCCACGTCTTCTCCCCACACACTCCACCCCCATGGGCAGATGGCCATGGAGACGAGCAACCCCCTCCTGCCGTTCCCCTCCCTGCTTTATTTCAGTGGTTCCCAACTGCTGGCTCAGGTGCTGGTACCGGTTCCCTGGGCTCACCCCCTCGCTCCCTCTGGCTCCTTGGTGGCCTTTCCCACAGCCCCGCTGCATGGGGACCTGTTGCCCCGCTGCTGGCTGCCCCACTTTGGGGCCCCAAGCTCCGGGGCAGGCTAGAGCACAGCCCACCAAACAGGAAGCAGCGGTGGGCATCAGCTGGCACAGCCGTAGCCTTGGAAGCTTGGCATTGATTCGGCCGAGGTTCAGCTCAGGCCCCCGCACCTGCTCCACCAGTACGGCTGCCCCAGTGGGCTGGGAACCACTTCCCTAAACGACTCACTAAGAGAGGCAAGCGCCCCCCTCCTGCTGCCCCAGGCCCCCTCGGCTCTCCCTCCCCCACCCCGCGCCCCCCTTCTCTGCAGCACAGGATGGGGTTGCGCGTTTGGGTTCCCCCTCAGCGTGTACTCTGCATTTGCACTGTGTGGTGGTGACTGGTGCTGGTAAGCTCTCACTAACATGGCTTTTCTCTCCCTCTGCCTGTACTGGTGCCTCTCCTAACAGTTTTCTCCATCGTTTAACCCCTCCTTGTCTATGGGATAACGTAACTTTGCTGCCATCATGCGCTCACCACCGAGCCGGGGCCGCCTGTTGTTTTCTTCTCTCCTCTCCCTGTCGCCGAAGGTTCCCCCTCAGCCCTTTCTTTTGCAGTGCTGATGTCTCTCTTTCTCTCTGTGTCTGTCTGTCCCTTGTCTGTCCGTCTTTCTCTTTCTCTCTCTCTTTTTCTCCCCACACGTCTGGCCGCCTCCCTGCCACCCCCCACCCTGGCGGGCCTGGCCCACCCCAGTGGCTCTCTGCTCTCAGGCGCTAAGTTGGCCGCCTCGTCTGCTTCGGGGTTGGCGGGGGAGCGAGAAGGACGGCTGGGGGAGAAGCAGCAGCTCCGAGAGGACGGCATGAAGAGCAGCGTCTCTGCCCACAGCGAGCCCAGCAATGGGAAGGCGGGGAGAGGCCGATGGCACACGGTGCAGAGCCACCTAGCCGCAGGGAAGCTCAGCCTATCCAAGTGAGTGCGAGCGCTTCACAGGCCTGGCCCGGCCCGGCCCCAGAAGGCACAGCAGCGTGGGGTCGGGCGAGTAGCCTGTTGTTCAAGGGGACTATTCCCCCCCAGCGGGATCAGGCCAGAGGTCCAGGAGATGTGGGGCGTGTGAAGGGATTACCTCGCCCAGTGGGATCGAACAGGACAGTCTGGTGGATGGCAGGAAACACATTACCGCCTGTTAAGGATTTAACCCCTGTAGGTGGTGAGATGCCCCTCAACCCTTGGCTCAGCATCACTGTCATTATCTCCACTGCAGTAGCATCCCGGTCATCACCCAGAGCTCTGGTGGAGGCCAGTCTGACAGTCATCTGTCAGCAATGGTCTAGAGACACTTGGTCCTGCCTCGGCTAAGGGAGGATGGACTAGATGGTCTCTCAAGGTCCCTTCCAGCCCTCTATTTCTGTGATTGTGCTGGGCACTGGATAACCAGCAAAGACAGTCTCTGCCCCGAAGAGCTTATAAGCCAGATAGAAGACTACTAACAGCAGGTGGCTCTAGACAGTTTGAAGGAGTACAACGAGGTGGCTTTGTGGATGTTTATGGGGAGCTTCTCCCAGGCGTGGGGCCAGTCTGGGAGAGCACATGAAGGGGTTTGTTGGAACATTTAGCAAGTGGGTGAGGGAGACACGCGCCACCAGCAAAGCAGAGGGGAAGCCGGTGTCTTGGCAGCATTGGAGAGAGGTTGGGTAGGAAGGGGCTAGACCCAAGAGGGCAAGTGACAAGTTGTTTGTGTTTGATGTGGTGGAGGAGGAGCCAGCAAAGCCCCAGCAGGAGAGGAGAGAAAAGGTGAAAGTCGACAAGCCTGGAAAATGATCTTGGCAACCTTGTTTTGAATGGCCCGAAAGTGGGACAGGGCCTACATTTGTCAAGGCCAGAGAAAGGAGGTCGTCCAGGTGGGATGGTTGTGGATGAGACTGTTAGCTCTGTGGATGGAAAGGGAAGGCCGTACCTTGGAGATGGTGAGCAGGAAGATGTTTAGACCCCTCCTGGACATGAGGATCTAGAGAAAGGGCCGAGGCAAAGATGAGGCGTAGATTGCAGACCTGTGCAACAGGAAGGGTGTGGGGCTTTCTGTGGCAACTGAAATAGGAGGGTGAGAGGTGGCCTTACGGAGCCTGAGGGAGAGATGAATTAATTTAATCTCCAAACACCAGGGACCCATCCCCATGCCACTATTGCTAGCTTGCCGGTCCCCCCCAGCTGGCAGAGCTGCACCCTCTGTGGTGGAGCAGGACTCCCACTCCCATCCTGTGGATGTTCTTGAGTCAGTTAATCCTTTGGACATTGCCTCCTACATGGGTCTTCTATGGGCCTGAAACGGAGATTGCCTGCCCAGTGCTCAGTCGGTCTGAATCAAGGCCTTCTTGGGGCTCCATGCCAGAAGCAGGGGGAGATTTACAGGTGCCCAGCAAGATGGGTGTCATGTTTCTGCAAGAATCGGAGGCGTGAGAGAAGTGGTGAGTGAGCGAGGGAGGGAGAGGGCAGCTCAGCTGGCCTTTCTCCACCTTCCATGCTTAGTACTAAGCCGAGGGGGCTGTGGTAACTAGTTAGCTGATTGCCTCAATGGGTGAACACTCCAATATGGAGTCAATGCTTTGTGTAGTGGAACAGCTTGTACCCCTCCTTGGGCCATTCCACTGATATCTTTCGAGGCAGGTACACAGAAGGGGTAGGGGCATTAGTGAATTTCCAGACCAAGGGTCAGCAACCCCCAGCTCCGGTGCCAAGAGTGGCACATGAGCTGATTTTCATTGGCATACGAGGCAGGAGCTCAGCTCTGCTCCTCCTCCTCCAGGCAGCCAGGAGCTTGCTCAAAGCCAGGTCACTTGTGGATTCACAAAAGACCAGCTAATGTCACCAACCACCACCTCAATGGTAAACCTCTGCCTCTTTATTTATTTATAAATGAAGCTGTTGCAAGCAGGACTATGAGTGACTTTGAAAAGTATCGCTGGCACTCAGGCTGTACATAGAGGTCAAAAGGTCAAATTTCAGCGCTCCACCTTGGAAAGGTTGCTGACCCCTGTTCTAGACTGTCCTGTCTTTGCGTAGTCATGAATTTCTCCTTGGTTTTGTCTTTACTGCTTTTCTAAATACCACGTCCCAATTTTAAAGCTTTCTAGCAGAAGGAACTGATCTGCTCTACTGACCTGGTTGTATCTTAATGAAGTTCCTTTTGTCCGGGAATGACACAGCTGTTGCTGTAGCTGACATCTGTGGCCTGGTGAGGGGGCTCTCCGTTGCATTGTCTGTCTGGAGGAGGTCAACCCTCACTGGCTTGCACCATAGGAACAGCAATATCCTGGGGGCTGGAGTAGATACTAGCAGACGCCAGAGCGCCAGGTGTGCTTGGTGCCAGGTTCGTACAGTCCCTTCTGCATCAGAAGCAGCTCCCATGCGTCAGTTACCACTGATAGAAATTTATATATTCCTCTGGCGCAGGGCCTAGAGCAGCCAATTTTAGTTTCCTGTGACTGAGAGGTTGTAAATTGGACAAATTTAGGATTTGATAGAAAACTGAAATGAGGTCGCCAAGCACAGAAGCGAAGGCAGCGACTGGGAAAGGCCCATCTCTGCTTCACGCCAGGCAGCACGGGGGCTGCAGTGGGGGACTTGCTCCTTCTGAATCATGTTTCCCCCAGGAACCCACAAATATACGCCGAGCCAGAGGCAAGGCCGACTGGGTCATGCGCTCTCCAGGGTTCCGGGGTGTCTGAGCTTGACTCTCAGATTATTCAGGTCTTCACTTTTTCTCCCTCCCTTTACTCTTTCTTGATCTCTCTCTTTCTCGGTCTCTTTTTTTTTTCTTCTTTTCTCTTCTCTCTTGCCCTCTCGCCTGTCTTCTCTCTGCGTGATGCACGAAGGCGCAGCTTCCCCATTACGTTTCAGCCATAACTGCAGCCCCAACCTACATGGAAATTGCACAGTGTTTTTCTGCTGCTGCCCAAAGTGATTCCCCCAGGGTCTGGTGGGGACATACGCCATGGAGGTGGCATCTACTGCTACTGTAGCTGGGCTGCTCTGTTTCCTTTGTACTCTTGGGAGCCAAGCAGGGTCTTGGGTTTGAAGTGACAGTCAGGCTGGAGGGTGACTCCCTGGCCTCAGCCCAGCTGGCTGCTACGGGGCATCTCAGCCGAAGGCATGAGCTCGTGGCAGTAGTAGAGCTGGGGCACAAAGAGGTTAGTTGGGCACCTGGCCACATGCTTCTCTGTTCAGCCACACGTTTAGCAGCCTTCGTTGACTGTCAAGCTGCGTGCCCAGCTGTGTGCTCTGCATGTGTGCTCATGTGACAGCTGCATGCTCAGCAACAGGTTGAGTCCAATATCAAGAGAAGTGCTCACTCTCACGCCCAGCTGTATGCTCAGCTTGGGCTCCATTGTGGCTTCACCAGGGGCTCCCTTGCACTCCCAGCTGGGCCACTCACCCATCCATCATCTGCCCAGCTGTGTGCTGCTTTGCATGCTCAGTCTTGCCTGGCTGTGCTTCACCCTGCCTGTGGCAGTGCTTTCAGTCATGTGTCCTCTCATGTGCTGACTGTGTTTAGCCATGTGTCCTGGCAGAAGTCTGTGTAGCTGTGGGATCGCTCATGGGGCTGGCTGCATGGTTAACTAGTTGTACCATTGTTGCATCTTCTAGCCAGGTGCTCTGTCCTGGGCCAGCCCATGTGCTCCATAGCTCATGCCCAGCTGAGCCCGCAGCCTGGGGCTTAGTCATTCATAGCCACCTGGGCAGTTGGCTGTAATTTTTCAGCTGTTCCATTGGCTCTTTCCACCAAGGTTCAACCACTGCAAAGGTCAGATCGCGACCTGGCAGTTGTCCCTTGGAGTCAGCGAGGCAGACCTGATTTACCCCAGCTGAGCAGCTGGCCCTTGAATGCAGAGTCATCCTGAAAGCTAAACAAACATAGATGCAAGAGACAATGGATTATTTTCCAGAAAGTTGGAGTCCTGAGGCTTTCACCTCATGGCTGGGTTCTGAGCTGCCTGCCACTTGGCACTGACCCATCCCCAGCAAGTATGTGGCGGGATGGCGGAAGGGGCAGCCAGTCCGATGCAGTCATGGTTCTCCAGGCGTGCGCCAGGCCTGAGATTGCTGCTGGGCCCCATGGCTTGCGCTTAGTACACTTGAGGGACTCCTGTGATGTTTGAACTCAGCAGCTGAGTGCCTGGGAATGGACCTTTTTCACCGGGGGGCGGGCGGGGGAGTGTGCTTCAGCCCTGCCACCCCACCAGCTTGGCCCAGTCCTAGGAATAGGGAGAGCCCACAACTTCACAGCCCTGTTTGGGGCCTGAGTGGGTGCCTGGGTGCAGCCAATGGTGAGAGGGGTGTTTCCCACATGACGGGAAGCAGCGCAGACCCTGGGGGGGTTTGCCTTCACACAGCAGCCTAATTAGCTCAGAAAGGAGGTCGTCCGGCTGCCGAGAAGGCGCCAACTTCCCATGAGCGGAGCAGGAAAGGAACAGGGACGGCGGCATCTCCAATGCTGCTTCACAGGACACAGACACGCCAAGCCCTTGAAGACCGGACGGAGTCCGGGAGACGTGCAGTGGGGCAGACAGGCAAGATGGCCGAGGGGCAGGGAGCTGGTGCCTCTGGGAAGGCAGAGACGGGGCCAAGACATAGATGTATGGATGGCTGGTTCCAGAGGGCCCTGGCTGAGAGCGCACCACGCTGGGGCATCTTCTCTCTAACTCTCTTCTTTTGCTTCCTCCAATTTTGCCCCTTCACCTTCTTCTCCTTTCTTTCCTCTCCTTTGCCCTCCCCCTCCCTAAGTTTCGAGGACTCCACCATGTCCACAGCCACTACCCTTGAGTATATCCCCACCTCAGCAGGAGACCCGAAATGCCAGCGCCCCCGCACGCTGATGCGCCAGCAGAGCCTCCAACAGCCGCTTAGCCAGCATCAGAAAAGCAACCACAGCCAGCCCACCACCAGCCAGAGCCTGGGGCACCTACAGTCTCACTCCAGCTCCTCCTCCAGCGGCGGCAACCCCCGGGGCTACCGCGGTGGCCAGACGCGGCAGGGGGTCTCGGCTGGCTCCAAGCACCGGCCTGCTGGCGGCCGGAGCCGCTCCAATCCCGGGAGCTGGGACCACATGGTGGGGCAGATTCGCAACCGAGGCTTGGATGTGAAGTCCTTCCTGTAAGTTCTCTCTCTCTTCTCTCCCTCTCTCGTGTGTTTCACCTGCTCCTTTGCTAGCCAGTGGCAGGTGCCCAGTGCCTTGCTGGGCATGGAATCCTCCTCTCTCATGGGCAGTGCCGCCTGCTCTCGTGCTGCTCTGATGCTTATTTGCCAGTGACTGAGGGCAGCTGCTACCCTGCACGGATCCCTGGCTGCACGCTCATGAGACACTGAGGAAGAGGAGGGGATCACTCCCCTTTTTCTCCCTCCAGGAGCATCTTGGGAAAGGTTCCCTTCCTCCATCTCGTCTCCCATCCATTCCACCCCTTCTGTTTAGTGCCCGTGGCTTAGCTCCAAATAGCCAGTACAGCCGAATGCCTCCTGTCAGGTTGGCAGCCATGGCTCCAAGGGAAATCTTGGGTCAGACTTCCCTTGCTTCAAGGAACCAGTAAGTCCTATCCACTTGCAGGGGCACCCCTGATTATCCCCCAAAGCTGGAGAACAGGCCCTTTTCATCTGTCTCGGCAGGGCTGCTGAATCCAGGCTCCACCCCCCACCCCCCCAAACACTTGGGGCATATCAGTTTGGCCCCTGTACCCTGCAGCTAGAGAATGGGCTCAACTAAGACCTGGGCTCAGACCCATGACACCCCTCTAGAGGCAGCTGTGGACAGCGAAGAATCTAGCCTTTGGGAGGCTCAGAGATGGGGGTGGTCTCTCTGTACCACTGGGAAACCGACATTCCCTCAGTAAAGGAGATGCCTGTCTGTTCTCTCTCCCAAAGGTTGTCTCTGCTTGTTTATTCCTGATAGCCCAGCCTGTCAGCCCTAGAGCTTCCGCTGCTGTGATCCCTAAATGCAGCTCTGTCACAGCACTTTGAGGCATGTGATCTGTCATCAGTGGCAAATGCATCTCCCGTCAGTGATGGCTTTTACATGCCCAGTGCTGAGGGCTGAGCTGAGTCCTTCACTGTCAGTCTCGCTCTGTGTGTGATGGTCTCACTTACCTTCTGCGGCCAGGGCCCTCCCCTGCCCATCCTCTCCCAAGCTGCTTCGCTCTTCTGGGCAGTCTTCCTCCAGCTGGGCCCCTGCACAACAGGAACTACCGTTTAACTAACCTGTAGGGCCAGATGCTTTGCTGGTGTAAACTGTTGTAATGCCCTTGGAGTGAATGGGACAGATCCCCAACTGGTGCAAGCTAGCACTGCTCCCATGCCTCAGTGGTGGGTAGGAAGGATGGCCTAGGGGGCTAGGACCCTGGATTGGACAAATTCCCTGCATGACCATGGGCAGCCCCGTGACATGGGGATAACACTTCCTATCCTCAGAGAAGCGGTGTGAGACTAGAGCTCCTTAGTGAGCAGGCAGTGTTCAGAGGCTGGGTGTGTAATCCCATAGGTTAGGAGCTACCCTGGCTGATGCTACCTGAAGCTCTGACTCATGGCAGGGAATCTGCCTTACCAGATGGAGGGCCTGGAGTATCAGCTTTAATTCAGCCAGATAAGAGATCCTTGAATGGAAGATGCACACTCATGGTGATCAGCATCTGCAGGGTTAACTTGTTATTAATCTGCCCGTGGCGTGGCTGTTCACGCTCAGCCCTTGTGCCTCCTGGCCTTAGCCTTAAAGATGTTCACAGCAAACTCCATTTGCCTGCTTCCTGATTTATAAATGAATCTCATTAGCCCTTCCGAGGATTATAGACCTCTCTGTTTGCACAGCTTCATTTGCTTATTCCAGCCTTAATTGGTTGAAAAAAGTACCCCCAGAAAGAGACAGAGCTGAGTAGCTCTATTGCTTTTGCCATCTGAGGAGCCATTGCCATTTAGTTCCATTACTTCCAAAAAACCATTAACTTTGTTTTTTCATCTTGTTTACCATCAAACTCCTGCTCCTCCGCATTTTAATGCACATGCATTTATTAACCTCGGGAGGCCCGCGGGAGGCTCCACTAACGAGGCTGCATCATCTGCGCAAACCATCCTGGGATCTGGGTGAAAACGCCCTTTTCTAAAGAGGGAGTCAGGTCTTTAAATAGCAAGATGAGCCTACCAATATGCCCAACTTCCCCCCACCCCACACACACACTCAGCAGGCTGGAGCAGAGTGAGTTATTCTGGTAGATATGCAGAGCACAGAAATAACAGCCTAGTATTACCTTTCCATGCAGGTGGTTTATGCGGTTGACCTGTGGATGAGTTGTCCCAGGGGAATGGGGGACGGGGGGTTGATGAGATCGGGAATGGGAGAGAGTGGAAGCTTGGTAAATCTCTAGGAAGTTGTGGCACAGGGATAGGAGATTCCTCACTTTCTATCTCAGGGAAGGGGCGAGCCTCATCCACTTCCCAGTGTGACCCAGCACGTGCTTCTAGCCCTTGAAGGGCCCAGGACAGCAGCTTTGCATCTGGGGCAGGTTCAGGTGTATGAGTGCTAGTCTGGGTTCTTTCGGGGCTCTCTCTGAACTCAGAAGAGCCAGGCTCATGCCTGCTAAAGCATTTGGATTTGCCAGCTGAGGGACACAAAATATAGTCCCAAATCTCTATAGCTTTCCTAAAAGCAGGAGATGCAGCAGCCTGGTGTGCCAGGAAGGTGCAGCTGGAACTTGGTTGGGAGGATGTTCACATCTCACCAGGTGCAATGCAGCCATCTCCAGCTCACTAAAACAGCCTGCACTGGGCCAGCCTGGATTCCCTGCGTCTACGTGCAGAGATGAGGGCTTGCTTTAGCTGGTCCAGGTTTCTCTGTTGCTTTCTCACTCCACTTGGGTCTGGGGGCTCCTCACTCTTTCTTTGGGGTGCGGGAGCACTCTGTATAGTGGGAGTGCCGAGAGCTCCTGAACCAACCTTTAAACCCAGGGGACGTGATAACATCTCTAATTCCGTCACCTTCCTGTCAGTTGCAGTCTATTTATGGCAGTGGTGTCCAATAGGAATTCAAAGATCGCCACACCCGTGGTTGTCGTCCTTCCATATTCGCCACATTAGTCACACTCCCACCCCCCCGGCCCTCCCCCTGCCCCAGAGCCAGACACCCCCAGACACCCGCTTCTCATTCAATGTCAGCGACTCACCAGAGTGGAGCCACCGCCAGAGATTCTGCTGCTCGGGTGGCTGCCAGGCACTTCTCCCCCCAGCAAGCTGTGAGGCCTGTGCATGGAGCAGGTGGACGGCACATTTAAAGGCTACAAGAGCTGCTTGCAGCTCAGGAGCTGCGTTCGCCACACTGCCGTGTCCTATTAGCCACATGTGGCGAGTGGCAAATGTATTGGACACGGTGGCGGCAGAAGAAACCCATCCAGACATTGCAGGTGCATGCATCACATGACCTTCCCTAGCTCCTCCCCTATCAATCATTCATAGCCCCTCCCATTCAGTCTGGCCCCATGTGACCTTCCCACTGTCTGAGCCCTGTCTGACCTCTCCTTCCCTCTACCACTCTGTCTGGTCTTTCTCGCAGCCTGTGCGATCTTCCTCAGTCCTCTCCCGCAGCTGAGTTGCCTTCCATTCATACATGCCTGGTGGGGACGTGTGAAATCGAGCTATCAGGGGTCGATGGTTGACCCCTGTACTCAATCTCATGAGGAGTAAAGGAGGTCGACAGGAGAGTTTCTCCCGTTAACCTTCCTCGGTGAGGACAGCCAAGTAAGTTGATTGTAGATAAGTCGATTACAGCGATGCAATTGCCATAGCTGGAATTATGTAGCTACAATCGACTTTAAGGTCTAGTGTAGACCTGTCCTCAGGGCTGCAAGGGCCTGAATGCTCTCAGTGCCTAATGACTTTGAGAAGGGACTTGAGACCACCTGGTAAATCTCCTTAGGTCCTGGCCAGACTGGGACCATAGAGTGACAGTGGGGATCAAAGTCCTTCCCTGGCTTGGAAGTTCAACTCCCTCCCCACAGAGTTTCTAAGCAGCTCCTTAACGAGTTCTGTCTGCACTGGCTTCTAACATATAGCATCAGATTGAGCCTGATGGCAGAGGGCTGTTTGCAGCATAGAGAGGGAAATGTTTAGCACCTGGGCCTCCTTTCAGTCCAGACGAACTGACACCACCCTGAGGACCACATGGACATTGTCCCAGCCTTGGGGAGGTTCCTGCAAAGACCATCTCTTCTACCTCTTGCAGCAGGGAAGGGTGTGCTCCCAGGACATTAATAATAATAAGTCCATACACTACATTAGCATCTTCCAACCCACATTTACAAAGTGCTCCAAGGTACCAGGCTTCCTCCGATTAGATGAGAAGCCCTAGAAATCAGTCAGTAAGGGAGCACTGCCTAGTGCAAGGATCGGCAACCAGAATAGCAAGAAGAGCCATTTTTTCGAATTTGGTAAAAAAAAAAAAAACTCAATAATTCAAGTGCCGCAGTGCATGTGAGTACGAGATGGTCCTTAATAAATAATGGCAAGCAATACTTCTTGTAACCCCTATTTTGAGAACAGGACCCACACAATGATTGGGAACACGATACATGTTTACTGCAGGACGGTCACAAACTTTTTACATCTTCTGTTTCCTCGCGCTTTACATGTGTGTGTTTGTACCGCTGTCTGCCTGACTTTCACTTCCAAGCCCACTTTAATTTTGCCAATTTTACTTCACATTTAATGCCAGGTTTTTTCGTTAAAATGGGTGTTGCCCTTCACAGCAGGAATGCCCCAAACTTCCTTTTCCCTTTCAAAATCAAGGCTTTATTAGCAGCACGATCAAAACACAGATACAGCATCATCTCCCACAATGCACTGCGCATATTAAAGGGAGAGTTAGCCAATGTTTTGAGATCCCATATCGTTTGCTATTTAGATACGAGTTGTTCATTATTGGGCTTTTGGATGTTCACCGTTTATTGAAAATAATCATGAGGTTTTTTTCGTTTTTGTTTTTGTTTTTACTTTGCAATTACACAATCCTTAAAGAGCTGCATGTGGCTGCAGGTTGCAGACCCCTGGCCTAGTAGTTAAAGCAGTCAGGCGGATTGGGTTGTAGCCCCAGCTTTGGCAGTGGGCATTATAAGCCAGAGGAGGCTGTGCCTCCTCACACTGGTGTTAAGTGTCTAACCCCCACTGAAACCAATGAGAGTTAGGCACCTAAACACATTTTGAGCAGGGCTAGCAAGGCCATGTTGCCTGGAGAAGACACTGCCTTACCCAGTGTGAGTGAGTAGTGCAGCTGATGAACAGGCTGTTGGGGAAGGCCCCCTTTTCCGCCTCCTTTCTCCCCCATTGGAGCCCAGAGCACATACAGGCCGAGCTCAGCAATGTGGTCCCAGCTCCAGGCGGGCAGTGCAGTCCCAGCACCCCCAGCCCTAATGAACACTGCCCCCAGACTCCCTGCCCCAGTTCCCCTTCCCTTCCTGCTCTTCTGGGGCAGGCAGTCTGGGGGCAGTGTTCATAAGGGCTGGGGGTGCTGGGACTGCACTGCTCGCCTGGAGCTGGGACCACATCACTGAGCTCAGCCTGTATGTGCTCTGGGCTCCAATGGGGGAGAAAGGGGGCCTTCCCCAACAGCCTGTTCCTCAGCTGCACTACTCACTCATACTGGGTAAGGCAGTGTCTGCTCCAGGCAACATGGCCTTGCTAGCCCTGCTCAAAATGTGTTTTGGTGCCTAACTCTCATTGGTTTCAGTGGGGGTTAGACACCTAAATAGATGACACCTACGCCTTAGCCACTTGTCCAAGGCCTCTCCATGAGTCAGTGGTCAAGCTGGGACTTGGGATGGCCTGATTCCTACTCTGTACTTACCGGCTGCGCAGTGTTCCTTCGCTGAGGAACAGCACCCCAGCTAGCTGTAATACAGGTGCATTTAGAGGTGCAAGGAGCCAGAGGAGGCTGGTTCTACCCTGGCTCCATCCCTCGTGTCCTGCTGTTTGCCCTGAGCTCTCCTGCTGCCGGGGCTGGCCTTTCCTACCTTGCACAATGACTGTCTGATCTCAGCCATCATCCACACCGCCATTTCAAACCCAATGACCCAGTGCCCCTGCCCAGAGCACTCTGGCACCTTTTGGAGCTCGCCGAGAGTGGGGAGTTCAGAGATGTGAAAGCTCCGGCAAGGCGTTCTCGTCAGCTGCACCTGCATGTCGGAGCGGCTGCATCAAACTGCAGCAGCAAAAGCAGGGCACTTGAACCGGGGTCAGGAGGCTGCTCGCTGTCCCCACAACCTAGAACAGCCCAGGGCCTGCCCAATGCTGCCCAGCGACAAAGGTCAAAGAGTCCGTCTCGTGCTGAATTGAAAGCCCTTGTGCCCACAGCGGCAGGGGGGGAGTGTCAGGGGGAGCTGACGCTCGTGCGGAAAGCCCTGCTTCTGCGTAAGAGAATGTTTCTGTTCACGTAGCCCTTATGTGGCTTGAGCTGGGGAAGCAAAAGACCAAGCCAGCCCTGGGAATGCCTTTGACCGCAGTGGAGTTAAAGCAGGAGAAACCTGGGCCCTTTCCCCTCACACCAAACCTGCCCTTTCACACCAGCTCTCCAGAGGTTCCCCCCTTTGACGCCCCCTCTCCTTCAGATCTAGCTCCTTCTACTCACTGCCTCCCATGGCAGCCTGCTTGCCTCTTAGGTTTGGACTACACTAGGCATGTAAGTCTATGGCAGATACATAATTGTAGCTACGCACAGCTCAAATCGACTTCCCTGGCCATTCTCAGTAAAGAAGGTCGGGGGGGGGTGTTCTTCTGTTGACTTCCCTGACACCTCACAATAGCGAGGGGTACCGGGATCAACTGCGGACCCCGATAGGTCAATTTCGTGCGGCTCCACCAGGCATGCAAAATTGAACCCTGGAAGATCAACCCTGAGCCAAACTACCCACACTGCTAGGCCAATTTCTGCTGCAAGCTTCCATATCCACTTGCATCATGCTTAATCTCCAGACCCAGCCTGCTGCCACAGCACCCACCTCTGATCATTCTCGAGTACCCACTCTCCAATAGCCACCTTATTCCAGTGCTATCCACCTGCAGCACCAGCCTGGGTGCCCAGCTGCAGTAAAGCCAGCTTGCCTTCAATAACCAGCATCACGAGGGCCTCCTCTGCTAGAAACAACATCCCTGCACCCAAGCACCCTGCCTGCCACTGTCCCCAAGGGCAGCTGCCCAGTGCAGAGCTGTCGTCAGGGCCCATGCCTCAAATACAGACAAGGAATTTTTGCAAACTTTTCATTAAATGATGCTCCTTAGGGCTGAGAAGTGAGAGAGAGAAAAATCATCCCAGGATGGGGTGATTTTGCAAAAAGTTGTCACCTGAAATGAATGTGTCTTGGAAACCATGTGACTGGAGGTTTTAGCATCCTGGGTCAGAGTCTTGGGCTGTCTGCCGTGGTATCTTCCCTCTGTTGTGGCCAATACAGGCAGTCCCTGACTTACAAACACATTGACTTATAACCATTTGTACTTATGACCAACCTCCAGATTATCCCCCCCACGCACCTCAGCTCACCTCCGCCAGCAGGGGGCTCTAGCTGCACACATGGGGCTCCCCTCCAACCCCTGCAGACCCAGCTCCAACCCCTGTGCCCCAACCCACCCGCATACCTGGGGCTTGACCTCCCCCCACACTGCCCCAACCCCCGCAGACCCAGACCCAACCTCCCCAACTCCCATGTGGCCCCAGATCACACCTCCCCGCGCAGCTGGCTCAGCACTCATGGGGCTCCAACCTGCCCCCTGCTCAAGCATCCCACCCCGGTGTACCCCCGTTCAACCCCTCCCCAGCCTGGCTCAACCCCCCTGCCGCCCCCACGGCCATGGCTCAGCCACCCATGCATGGGGCTCCGACTTCAACCCATCCCTGGGGCTCTGGCTCCCAGCCCCCAGCAGGGCTCCAACCCCCTCTGCTCAAACACCTCACCCCAGTTCACCCCCCTTTCAACGCCCCCCCTCCCGCCCAGCTCAACTCCTTCTTCCCATGGCCCTAGCTCACACACACACACCCCCACGTGGGGCTTTGGCTGTCAGCCGCTGCCAGCATGCGCAGGGGCTCTATCCCCCGCTGCCAGCTCAACCCACCCTTGCCCCGGTTCACCCCATTCAATCTCCCACCTCTGCCCGGCTCAACCCCCCGATCCCTGGTTGACCCCCCCACAGCATGCTTGGAGCTCCAGCTGTCAGCTGCTGTGAGGCTCTACCCCCCACCACCAGCTTACCCTCCCTGCCCTAGTTCACCCCGTTCAATGCCCCCCAATCCCCCCACAGCCCCGGCTCACACTCCCTGGTATGTAGGGCTCTGGCTTCAACCTGTGCCCAGGGCTCCCAACCCCCGGTGTGCAGGGCTGCAGCTCCAACCCCTCTACCCACCACCCCTGCAGCCCTGCCTCCAACCCCCTGGCTGGGCTCAACCCCCACCCCAACCCTCTGGTGCCCAGCTCTAACCCCCTGCAAGCCCCAGCTCAACTTCACCCTCCCACAACCCCTGCCACCCTAACCCGCCCTCGGCTTAAACCCCCTGCCCCCCTCCCAGAGCCCCAAACCGTCCCCCTGAGCCCTCCCTGACACATGAAATTAAAGGTATTTGAGGGATTACAGCGTAAGGGTATTTCCAACTTACGACCAAATTGAGTGCAACCGGGTGTTCTGAACATAACCCGTGAGTGAGCTGGGGACTATCTGTACATGATAATTTGAAAGATGGTTCAGATCCTCCCGAAGTCAAAGGGAGATTTTCTGGAGTTGGCCCAGGATGCACTTTGGCAACTTGTTAGTGTGACACTAAAATACTAGCTCACCTTCCTCCACATGCCAGCTGTGCTTCAGTCGTCAGCAAGCCCCAGCTATCAAACCACCCAGGATCAATTTGCACTGCACCCCATAACTCTTTAATTTCAAAGCAAGGGGTGCCTGCCATAGCCAGAGCAATGTGAGTTTAATGCCCTTCCTTCCCACGATGCCCAGCTTCTCTCACCAGTCACATCGATCTTCCATCCCTGTTCACATGCCTTCACTGCCATCTTTCCATCTCTGCTAACCTCCGTCCCTGACACAGTTACCACTCCATGACTCAAAGGAGAGAGACACCATGGCTGATGGACAGGGAACTGCCCTGGAGGCGGCCTCTCTGTTGAGAGGCAATCCACACTAGAGAAGGGGCTGAGGTGCCCTGCTTGAGACTGGCAATCTTTTCCGGAGTTCTGGGTTCCCCAAGTTCCTCTTCCCTGCAGAAAAATGGCAGCATGGCTAGCTGGCTTTACCCTTGATCTCCATGTCCAGAAAGGTGCCAGATGAATATGCCACCTTGGGGAGATTCTCTCTCTCCAACAAACTACTCTGCCCTCCATGTTACCTCCAACAGGGGAGTCCATGGCTCTATAGTGTAGGTATTTATCCAACCTCACGTAGCCCAGCACTCTGTGTTGTGGTTCTAAGATGCTGTTTTCCTCTGAGTTTTGCATCTTATGCTTTTCTCCTCTCTCTCTCTCTTTCCTTTCTGCTTCCTGCTCTGCTCTGCTCTCCATGTCCGGCTCTCGCCTGAGCAGGGAAGGCCGGATGGTGGTGTTATCCCTGGTTCTGGGACTCTCGGAACAGGACGACTTTGCCAATATACCTGATCTGCAAACCGCTGGGAACCAGCAGGCGCAGAACTCTCAGGGGGACAAGAGGTATGAGGAAGGGAGAGGGTGCTTCAGCAGCAGCTGCAGAAGAGAGGACCCACCGAGGGTCGGAGGAGGCGGGTGGCAGCTCCCACTGCCGGGGAGAGTGGAAGGTTGGCACAGCAGGAGGAGGGGAATGACAAGCCGCCCAAGGACTGGGCACAATGCTGTCTCAAAGCCATGTGGCAGGCTCCCTTCTCTTTCCCTAGCACCTACTCCTGGTGTTTATGTCCCTGTTGGTGCGGGGGGTGGGGGCACTGGGTCTGGGGCAAAAAATAAATCGTCCTCACCCTCCTTCCTTCCTTCCTTCCTTCCTTCCTTCCCTTCCATGACCTCTTCTGCCCCATTCACCTCCATGTCGCATCCCCTCCCCTCTCTTCTTAGGGGTGTTGGGGAGCAGGGTGGTGGCCAGACCTTCCTGCCTTTGAGCATCCTCATCCTGCTTAGCCAAAGGTGATGGGAATGGAAATGAGAAGAGCGATGGAGGAGGGGTGGAGTTGAAAAGATCCAGGGAAGAGGGGAGAACAAGGCGGGCAGAACAAAGAGGGACAAATCCTCAGGGCAATTTAGGGCCTGATGGGCTCATTAGTCCAGGGTTTGGCAAGCTCCCGAGGCTCTGTTCCTTGGTGCATCATCGGACAGTATTTGTTGTGGTCCATCAGCAGTAAGAGAGGACATGACCTGCCTTCATTCATTCCCTGGTGCCCCATTCCCTGGAGAACAATGCTCTCCATGACTGGAGTCCCAGGCCTGTACGTTAAGGGAGCTTCACCAGGTAGCTTCCACCCTGTGCTGACTTAACTCCACAGGGTTGGCTGGCACCAGGGCGGGGAGGCACGTACTGCAGGGAGGGTGAGGAAGAGTCAGTAGAGAGAGAAGTTATTGCTCTCGAGTTTTCCCACTCAGTCACCCATATTTGCACATTAGACCCAGGGAGGTGACAGCCTCTCTGCTGTTCGCTGCCAAACACAACTCCTGTACTGGTACGTACGTAGCCCCGGGCCAGCATGCAGCTGCTGAGCTGGATCTGAGAAGTGCCTTTGTGTCCCAGCAGCCCAGTGTTTCTTCCTGGGGCCAAGGTTTCCCTTCCGATGGCTGCCAGCAGCATGGCCGCAGAGAAGTGTGACCTGATCCGTGTGTTAATTACCTGGTGCTGTCAGGCAGCTGCTTTCACCCCTCCTGACTGCCGCGCCCTGGCTTCCAGTAGCCTCTATTCTTCTGGGCCCCACGCTGGCTCCCAGCCAGTATGGGAAGAGGAGGCAGGGGTTGCAGTGGGGCAAAATGGAGGGCAGACTGGGGGAAGCCTGAGGATAGGACAAGGAGCAATGGGCTTAAACTGCAACAAGGGAGATTTAAATTAAACATTAGCAAAAACCTCCTAAGTGTCAGGGTGGTTGAATGCTGGAATAAGGTACCTAGGGAGGTTGTGGAATCTCCATCGCTGGAGATATTTAAGAGAAGGTTAGACAGACACCTGTCAGGGATGGTCTAGATGGTGCTGGGTCCTGCCAAGAGGGCAGAGAATTGGACTCAATGACCTCTCAAGGTCCCTTCCAGTTCTAGTGTTCTATTATTCTAAGCCTCCCCACAGCCTACAGGCTCACGTCCCCATCGCCCCTTTCCTCAGGCTGCTCCAAGCGCTCTCCCATCCCCAGTAACACCAGCCTTTCTTCTCACAATCCCAAACAGCCTCTCTCACGACAGCCTCTGCCGGGGAGCCCTGGCTCCCCCCACCCCAGCTCCCTCCTTCAGAGGTGGCGGGGCACTGCCCCATCTCCCTTCAGATTCGCTCCCACTTCTGGGGAGGAGATTTTTCCCCTGCCAGTGCAAGGAACATCCCGGGTAGGCAGCTGCACAAGCACCTAGGCAGCCCTGACACTGGTGGAGTGACTGGGTGTTTAAGGGCAGTGAGCTCCAGGGGGCAGAATCTCTTCTCACACTTGACCATTGCAGCCCCCTGAACTGTTCCGGAGTCACTGCAGATTCACCCCAGTGCAGGATGGGCGGCAGGCCCAGGCCCCCATCCGTGAGGAGGTATTATTTTTACACTGTCTTCGGGTCTGATCACCACTTGCGTAGACATAATTGCCCAAGCTCTGAGCCAGCGAGCGTGGTACACCTAGCAGTGAAGCTGCAGCACTGGCTAGTCGCCTGAGTACGTACTCACACTGGCTGGACTTCACACGCTGCTGCGGCTTCTCAGCTCTTGGTAGCCCAGCTGGCTAGATCTCAGCTTTCTCCGCTGTGTCTCCGCATGCTGCACTCACCCCCCCTGCCTGCAGCGTAGCTATGCCCCCTGGGAGTTTTGTGGAGCACGCCTGCGCTGCAGGGGCGCTAGACTCAGCGGTGAATCTGGCATCGGAGCCTTGCTTTTTGGGCTGTTCCAACGTCCTGGTCAGGAAACTGGGGGGCGTAGGGTGGGGGAGACACCCCCAGATCTTTCCATTACCTAAGCCACGTGGCCAGCCAATCTGTCACGTCCCTGTGCCCTTCTGCTGCCACCCCCCAGCCCAGGCTGCTTCCCCTGCCAGCTTCCGGCAGGTCCATGACCATCCTCGTGGGTGGGTGGGGGGCGTGATGTGACAGCCGTGAACCCCCATCTCCTGGATGGTGCTGTGCCGTCTCGTGCCCTTGCTGGGATCAGGAGGGGAGGAGGCCGGGCTGGGGGGGAGGCAGAGGCCTCGCGCCGCTCCAAGTGTGTGTTAAATTCCATCTCTAGCAGCGAGGAGGTGTGAAGAAGGCAGGAGCCGGTTCCACATGATCAGTGTGTTAATTAGCTGGCACCGTTCTCACCCGCACACTATTTATACCTCGCTGTGGTTATATTTCACTACATATTTTAGCACTTCCAATTTGATCATCTAATTGCACAGTCTGTCCCCCTCTGACGCGCTAGAGGCAGGGGTGGGCTGAGCATGGCCTGCTGAGACTGACGCACCGCCCCCCCCCGAGAGAGCGCCCCCTGCTGGCACAGCTCACTTCTGCACCCGCTGACCTGGCGGCTGATCTCCCCGCATGAGCCGGGCTGGAGAGAGCGCCCCCAGCTGGTAGTGTTCTATACCATCCATGCTGGTCCTATGAAACTACCCGGCCTCCTGCCCTCTCCTCGTGACCTGGGGAGGGCACCACCGCGTGGTGGTGCTAGGGACGCAAGTCCCTCCTCCACAGCCTGAGGACTCATGAATTCATTCACGGCTTCGTTTGAGGGAAGGTTTCCATGATCACACATGCTCCCGCTTCCCAGCAGACAAAGACAGGCCCATAGTGAGGCACGCATGGGAGCAACTCTGCAGGAGCTAACTGACACGGGGACAGGTCCTCTTAGCCCAGAACGAACGTGGCAGTGAGTGTGAGTGTGTAAATCCTCATACCCAGTCCAGTGGTTGTACAGAGATTCTCCTCAGCAGTGTAGCAGACTCTGCTACTGGCCTTAAACCATTGCCTTTACTGTATAACACTGACAGAGCTGGGTCGTCAGCAGGAGAGAATGAACCTGCAACTTCAGGGGCTAAAGCACTGTGCTCTACCACACGAGCTAAAACTGGCTGGCTCTCAGCCAAGGCTGTAGAGCAGAGACCTTGATCTCCCTCGTACATGGTCTCAGTGCTGCTGGGGTTACACTGGAAGACTTTTACATGACGTGGCTTCCCCTTGGTGCCCAGCAGCTTGGGACTGTGCTTGCAGTCATCCAGCCTGAGGCAAGAGAGGTGGACAGAGATAACTCCAGTAGAGGCCTCCTGCCCTTTATGTACAGCAAGGATTGGCCCTGAGCCTAAGCAGCCTGCCCTAGAACCTCAGTCTCTTGTCACAGATGATGAGGTCCATTCGGTGGCCAGCTCTAATTCCCTAGATCTTGCTCAGTGGCAAGTTCTCAGCACTGGTAAGCTCCAAGGACCAGTGAATTTGGGGTGCCCACACCTAGAAAAGGGGGCTCATTTCTGAGAGATATGCACATACCGGTACCCTGACCACATCCTGCCAGGCCTAGGCCTCTGCTGCAGGCTCCTCTAAGCACAGACAGTTGCCTTTGGTTTTGCCATGGTAGTTAGCAAGCAGGGGGCATGTTCCTGGCCTCCTGTGTGAAGGGGGAAGGCTGCAGCCTTAGGCCCAGCTGGAACAGGGCCCACTTCCATGTTAGAAAGACCCTGCCTGGTCCTAATAGAGACCCTGTCATTCACCCAAACAAAGAGCTGCAGAGGGGTCGTTGGGCAGAGGTGGCTGGGCCCCGTCTAGTCAGCCTGAAACGCTGGCTGCCTGGGCCTGTCTCCCCTCCCCTGTGTAGGGGGGGCATGGGGAGACTGGGAGCTGGTTTTCTTGGGAAGGAGATCAAACTGTCCATGCCCTACAGCCTTCTCTTTCCCTGCAGCAAATGCGCTTTATCTCCCACTCCTTCCCTCCCCCTCACTTTCTCTCCGTATTCACCCTCTGATAGGCTCAAGCACCCCACCATTCTCAGCCTCATCTCACAGCCTGTTTCTCTCAATCTTCCTAGGGATCCCATTTCACCCACCCTTCTTGCTACCCTCTCCACACACCCCCAACCAGTGTTCCCTGTAAGCTGAGTGCTTGGGCGGCCGCCCAGGAGAGATTCAGGTGCCTCCCAGCTGATTAGCAGAGTGCCCACAGCCGGCAGCATGTCTTCTATTGGTGGTGCACATCCGCACACGCCTTGGTGCACATTAAATTTATTCTGCACATGGATGGGGAAAAAAATAGCAAAAACAATGCTACTAACCCCAGGCTCTTATTCTTCCCATATCCCATCAGCCTGACATCAGTCTTGGGCAGGATAATGGAATGGCTGATACAGGACTAGATTAATAAAAACCGAAGGAGGATAATATAAATTCATGCCAGTCAACACGGATTGATGGGAAAATAGAACCTGTCAAACTAACTGGATATCTTTTTTTGAGGAGATTACAAGTTTGGTTGATGAAGGTAATAGTGTTGGTGTAATAGACACACAATTCTTTCAGGCATTTGCTTTGGTACCACATGACAGATTAAACAAAAGGAACAATATAAAATTAACATGGCACATATTCAGTGGAGTAAAACAGGGAATGATCTTTGAACAGTTGTCTTTCTAATGGAGTCCCGCAGGGACTGATTCTTGGCCCTGTGCTGTTAAATAGATTTATTACTGACCCAGAATAAAATCAAACCCTTGTTGATAAAGTTAGCAGATGACACAAAAATTGGGAGAGTGGTAGATAATGAAGAGACAGGTCACTGATGCAGAGCAATCTGGATCTCTGGGTAAGCTGTGGGCAAGCAGACATTATGTGTTTTACTATGTAATGCAAAGGTGTACAGCTAGGAGCAAAGGACATAGGCCATATTTATGGAAGCAGGACTCTCCCCTGGGAAGCAGTGTCTCTGAAAAAAGATGGTGGATCAGCTGAACATGAGCTCCCAGTGCCACGCTGTGTCCAGAAGGGCTAAAGCAATCCTTGGATGCATAAACAGGGAACTCTCGAGTAGGAACAGAGACGCTATGCTACCTTTGGCACTGGTGGGGCTGCTGCTGGCATGTTGTGTCCAGTTCTGGTGTGCACAGTTCAAGCAGGATGTTATAAATTAGACGGTTCAGAAAAGAGCTACGAGAATGATCAAAAGATTAGAACCCGTGCTTTGCAGTGCCAGACTCAAGAAACTCAATTTATTAGTTTAACAAAAAAAAAGTAGGTGGGGGCAGCCAGGAGTGAGCCATTATAACCTATTAGTACCTACATGGAAACAAGTATTTAGTAATTGGCTCTTCAGTCTAGCAAAGAAAGAGATAGCATGAGCCAATGGCTGGAAGCTGTAGCTAGACAAACGGAGACTGAACTAAGGAGTGACATTTTAATGAAGAGCTATTGGAACTATTTACATAGAGTCTTGGTGGAGGTTCCAGCACTGACAGCAAGATGGGGTATGTTAGTAAAAGCTCTGCTCTCGGACTTATTTTGGGGCAGTTCTGTGATCCCCCTGGTCTTTTCTGGCCTTGGAATTGACTACAATGATTGCTCCATGTTCCCCCTGCTTCCAGCCCCTAGCTGCTGCTCCTCCAACACCCTTGTCTCTCTCCTTGTCCCCTCCATCCCTAGCTCTGGTTCACCCTCACATTCCACCTCCCACTCTGTTCCTCCCGTCCCAGCTCCCCCAGCAAACTCCTTGTCCCTCCAGTCTTGGTGGGCTATAGGTAGAGGTAGCTTATGGAGGCCAGCTTGGTGGGAGGGGTAGATTCTGAGGGCTACTGAGGCTTGTGGGTCTGCTGCAGGCCCCGTCTCCCTCTGTCTCCCATTACCCCCTATCCCAGCACTCCTGTTCACAGTGGCTCTGTGCTGTATCACATTGTAATGTCTCCTCCTTTCCTTTCTCTGCTTCTTCCTTCCAGCCCTGCTGCTGCTGCTGCTGCTGTTGCTCAGCTCTGTCCCCCATCTCAGCCCCGGTGGCACCAGTCCTGTCGGTGTGGTGGTTGCATTTTGTTTACTAATCTCTCTGTCTCCTTCTCTCCCCTCATGCTTTCTCCCCATTTTCCGTTCCCTCAGGAGGCAGGCTCAGCCCCGTGGTGGAAGATGCTGCTCTTCCCTTGTCTCTCCCTCACTCTCTCTTGCTGTTCTCTGAATTCTGCTGGTGCTAACCATTTCCCAGATAGCTTTGCAGCTGCGTCGGTGCACTGGGATTGACAAAATACCTTTGAATAGTTCACACCTCCAGCTATCAATCACACACTTTCTCTCTTTCTTTGTTTTTAACATGACTTTACCTCTCCAGCTATTTCAGTCTCTTTCTTTAGCTCTGTGTGTGTGTGTGCGCGTGCATGTCAGTCACTCTGTCTACAAGTTATCAGTGTGTCTGGATCTGTGTGTATGTCATTCAGTGTGTCAATGCATCTCAGGCGATGTGTGTGTGTGTTTACAACCATCTCTGTGTGTCATCGTGTCTAGATCTGCTTGTGAGTGTATCAGTGTGCCTGGATCTATGTGCGAAAGAAAAATTGTGTGGATGCCACTGTTTGGCAGACTTAGGTGTCACTGTCTGTGAGTGTGTCAGCAGATATCTATGTCTGAGTCTGTGTTTCTTTGAGGTGCTGTGTGCTTTTGTTTTCTGTCTCTGCACGTGGCGAGTGGGGTGGGGAAATGGGCGCCCTGTGTATCTTGGTGTGTGTTTCCCTGCATGTCAGTGTCTCTATGTGTGTCTCCCAGGGTGCCTGTGTGTGTCTCACTGTCCTGGTGTGCCTGTGTCTCCCAGTGTGTCTGCCTCGCCATTGATGGGTTTTTCGTGTACGTGCAGCAGCATGTGGGCCTGTATGTTTCTCTGTGCTTTTTCCAGTGTTCTACTCCCTCAACGCCTGCACCCTCTCCCCTTGGATGGTTCCTTTCTCCCAACCCTATGTGCTTCGTCTCCTTTGGCAGCATCTGCGCTGGGGCTGCTGCAGCCAAATCCCCCAACACTGCTGTTTGCTGCACCTAGCGACCCAGCTGCCATCACAGATGGGCCAATGAATTGCTAGGCTGGGACAGCATAGCTGAGATCTCCCATATGTGAATGAGCACCATACCGTGGAGGGCCTGAATGTCTCAAGCTAGGGACATGGCGCTGTCGTTCAGTCAGGACAAGGGGGAAATGCAGCGAAGTCCTCTCCTTTGCGTCTTTATGGGATGGGTTAGTCCCTGCTCAGGGATTTACGGGGCCCTACACAGTCCTATTAAACCAGTGCCCCCATGCCCACGGCAGTCCTGGGTTGGGGGCGGGCATGTGAATTTTTTTGGAGATGTGATTTCATAATTTTCAGCAAAACACTAATGAAATATTGTAAAGCAAATTTTAAACTAAGGACCTGTAAACTACCACAGGAAATTGAGTACACACACACACACACACACACACACACACACACACACACACACACACACACACACCCCTGGGGTTGGCAAATGACCGTTAGATGGCTTCATTACCTCTTGAACAGCTCTTTCACGGGTTCGATGTTCTGTTAATGTGCCTGGCAGGCTTTTGCAGTTGCAAGTTAACTAGCTCCTCTCTGAAGGAAGCAGAGCCTCAGGATATGGATAGGAAGAGGTGGTTGGGTAGTTAAAACTGAGTCAGGGGCCCAAACTTTGAGTGCCCTACACAGCTGTGTATGCTGCCTAAGGGTAAGGTTGGCCCTGTTCCTGCTAAGGTATCGGGGTGGATCTGGCTTCCTAGATGTCTGGGGAAGATGTCTTGACTGACCCAGCCCTGCTCCCTGCGCTGTGCCAAAAAGGCCCAGTGGACACACACAGCCTGGACTTGGCTGCTGGGAGGGAGGAATTGTCCTTTAGCATGTGCACTTTGTCCAGCTTCTAGGGGAGAAAGAGGGAAAACTGGGCCTGGGAAGAAAACAGCTGGAGAGGAGAGAGAGATGCTGGCAATCCAGCACCTTTACTGAACAGCCTCCTGGACCTACTGGGATCCGACCTGTCCCAAGTATGGGCAGGGGAGCCATGGGGAGGAGCGGGAGGCCCTGCTGACAGGCACTGAGTGAGGTCTGTCTGCCTGTGGGAGACCATCAGGCTCTCTCCTAGAGGGGTGGTGCAACTCGCAGCTGGCGTGGCAGGGTGCTGAGGAAAGGAGGCATAACCAGGCAGCTTTCCCCAGCACCATACAGGAGAGCCACCTGCACACCAGGAATTGCAATGGGATGTCACATGGGGGTTGTGGGGCTGCCACAGCATCGTTGCTGGGTTACAGACCATAAGGTGGGGGTTACAGGCCCTAGTGGGGCTGCCAGGACTAGCCTGGTGAATTGAGGACCATAATGAGGGGGGGAGAGGAATACAGGCCCTAGTGTGTGTCGGGGGGAGCAGTTTTACACACCCTAGTAAGGGGTTGGGGACAGATCCAGTGGGGGGTGGGGGCAGGCCCTAGTGGGTCTACCAGGACCTGGCTGCTAGGTTACAGACCACAGTGGGGCTGCCAGGACCTGGTTGCTAGGTTACAAGCCCTAGTGGAGGGAGGGATACAGGCCCCAGTTGGGGATGGTACAGACCCCGGATGGGGGGAGGTACAAGCACCAGTGGGGCTGCCAGGGCTGAAGTCACAGCTGTGGTGCAGCTGCCCTTGTGCTACCCTGTCCACTCTGGGGGAGTTTGTGCCATGGCCGCCAGCTGCAGAACTGACGTCCTGTAGCAGCCGGCACGCAGGTTCCTCCAGGTGCTCGCCTTGTGCCGGGGCTGGCAGACAATTCATCTGTCAGGCCAGCGCCTGCCTGGCAGAGAAAGCAAACAACAGCAGCTGCCTCTCTGGGAGCGGGAGTGTGTGTGTTCACAGAGGTTAATGGGCTTTGAAGCAGGGGAGGTGTCAGCAGAAAGAAGCAGAAGCAATAGCTCCAGCTCTGCCTCCACTCCCCCATCTCTCCCAGTCAAAGACACGAGGGCCTGCAGTGCCATTGGATGATACCTGGCCACTACTGACGGGATGGGGAGTACCGGGAGCTGAGAAGACATAAGGGCCAGAGCCATAAAGAGGCCTGAACAAAGGAGCTCAGCATCAGGCTGAGGCCAAGAGTGAGGGGGATGGATGGGTGCCCCTCTGAGGGCATGCCTGGCTGCAGCTGTCAGGAGTCACATTGGTGAGGGGAACTATCTCACGACCAGGTGTGTGAGGAGTCCCCCAGTGACATGAGGGATACATGGGAATGTCTGAGGTGATGCAGAGGGAGATCCCCTCTTAGCATCAGGATATATCTAGGATGGAGAGCAATGGAGCTGCATTGGCATGGCCTGACCCATGGCTTGGATGTGGCACCACACCCCCCTTTCTCTTACATATGCTCCTCTTTCCCTAGGTTGCCACCTGGAGGCAAGATGGTGAACACGGCCCCTGTGCCTGGGCAGACTCAGCATGATGAGTCTGATCGTAAAACAGAGCCTCGCTCGTCCGTCTCAGACCTGGTGAACTCCCTGACCAGTGAGATGCTAATGGTGAGTGCATGCTGGGGCCCTGTGCCTTTCACTTGGAGACACCTCTCCTCCTGGCTAAACTGCCCTATGCCTAATACGCTTGCTCCACTCTCTACAGCCAGCACTGCTAACCCATTTCTGCAGCCTACTTCCATCTCCACTGAAAACCAGCCACAGTGGGTCCACTTGTGCCCTTGACTGCAGGGTTCAACAGGTGACACTCCAAGGACCACCTGGGAACGTTAAGGCTCAGGATTCGGTGGGGCATGTGACGCCCAGGGATCAGGGGCAATTGTCAAGACATTCTTTGAAGGCTACCAAACCCCACAGGGATGACGGGCAAGTTGTTTGAGGTGCCAGCTGTGTTCTGAGCTGTTCCCAAAGTGGTCCAGACTTCCGCTCTTTAGCAAGGCAACAAGCAGGTTGTTCCAGATTCCTGCCTCATTCCAGGATCAGGGAAACATTCTAGACTCTCAATATGTGGCTGCTGGGCAGATTGTTCTCGGCTCATGCATCATCCAGGCAGTTATCGAGACGTTCTAGGCTCCCAGTTCCTTTGGGAGAGGCAGACAGGTCTTTCCAGGCTCTTATTTCATTCAAGGGCCAGTGCTGAGATGTTCTAGGGTCCCAGCTCTGTTGGGGGTGTTGTTCCAGGCTCACATTTGGTTGGGAGACCTCCATCAGGATGTGCCAAGCTGCAATGCCTTTCAGGAAGGGGTTTTATTTGCCGTCACAATTGATGGAGCTAATGTCATGCCAAGAATACTCCGTACCATGAGTGCTCTTCCCATGCATTCGAGAATCACAAGATTCAGCCAGCGAATTTAGACATCATCTCCCTAAATCATGAAATGGGCTAAAGAAATCAGGAGGTTTCAAAGTATTGTGTTTGAGCGTCTTTTTCATTTCTTGCCTGGCTTTGGAGCATTCGGGGGTCACCTTTTCAATCTGTTCTGTGCCACCAAAGCAGGAAACTTGCTTTGTTTTTTAAATGAAAGCTGAGTGTCGTAAAAGGCCCTGACATCAGGAGCTGGGGCTTTGAGAAACACTCCAAGACACTCACTGAAGTTTGCAGCCCTGAGACCTGGGGAGTCACCAGCAGTCCATGCAGACAGAGGAGTGAGACAAAGGAGCTGACCTTTCAGATGCACAGAGGAAATTATGCCTCTTGGGAAGATACCAATGCTTTGTGCGGGGAGAATCTGAAGCAGGGATATTCACTGGAAAGCCTGGGCAGAGGCTGGGGATGGAGGTGAGACAGGACCCTTGATTTAGGACCTTGCAATGCCATTTATATTTCAGGGTAGCCACCGTCTGTGGAAGAGGACAGTGAGAATGGGAACCTGCCTGCTAGGGCCATGCTAAGCAGAGAGGTGCAATAGGGATTGCTGTGCAGGGCGAGAACAGGGCCTATCCAAAGGCTATTGAAGTCACCCAGAGACTCATTGGACTTGGGACTGGGCCCTAGAGCAGCTCAAGCCGTTTCTCTGTTCTGGCCCCTGATTTTGAGTGCCCAGTTAGAGACCTGGAGGCTTCTAAACTCAATGGCTGTTTGTGAGAAATAGGGCCTACAGGATACAGCTTGGACAAGAGAGAGCTTGGGGGAGCCAGGCTCTGAATAGTACCAAGCTGAAGGGAAGGCAGCGTAACAACAGAAAGGAAGGGTTGTGAGTGAGGGCTGACTTGGGACCTCAGAGAGTTGCATTCAGTTCCTACCTCCACCAGAGACTTAGGTAACTCATTCTGTCTCCCTGCCATCTGCGGAAGGGGAGATCCTTCCTTTGTTCTGGGACTAGTTTGATTGTAAACATCGTAGAGTAGGGACAGGGTAGGGCCCTGATCTCAGATGGGACAAGGATTGTCTTGTGTGTTTGTGCAGCTCCTGTCACATGGGTCCCTCATCTCCACCAGGCAGGGATGGTCTCTTGCAACTGTGTGCAGTGCTGGCACACAGGGGCCCTGATCTTAGCTGGGTAGGGACTCTCCCTTGCTGTCTGTGTGCAGTGCTGGCTCACTGGCGCCCAATCTCAGGTAGGCAGGGACTGTGTCTTGCTGCTGTGTACAGTGCTGGTTCATTGGTGTCCTGATCTCAGCCAGACAGGGACTCTCCCTGGCTGACTGTATGCCATGCTGGCACACAGGGGCCCTGATCTCAGCTGGGCAGGGATTGTCTCTTGCTATCTATGTGCAGTGTTGGCACACAGGGGGCAGGGTGGGGTGGCCCAGGTATAGGGGAGTAAACAGTGGGGTGAAGATGAGCCTCAGCCATGAAGCTGAAGGTCAAGGACTGTTTCCCGACTGGAGCTGTGAGGCAGGAGGTAGAGCTGTTGCTCGCACTGTGTAGGGCAGCCAGGCTAGGACATGGAGATCAGAGTTTGTGGGAGTCCTGCACTGGGCAGAGGGGACCCAGGGGGCTTTTCTGCTTGTGTTTAAGGGGGAACAGATGAGAAGGGCACCCAGCCCATTGCCCTGCTCAGGTGGGAATCACACACAGCTGGGTCTTTCCCTGGGTGACCTTGGGCCGAGTGACCCTGTTGCTGGGCGCTAAAGAGAGATGGGCCCAAACCCTGGTCCAGGCACCTGGATCCCACTGTGGATTCCCCCTTTGGAGTGATCTGTATGGGGGGGCAGCGCCCTGCCCTCATTGGATCCTGATTTTGAAGCATTCAAGCCAGTGGGAGCTTTGCCACAGGCATCAGTGGGCCCAGGATCAGGGCTGGAGGGATGGCACCAGCCTGGCAGCACAAAGGCAGTGTCCCCCACCGCACCCCTGCACCTGCCCTAACTCACAACCTGGCTCATCTCCCTGCAGGATCCTCCGGCTCGCCTGGCTGGCTTTGTAGTATCCTGTGGCGCCCCCTTGTGGCCTAGCTGGGCAGAGCTGTGCCACTCACTGAGCACCCACTCTCTGAACTGGGGGGGCACAGAGATATCTGTGGGGTGACCCAGAAAGCACCTCACGCCCCCTCCATTCCAGCACAAAAGCACAGTGTGTCCTGCTGCCACAAGCAGCGGCCTCTTTCCCTGTGTGCCTCCCCACTTCCTACCCTCCCCTGCCCCCTTCACTGGACATGCTCTATGTCTCCTGTACCTCTCTCCATTCCCCAACTCCTGTGCCCTGGCCCCTCCTGCACTCTCCCGTCCCTGCCCTCTCCCTCCACTCTCTCTCTCCATCCACCTTCCTTACCTGCCCATTTCCTCCCTTCCCCTCCCCTTCTCCCTCCTGTCCCACCTGCGGCCTCTCCTCTGGCCCCTGCCTCTCCCCTTATGCCCTCCTGGCCTCTCCTCCACTCCCCTTCTCTATTCCTCCTGCCCCTCTCGCTCCATTTCCCTCCTCCTCCCCATGCTGTTCTTCCAGCCCCTGCCCCAATCTCTGCTTCCCCCTCCCTCTCAGGCAGGCTCCTTCCCCCCAGCAGGCAGCTCACTAATCCCCTGGGCCTGGCCCCTATTCTGCCAGCCCCTGCCCTCCATCCCCTGCTCCCCCACCCTCAGCCTGTCTCTCTGGACCGGGTGGCTGAGCTGCCAGGCCTGCAAAGGGGAGGGAAGCTGCTCTGGACCAGGCTGTAGGATGGCAGCACCCTGCTCCCTCCAGCCCCCCCACACCTTCTCACACCTTGGGGTGCCTCGTCCAGAGATGAGCAGAACTGCCAGCCTAACACACAGACACCGAGAGAGCCAGGCCTGGCCCTACACCCACATACACCAAGAGCCATTGCTCAGTGTGTTACCCCTCCCCTGGTGCCCCTGCCAGGCAGGGGAGGAGTGTGTTACAGCAGGACACAGCCCATCGACTCAAGCTGTGCAAGTCATGAACAAGGCATTGCCCCATAGCACCTGGGCTTGGACTTCCACACACACAACAAACATCCCCATAGAAAAGGGCTGGGCAAAATATGGCCCATGGGCTGGATCCAACCATGGATGCAGCAGGGAGCCTCAGGCAGGCTCCCTGCCCGTCCCATCCACTGCACACTGCTCAGAAAAGCAGCTCCAGGGCCCTTCTGTTGTTCAATAGCTGCCAGCCTGGGAGAGAGGGTAGAGGCTTCAAATGCTGCCCCCACACCCAGCACAATCCCATTGGCTGAATTCTGACCAATGGGAGCTTCCTGTTTGAAGCATCCCTTTTCCTCCCCTCAGGCTCCCAGCTATTCACAGACTCACATGCCCCTGGCATGGCTGGGCTGGCAGGGAACCTGCCTGAGAAATCAGCTGGACTGCTGGCCAGGAAATGCCCAGTGAAAGCTCACAGCCAGACCCTGCCCCTGGTACTCCAGATCCTCCTGCCCCTCCCCATGCATCTCCCCCCCCCCCCCCACAAATCCCACATAGCCCATATATTCTGCCCCTCCTCCTGCACCCAGACTCCCTCACAGACCATGCACCCCAGTTCCCTACCCCAGGTCACAACCCCTCCTTCACCCAAACTCCTGGAAGTCTCCTTCATCCCAATCCCTTCCCCCAAGCTCCCTTCTGCACCCAACCTTCACCCCAGATCCTGCGCCTCCTCCATTAATATCATGGAAGAATATGGCTCATGATCACTTTCCAAATTTTTGGAGTGCTGCCCATCAAAAATGACTGTTCCCCCACATCATAGACTTGCCATACCTAGCAAGAGCCCAGTCTGAGCCACCACTGATGAAAGCACATCTCTGAGGAAGCCCACAGTGCTGGCACCATACAGGAATAGACAGGGCACTGCTGATGGGAAGCTCACAATGCTGGAGTCCATGAGGGGATAGACAGGGTTTGTGGGGTCCTGGCCGGGATAGACCCACCCCCATCTCTGGCCAACACAAGGTTGGTTCCTGCAGCGTGTTCTCCAGGGCTCCGTCTAGTGCACTTTCAACTGACCCCAGAGAATCGGCATTTATTCGCCCTTAGGAGACTTTCACTGCTTATCAGGGTCCACCCCATGGCTTTTGCCCAACCCCATTTTGAACACTTTCCTCCCTCACTCAAAACCACATTCCTCAGCGTCTCTTAGACAGTTGTGTGTGCCACTAGCAGAGACTTATGTGGGGGAGACAAGGAAGTGGAATGTAATAACCCCAGCTAGAATTTGAACAGGATGCTGGAGCTAACAATACTGTGCAGCATCTCAAACAATCTGTATTGTTTCCCCAAACACATCACCCAGCTACATAACATGATTGCAGAGAGGGAGAACAGCAGAAGGATAGGGAACACTTAATTGTTTTGCCACTCATCTTCCTGCTTTTTCCCAAGGAAGCAGGAGGTGCTGGGCCAGATTCTCAGCAGGCCTCCATCAGTGTTGAGACAGACCAGCTGAGAATTTGGCTCAATAGTTTTTAAAGGCAGATTCAGAGTCAGTCCTTCCATACAGGCAGGGCATCGAAACTCTTAAAGGCAGCGCAGCCTGAGTTTTCCCATCTCACTGCTACTCAGTGTCTGTTTCTGTGCCATTCTCAGTGGGTGGCTTGAGGAAGGGCAGAATGAGAGGGGCCTTGTGGCTTTGAAATGGTCCTGGAATCCCAAAGTGTAGATTCTTTACCCTGAGCAACTGGCTTCCAAGGTTGCTGGTGGAACATGAGCTAATGACCTGACAATGTCCAAACAACCCAGTGGGTGTCCCCAAGCAGCCTGGCGGGCTGCCCTCTGAGTAATTCCAGGAAGGACCTACACAGTGACCTGCCCAAGCATCCCAAGGGATCTGCTGATGCATGCCATCAGAGGTGTAATTTGAGAGTGCTCGTGAGAGACACCCAGAAAAGCTGAAGCAGCCCTACTTGCCGCCTCCATGTCCAGCTCCTGGAAGAGCGTGATGCTGGGGATGTGAACAGTGGGGACTTACCCAGTGTTCCCTGCTTCTGAGCTGAGCGGACAGGCAGGGGAATTTCCACCTCGGAGCACCAACTCAGAATTCAACGCAGAATGAAGAGACAGAAATCTTTCACTTGAGACACACTGAAAAAACCTTATGGAAATGCCTTTCCCTGGGACTTTAATGTTACACTGTAACAGTTGAAATGATGCCATCACCGTGAAAAGCTTCAGTAATCTCCCCTTGTAAATTCAACAGACAAGATGCATTCCTACAAAACAGTTTCGTGTCACTGGGTCAGTGTTTTCCATGGGAAAGCTGCTCCACACATTGTGTTTTGACCAGCTCTGCTTCCAAGGGTGTCTACTCTTGGTTGCAGTCCAGGTAGACCTAACCAAGGTGGTGGCAATCTAGCCAGCGCATCCGTGAGCAGTGAACCTGCAGTAACATGAGCAGGACCAGCCTGCCTACACTCTTGGGTAATTACTTGTGGGGCTAGCCTGGGATGAAGCGTATGCTCCAGCAGCTCTACTGCTCCAGCACTCAGATCGTTTTAAACGGGCTCGGGTATGTCTGCTTGAGCTGCAGTCGCACTGATTCCAATGCAAACATACCCTTGTGTCTCTAATGCACTAGCGTGTGGTGGTGGGGAGTGTCCAGGGGGGTCCCTAATGTACTGCTGTGGCTGGGTGGGGGGGGGTCCATCCATCCAACAGCTCTCTAAGCCCTGCTGTGGGGGGCAGGGAGAGGGCAGGACAGGCTCCGAAGGAGATGGCTGCTGTGCTGCCCCGAGCACTGCCGGAATACAGGGCCAGTGTCCTGGGCCCCAGGGAGCACCAACAATGTGCAACCAGGAAGGGGTTGAGATCCAGCCTTAGAGGTGAGTGTCCGGGGAGACAGTGTATGTCCCCTGGAGTAAGTGAAACCACAAATGTGGAGCTGAGTCAGAGAGTCAGTGAACAAGGCTGTCAAAGACAGATGCTCCATGGAAAGGGCCTGCGGGGTGTTGGGTGGTCTGGTGTTTGGAGCATGTGGGGATGAGAGTGGAGCAGAGGAGATACCCACCCTTTCCGCCTTTTCTCAGCAGTTCTTGCACTGGCACCAGCCGTTATCATCCACTCCCATTCGCTTGTGCTTGTACCTTTATTTAGGGGTGTTGAAGAGCTTCAGCCCAGCTTGAGGTTTGAGCATTTAGATGTCTCTGACCACCTCCCTGATAGATGGCACCATCTGTAAATCCCTCCCAGTGGAGAGCCGGGTGTTTATTCCTCTTTCTCCTCATTCAGCCTTCTCTGTCTCATGCACTCAGGCCATACGTGCCCCTGCATTAGCCACTGTGTGCGTGAGAGTCCCATGCTCTGCCAGTCTCCAGTGCCTCCATTGTGCCAAGTTGAGGAGGCCAAACTATCTGGGGGCTGTCCGCAGTGAGACGCAGCCTGGGCTGGCAGACTGGTTCTAGGGAGATGGCTGCAGTGATGTGACAGGCAGGCTGTCAGGAAGGATCTGGCTAATTGGAGCTCCCAACCCCAGGAAGGCGAGTGCGTGGAGTGGAGCCAGGAGCTGTCTGAGGCGACACCGGCGACAGCGAGAGAAAGGCTGATCCCTGCTGACAGCTGCCTGGATAGCAAGGAAGCCACAGGCTGGGAATCCAGCAGAGATTGTCTACATCTAGTGGGAAGAGTTTTGCTCCCTGGTGCCCTGCAGAGGTGTCCCCACTAGGGACAGAGGGGAGCACCAGAGAGTGCTACAAGCACGGAGGCTTCTGGAAAGGAAGGAGCCAGTCAGGCCCTGGCCAGACACAAAGGAAATTGTTCCTTCCTCATGGGTGTGTGCGTGCCCCTCTTTCCATGCTGTGTATCTGGGAGAGTCGGCCAGGAGTGAACGGCCAGCCCTAAGGCCCATCAAAGTCTCTAGGATGAAGGGATTTGTTCTCTGTGAAGCCTGTGACAGGAACGAGACCTGGATTTCCTGCTTCAGAGCCAGGCATGTGCCTACAGGGACATAAGGGCCATATGGAAGGCCCTCACCATCAGCACTTGAGGAGACAAGGTATCTCAGTGCATGGTGATGTGCTGCTGAATTAATCAGAGCTGCTCCTGGACCTTGCTTCAGTCAGAACCATGGCCTGAGGTTTCCCCGGTGCCCTCTTCCCCACCCCTCTGGAACCCCCTAGCCTCTCGCAGAGGTGGCTAGCTGAGCTGAGCGCTATGCAGAAGGCAGAGTGGCCTGGCTCGAAGGGTCCTGCAGTGCCCGTTTCTGCTGGGAGTGCTCTGTCTGCTCTCCAAATTCCCCTTGCAGATACGATGTCAGGTGATTTCTCCTCAGGGCACTCACGGGGGACAGGATGGCACAAACAGTGCACACACCTGTACAACTACATGCCAATCAGTTCTCACTCTGCCTGTTCCCTGGGGACTCCCTGGGAAAGCCCTCCACAGCTGCTTTCGGCCACCTGCTCTTGTGCTGATAAAGTGGCTTGCAAATGGCAGCCTCTCTCCCCATAAGGGAGCAGAGGCATGTGCTTCCCTCCTAGGGCCTTCATCCCCTCTCTTCCCTCTTGTCCTGTTCTTCAAGTGCAGCCATGGCCAGCTCTCCCTGAGCCACAAGCCATAGCACAAGGGGTCTGCTCTGTCTGAGTGACTCAGGCTCCCACAGCATCCAGAGAAGCCAGAGGAGAGAAGGGGCTTTCGTCATTAATGGAAAAAGAGTGCAGAGTCACCAGCACCCACAAGGCCTCTCTGTTCAGCTAGGACGGGAAACAGAGAAACCTGGACAGGATGACTACAGCCAAGCTGCCTCATTCCACCCCAGCCCTGCCATAGCTCCTCATTTGCTGGAACTACAGACTCTGCTTCCTGCTAACTGACACCGCCAGTTCCAGGCTGACCATGTCCTGTTGCCAGTTCCTGTCCTCAGCCTTCTTCTGGTCCCTGGACTCCTTTGCTCTGGTTTCTGACTGCTCCGGCTGTAATCATAGACTAGGCTTTTTTGGATTTTGACTCAACATTGGCCTTTGGCTTCAGCTCCTGTTTCCTGTCCCTCCCAGCACCGATTTTCAGCTCTAAAATGTGGCTCCTGACCTGCCCATTGGCCTCTGGTTCCTAAGCACCGTGCTGACCCCAGCCTGCCCCCTCTTAGTCACTGGCTCCAGCACAGCTGTGGAAGTCTCATCACTTTAGTCCTTTCAGAACCATTTTGTCCTTTAGAAACTAGTGCAAAGCACTATTAGATGCCCTGAAGGGGAGTCTCCTGTGTGGGAAAAAAGATGATTTAATGGGTCTGTTCCAGCTGTGACTCGTACCACATAAGAATCTAGCTTCTAATATCTTGGTCTGACCTTCATCTTCTGTAGTGTCAGGCTGTTGCTCTGAGACCCATGCAGAAAGCTATGGGACATTGAATGTTAAATGCATAAGGCATCTGGGAGATCAGAGGGTTTAGGAACAGAGTTATTTCTCATTCTTGGAGAGGTTATTTGAGCTGACCAGGCTGTCACCATTCAGGGCATAGACAGGGCCCCTTGCTTGTGAAATACCTCCTGCCAACACACAAATGTGTCCCAGACAGGGCCCATTCCTGCCCTAAAGCACTAGGATGGCACAGGCTAAGAAACGTTTAAGTCTGCTGTATCGTAATGCTGGCATGAATAGAGGTCACCAGCATAACAACCTGAATGTCAGCTTAACTTCTGAGCCAGGAAGGATAAAGGAGCAAATAATTAAGGAATCCATCTGCTGGAAGATAACAAGGTGATAAGTAACAATCAGCATGAATCTGTTAAGAACAAAGCATATCAAACCAACCTGATAACTTTCTTTGACAGGATAACAAGCCTTGTGGATGGGGGGAAGTGGAAGATGTGGCATACCTAGACTTCAATAAAGCATTTGCTACAGTCTTACACGACCTTCCAGGGAAATACAGTGTAAATGGGGCTACTGTAAGGTGGGTACATGACTGGTTGGACAGCTAATTCATACCTATGCTGGAAGGGCATAACAAGTGGAGTTCCACAGGGCTCAGTTTGGGATCGGTTCTGTTCAGTATCTTCATCAGTGAGTTAGACAAAGGCGTAGAGCACACGCTTATAAAGTTTGCGGATGATACCAAGCTGAGAGGGGTTGCAAGTGCTTTGGAGGGTAGGGTTATAATTCAGAATGATCTGGACAATCTGGTGAAATGATGTGAAGTAAACTGGACGAGGTTCAGTAAGGACAAATGCGGAGTACTCCACTTAGGAAGGAACAATCAGTTTCATGCGTACAAAATAGGAAGTAGCTATGCAGGAAGAAGTACTGCAGAAAGGGATCTAAGGGCCAGAGAGGGCCACAAGCTAAATATGAGTCAACAGACTGACACTGTTGCAAAACAAACGTGATTCTGGGATGCATTAATAGGAGTGTTGTAAGCAAGACACAAGGAGTAATTCTTCTGCTCTACTCTATGCTGATTAGGCCTCAGCTGGAGTATTGTGTCCAGTTCTGGGCACCACATTTCAGGAAGGATTTGGAGAGGTCTAGAGAAGAGCAACAAACATGATGGCCATCAACAGGGCATTCAGTGGACACTTTTCAAACAGATAGAGGACATTGATTTTGCTGACAGTGTCACCCTCCTTTCACATCAACATGAAAGCATGGAAGAAAAGGTCTCAATGCTAGATAAAAATGCCTTGATAACTGGACTGAGCATTAACAAGGGAAGGACCAAGACAATGAGGATCAACCAGTCCAACAACAACACCATCACATTGGGAGGGGATGACCTGGAAGATGTGGAGCAGTTCACCTTCTTGGGGAGTATTGTGGGCAGAGACAGAGGAGCTTTGGAACAGAGCAGGACAAGAACCACTTGATGCTCAAATCAAGAGAAGAAACTGGGGATGGCGAGACCACACTCTCAGAAAACCATCATCCAGGAGAGTCCGCCAAGCTATCAAATGGAATCCACAAGGAAAACTCAAAAGGGGACAACTGTGGACAATGTGGAGGAGATCTACTGAGACTGAAGGACAACAACTGGGGTACTCCAGAAGTTTTCTCCTGAGGCAGAGTGAAGTGGAGGAGACTTGTAGATGACCTTTGCTCCACTCCGAGTACAAGTGTTTAAGTCAAGTAAGGCATTGGCTGGGCTGTTCTGGTCAGTGACTACAGGGAAGACCCATTCCAGGTACAAGCACCTGCTCTCTCCTGCCTGCCCAGACCCCAGCTCTGGGTCATGGGCAGGGATGCAAGCAGAGTTGCTGTACTGCACAGGCCCATAGTCCAAACCACTATCTGGGCCACTCAGGATCAAAGAGCCTGTGCTTCAGCCAGATAGGCTGGACTGGTACAGTGTACGCCCTGGATGTGGAGAGGCAAGTCAGTGACTGTTGGCCTTTTCAACCTTTCAAGTGTTTGTTTGGATTTGGCTTTCACCCCGGTCTAGGGTTTTGTTTTTGTTTAAACCACAACATCCTTTTAAGACTCTAGAAATGATTAATGTGTATTTTAAACCTTCACTCCAATTTAAGGGAGCTTTTCGTCATGGAGTATGGAGAGATCTGGGGAGCCATACAGTATCTTGTGAAAGTAGAGAGGTGATCGTTCCCCCGCACGCCACCAGGGGGAGGCCTTGCAGCAACTAAGATCGTATTAATTACCAGTGCCTTAACAGGAGCAGTAAAACAGGGCGAGTAGGAAGTGGAGCGTGGGAGCTGGGTGACTTGGAAGGCCTCCCATCTAAGAAGAGCAATGCATGCGTGTTGTAAAGAAATGCAGGGAGCAGGGTGGCACAGCCCTCTGTGCCAGCAGCAGAGCGGAGATAATAGGGAAGGATTGGAGTTTAACAAGAAGCAAGGGACCTGCGCACAGGGAGAGCGCATTTAGATGTGGTGTCTGCTGATGCTCTGCCAGCTCTGGAGCAAGGCTGGGAGTCCCATCACTGGAAGTGCTGACAAAAAGCCAGATGAGCGAGGCAGATCAAGCAGACAGATGGCCTGCGAGCACCATTCCTGCTAGCAACTGGTCCTGAAGAAGCAAGGGCCTTTCGGAGAGGCCTCTGAGAAGCAGGCGGTGCTGACCACAGGGACCATGAGCCAGGGCAGAGGCCAAGTAGGGTGAATTGCTGGCTTGCAAGTTGACTCCAAATGTGATGAGAGCAATCAGAGAGCTTATGCACATGCTACTGTTGCTAGCCAGGCAGGTCTATCCTTTAGCTCAAAGGATCGAAGCCTGTGCTTTTTGTACAAACAGGCCGGGGTTCAAAACCACTGGCAGCCTTAAAGGACTCATGTGCCGTGTTTCCGCAGCACCCGTCCCTAGCAGGCCCCACCTGCCCTTAGCTCTGTGCCAGTTCTTCCCTGTCTCCAGCCTCAGCAGATGTGCCTCTGCTGGTGACAGCAGCGGAGAGGGGCTGTGCTACCACTTGGCTGCCAGCAGCTCCATCTCTGGGGCAGGCAGTGTGATGGGGCCTGGGCGGAATGCTCCAAGGGCTCTCATACCATCTGGGGCTGGCCTCACATTGCAGGGGCAATGGGTTGCCTGTCTCCAGGCCCACCTCCCAGAGGTGGCCGGCCCAGCCAGCTCTTGTGCCTTCGCTATGCCTGGCAGTGCTCACCCTCTCTCAGGTCAGGGATGGATTTTGCTTGTTGTTTGTGGAGATCACAGGGCTGGAGGCTGGGGTGGAATGCTAGCCTGGTGCTGCAGAGCTGTCCAGACACACAAAGGGGTCCAAAAGAAACTCACCACCTTTTGTGACCAAAGGCACCTTCTCTACTCCCCAGCCAGCGCCTGGCCCCATCAGAGCCCAGGGGGATTATGCTGATTATCAGGAAGAGTAAAGGCTTGCCCCTGAGAACTTGACCCTGCATGCCTTACAGTCACTGACTGTACCTCTCACCCTCCCTTGGCTGGCTCAGCTGCTGATTGAACCTGGTCTGGGCACATGAGCTTCTACTCATTGAGCTGATGGACCAGCTGTGCCATCTGGAAACTGCAGCTGCTGCCTAAGAGACCTCTGTGGGGAACCACCACAGGCAGGTACGCCGCCCAGGCTGTGCTTGTGCATTATGCACACATCAGGGCTGCGGGATCAGGCCCTGCTCATGTAAGCAATATTGTAACATTTCTCAGAGGCAGCTGGAAACCAGCCTCATCCCTGCCAGTGACGGAGCTACCGCTGCCATCCCCACAGCCCAGGAGCCTCCATCCCCCCATCTCTCTACAGCTTTACGCTCTGCCCTGACTGGAGGAGCCTCTTGGGTCTGCAGAGTCCTGAGGTGTCTGATAGGGAGAAATCAGCTCACTAGGCACCTCTTCTGGTCCTATCTTGAGGAGGGAAGGAGGGAGAGGGAACGGGGGAAGGGCAGCTCCAGGGGGAGATATGTAATGTAAAATTCCATTTTAGTTCTATCTCATTTAGGGTAATGTTGTAATTTAGGACAATGTTCTAATAGTTTCTCACTGCTTACACTGCCTGTATGCTAATGAAAGCACCCTGTTGTGTGAATGAGGAATGTGTGTGATAAGTGCAAGCCCATCGCCAGATATCCTAGGCACTGGGAGGGATGCATATCCTCATTAAAACGCGAGAAGGAGGCATATTGATGACTCTGAAGGAGGAAGCAGACAGTACCAATGAGGACAAGACAGCAGTGATTGAAACCAGCCTGATGGGACAATGGATGAGGACAACATAAGGAAACACTGAGAAACTTGAGAAAACAAGCATTCTCAGACACAAAATCCACTGACCCCAATGCACGAAAACTGCTGTAAGGGGGCTGCTCTGGTACAGACTTTGGGTTCATCTGCCACTTCCACTACGATCTCAGGCCGGGCTGAAAGGAACCTGGTCCCAGTCCATCCTCATATTTTATTAGCTTTGCCAACTAATTGAAAGCGAGCAACAGAGTGGTAACTATAACATCAACTGGCGAGAGAGAGAGAGAGCATATGCTAACTGCTTTTCTACTGTTTTTCTTCTCAGTTAACACAGTGTATTGACTGTTCCCCAAGAAAGATCCTGTGTGCTTCTTATAGGTAAAGTAGATGTTCAGAAACTCAACACAAATCATAGGTGGTCTGATGATGTGATGTGTAGATCTCTGGGTTTCTCCCTGGCGATGGTGCTTACCCCAGATGCTGAGCTCTCCAAGCTGACTCTATTCTCTATTCCCCTCGGCTCCACCCAGCTCTCCCCAGGCTCCGAGGACGACGAGGGACATGACAGCTCCAGCCGGGAGAACCTAGGTCGAATCCAGTTCAGCGTTGGCTACAACTTCCAGGAATCCACCCTGACTGTCAAGATCATGAAGGCTCAGGAGCTGCCAGCCAAGGACTTCAGCGGCACCAGTGACCCTTTCGTCAAGATCTATCTGCTGCCCGATAAAAAGCACAAGCTGGAGACCAAAGTGAAGCGGAAGAATTTGAACCCACACTGGAATGAGACCTTTCTCTTTGAAGGTAGGTGGGGTACAGCAAATGAGGCATGAGCTGGGAGCAAATCCCGTCTCAGCCACTAACACTAGCAAATCAGAGGTGCTTCAGGACCCTCTCTTTATCACGGGGCTAACATGTAGTACCTCCCAGATGCTCAGATACTATACTGAACACCCAGAGCAGTGGTGGGCAACCACATTTGGCCTATTGGGATTCTATGTATGGCCCACCAGACATTTTATTTACCATTGCCCATGCACAGGATTGCCTGATTCTGTTGGTTTCCATACCACTAGTTATTTTTCCTACCAGTATTATGAAAGTGACACACACATAATGCAAGGGCATGGAGATACGCATACATATCTCATAGAGCTGGAAGGGACCTCAAGAGGTCACTGAGTCCAGTCCCCTGCCCTCACCATCCCTGGACCTATCACCATCCCTGACAGATTTTTTGTTTGTTTTTAATCTCACTTGTCCCAGCCCCTTGAAAGGGCCCCCCTCAAAGACTGAACTCACAACCAGGGGTTTACAAGGCCAATGCATGTGAAGTGAGGTGTGTGCTGACTGAATACATTGACTGTGAGAGCCATACAGTCCCTCTGCATCCAGTCAACATGCTGCTACGGTTCAATTGGCACAGTTCATACCTGCAAATTCTAGGTATGCAAGCACAGTTAGCAAAACTACCCTGTCTCTTGAGAGCAACTTAGTTACTAAGTCTCCAACTTAGAGATATTGGGGACCCACACATGGCCCACCCAATAGCCTAGGTTGCCCGTTGCTAACTTAGGCTACGTCTACACGTGCAGCCAACATCGAAATAGTCTATTTCGATGAATAACATCTACACGTCCTCCAGGGCCGGCAACGTCGATGTTCAACTTCGACGTTGCTCAGCCCAACATCGAAATAGGCGCAGCGAGGGAACGTCTACACGTCAAAGTAGCACACATCGAAATAGGGATGCCAGGCACAGCTGCAGACAGGGTCACAGGGCGGACTCAACAGCAAGCTGCTCCCTTAAAGGGCCCCTCCCAGACACAGTTGCACTAAACAACACAAGATACACAGAGCTGACAACTGGTTGCAGACCCTGTCCCTGCAGCATGGATCCCCAGCTGCCGCAGCAGCAGCCAGAAGCCCTGGGCTAAGGGCTGCTGCCCACGGTGACCATAGAGCCCCGCAGGGGCTGGAGAGAGAGCGTCTCTCAACCCCCCAGCTGATGGCCGCCATGGAGGACCCCGCAATTTCGACGTTGCGGGACGCGGATCGTCTACACGGTCCCTACTTCGACGTTGAACGTCGAAGTAGGGCGCTATTCCTATCTCCTCATGAGGTTAGCGACTTCGACGTCTCGCCGCCTAACGTCAAAGTTAACTTCGAAATAGCGCCCGACGCGTGTAGACGCGACGGGCGCTATTTCGAAGTTGGTGCCGCTACTTCGAAGTAGCGTGCACGTGTAGACGCAGCTTTAGAGAGACAAGAGTCCAAATCCCTGTAGGAAGCAGGGCTTACCAGACTGGAGCACAAATTAAGCCATCTACACTAGTGTCCTTGCTCCTGCTAGTCTGATCCCTCCACACAAATGTTCTCCCCACCATGCTGGATCCAAGTCAGAATCAGTTTGCACCATTTTCCCCATTCCTACCTCCCCACACCAAACCACTGGCCTGTCTGGGTCCTGCCTCCTTGTCCCTCAGGCATGGGATTTTGCAACCTAGCCTCCTCAGCTGCCCCAGTGGATGATCAGCTCCATGATCCCCTCTCCTGCCTCTCCATACTGAACCACGGGTCACACTAGGCCAGTATAACACCTCAGCTCTGGCCCATTTGTTCCACTCTCTCAGCTTTGGCTACACCGTATCAGACCATCCTGCCTGCTGCTTGATAAGCTCAAACCTTTGATATCGACCCTCCTGACAGATCAGATCGCACCATTGTGGGTCCAGCTTTCAGTGAACAGTCAATACCGGATAACTCCCAGAAAGACACAAACACCTTCACAGACAATCATGATGTACCCAGACAGTTGTGCAATGATGTTTCTGAAGGGTGGAATTCCTTCCTCATCCTGGCAGTGACCAAACAGTGTCCTGAAGCATGAGGGTTGATTACTTGTAACCATAAATATGAGGAGAAACCATAAAATTACCATAAAAATAGCATGTTTCATTCCACCAAGTGTCCGTTCTCCATTGATAGTTTGCTCCCAGCAGCATACATCAGACAGTATGGGCAAGGAGATGTGTGCCAGCATTGGTCTCTTGTTTGAACACCAATGGGGTTTTTGCAGGCATATGGATCTGGAATGGCTCTGCCAGACTGAGTCACGCTACCACGTTCCTGGGTAGCCAGCTCCCCACTTTGGTCTCCTTGGCAGGTTTCCCATACGAGAAGGTGGTACAGAGGGTGCTGTATCTCCAGGTTCTGGACTATGACCGTTTCAGTCGCAATGACCCCATTGGAGAGGTGTCCATTCCTCTCAACAAGGTGGACCTGACCCAGATGCAGACGTTCTGGAAGGAGCTCAAACCCTGCAGCGACGGGAGTGTAAGGCCTTTGCTTTGTATTCAGAGAGAGGCTTAGCCAGTGTGTAATGGTCTGGCATAGTGCATGTGGCCGCCAGCTGGTCTCAGTAACTAGAAGAGCCTATTACTAGTGCTCCCAGGGGACATCCTGGAGCTGCCACAGCAAGGGCCTTAGGACATCCCTGAGATACCTAGGGGGACAAAGCACTATCCCACCAGCATTCCTAGAAGCTGGGATCAGAACCGTTTTTTCTGGTCTATGCTGTGCTGGAGGTCAGACATGGTGACCAGAGTGTTTCCTTCTAGCCCTAAAATCTATGAATCCCTGATGGTCCCATGAATCCAATACCTGTGCAAGAGGCAGTATTGACAGCCCTGGAGACCACAGCTTCTCTTTACCCTGCATCTGAAGGCCACCGGCAGCCGAGAAGGTCATTAAGGCCCAAAGCACCCTGCAGAGGACACCATGCCAGCAGAAAGCAATTCTCAGCCATGGCTGGAGCCGACTGCAGACTGCCACCAGCCGTGGGATACTTTCACTGGTCCATGTGGATGTGAATTTGTTCCCAGTAGTGGTGCTAGTTGAAGCTATGCTACAGAGTCCTTCCCACCACTAGGCAGCCAGCTTCTTTGTGCGGTGGAGAAGTAAAGTATGTCACAGCCTAAATACCTCTGAAGGTGGCTTCTGTGGGTGGAGCTGCCCAGGTTCTCCGGTAGAGCAAGGCTGGTTGGTGTGCAGGGAGTTCTGCCTGTCTCTAACAACCTCTCCTCTCTACAGGGAAGTCGGGGAGAACTCCTCCTGTCCCTGTGCTACAACCCTTCTGCAAACTCCATCATTGTGAATATCATCAAAGCACGGAATCTGAAAGCCATGGATATCGGCGGGACATCAGGTACTGGAGTTCAGGGCCCTTCTTCCGGACCAAGCTAGTGGCCCTGGCAGGGGACATTTGCCCCAGCTTAGCAAAGTGCAGGATAATTGCAGTCTATTCTTCCTCACCTTGGGCCCCTCTGCCTGTCCTCAGGGAGGAACTAGTCCAGAGCTCCGTCCAACACCAGGGAGAGTCCCCTTTTGTTTTCCCCAGGGAACAGTCAGCTCTCAGTCTCTTCTGTCCCACTCTGGGAGGGACACAAGAGTTGCCCTGTCATGTCCTAGCTCCCCAGACTCCCCAGGACATCCGGCAGCAAGATGGGTGGCAGCCCACAGGCCTCTCTCACCTGGACTGAGCAGGTGGCTGCAGGCCACCATCTGAGAGAGAGGGCCCTGGAGTGGGAGGCAGGAAGCCTCAGGGCAAGCAAAGGTGAGGCAGAAGGAACCCCGCTCTGGCCTAAGAGCCCTGTGCCCTCTCCTCTCCATTGCAGACCCCTACGTGAAGGTGTGGCTGATGTATAAAGACAAGAGGGTGGAAAAGAAGAAGACGGTAGTCATGAAGCGGTGCTTGAACCCCATCTTCAACGAGTCCTTCATCTTCGACATCCCCACCGAGAAGCTGCGAGAGACTACCATCATCATCACCGTCATGGACAAGGACAGGCTGAGCCGGAATGATGTCATTGGCAAGGTGGGTTCCCTGCTGGGCAGACCCCAGGCCCAGGCCACAGCTCTCCTGGGCCTGTGCGATGGTGGAGCAAGTCAGAGGCAACAGGAAAGTGGCTGGGATGGGGCTATGGGAAGGGGATGGGGCTGGGATGGGGATGGGATGGGGTTATGGGAAGCCAAGGCTGGGTTTCACTAGCGTGCCAGCACAGCGCTCAGAGGGACGCACCCCGGCCATTTTGTATTCCCACCTCCAGACAGGGAGAGGGCTTTAAACCGTGAAGTGCTTCTGTTTAAAATGCCATTTCCAGCACCCACCATTGCCATAGGCCAAGGGCTCACAGCGTTGCCACACACATGCACATAGGCTGCAAATGTGCACTACAGGCCTAGGCCCCCAGCCCATACCATTGACAGGCCATGAGGGCAGCTGGTCCAAACATGCCATGAGTATAAATAATGGGATAGTCTGGGAGGCTGTGTCAAGCAGGACCCTGCGGGGTCTGTGCTGGCTTCAGCCCTGGCCAGTGTTTCTACTAACCCCAGCAGAGGGAGGGGAGACCCAGCCAAAGCAGAGAGGAGTGGCTCGGAGCCCGGGACACACTGGAAACCCCGTCCCTGCTGGGCCATGCTGGGGTGGTGCTGATGCTTCACAGAGCAGGGCTTCACGTCCCTGAGTGTGCCTGAGGTAGCACTTACGAAGCACATTCACTCACCCATCAGCACAAAGCTGCTAGGTCAGCAATGGGCTGGAACTGTCTGGGCAGGTGTAAATAAACAATGTAAAAGTATCAGAGAGGTAGTAGTGTTAGTCTGTATCTTCAAAAACAACAAGCAGTCCTGTGGTACCTTATGGACTAACATATTTTGGAGCATAAGCTTTCATGAGCAAAGACCCATTTAATCAGATGCATGAGTGGGAGGGGGCAGTTTCAGAGGAGGATTTAAAGAGGGGGTCTCAGTAAAGGGGAGGGCCAGAGCTGACAAGGTCTATTCAGTCAGGGTGGAAATGGCCCATCATTGGCAGTTAATGTGGCGTTCTGAACATCAAGAGAGGAGAAAACAAGTCAGTTCATCAAGGAGGATGTGGTCCATTGTCAGATGCTAATGTGGAGGTGTGAACATCAAGAGCTGAGAAACTGCTTTTGTAATGGGCCAACCACTCCCACTCTCTGTTCAGTCCTTGGCTGATGGAGTCAAATTTGCAAATGAAATGCAGCTCAGAAATTTCTCTTTGCATTTTATTTTCGAAGTTTTTCTGTTGTAGGACTGCTACTTTTAAACCTGGCACTGAGTGTCCAGGCAGATTGAAGTGTTCTCCTACAGGTTTTTGTATTGTACTGTTCCTGATGTCTGATTTGTCCATTTATTCTTTTATGTAGAGACTGTCCAGTTTGGCCAATGTAAATTGCAGTGGGGCATTGCTGGCACATGATGGCATATGTTATATTAGTAAATATGCAGGTGAAAGAGCTCCTGATGGTATGGTTGACGTTAGGTCCTGTGATGGTATCGCTGGTGTAGGTATGTGAGCAGAGCTGGCAGCGAGGTTTGTTGCAGGGATTGGTTCCAGGTTTAGAGTTACTGTGTTGCAGTTTATAGTTGCTGGTGAAAGAGATGCATGGAGGGCAGGGGCAGGCAATTGCCTGGCCTTTGTGACGCAGGGAGGAGCTATAACAGAGAACAGGTTGGACACACCCAGGAGTGGGACTCAGTCCCAAAGGATGTGTTATTCCAGGCCCTCCATTGTGTGCATACAGAAATGCATATGCAATTGCAATCAACCAGGATTGAGTGTGCACATGGCTGGTTGTATGTCAACACCACACACATGCACACACATGCCTGAATCTGTCCCCCCTCTCTCCCACGGCTGTGGTAATGGCCTGCCTGAATTAGGCTGGCAGTGGCAATTATGCCTCTAAGGGCTTTGACCTGATTGACTGTTATCAGGCAGAGCCAAGACAAACAACCAATGGTGGTGTTATTTCCTCCCTATCGTTAATGACATACGACCCTGATCCCTCCAACCCCAGACCAACACTGACTTGCCCTGCAGGCTCTCACTCTTGGCTGCTGTTGCCAGGGGCAGTGGATATTGAAGTCAGGGGAAAGCTGAGCTCCCATTTGTCTCTGCACCACTTCTTCCTCTGCCAAGTGGGAAAGCTACACCTGGCCATAGTGACCCTCAGGCCCTGATCTCCCCAGCTCATTTGTCCACCAGCTTCTCCCCCTCTGCATTTGCTCTGGATGATTCGGGCATCAGAGGCAAATCTGGTGAATTTCATCTTCCCCTAGCCTGTCAGGGAGCATTGCAAGTTATGGGAGTCTTGGCACTGTCTCCTGAGGTTCCCTCCCTTGATACTGCTCCCCACTCAGAGGTCTCCCCTGTTACAGTTACTCTGCTCCCTGGTCAACAGCCAGCTACAAATACAAGCAACAAGTGATTGATCTGCTTGGCCTCTTTCCAATGCCTGTGTCTTGTAGGGGTCTTTTAGGGTATCTCTGGGGCTTGGGGATCCACAGTCCTTGAAATGTCCCTCTCTGAAAGTTAGTGTATGAACACCACTGTGTCACTGAAGGCTGAGCAGCCCAGGGAGATAGGGCTCTCTTCCTATCTCCAGCCTGCATTAGTTCATCTGCACCAGGATATAGTCTCAGTTGCCTTCATGCCATCTAGTCATGGATTTCATAGTGTGTTCCTCATGCAGTCTAGAGAGGCAAATATAGGTACAGACCTAGAGCTAGATCAGGACATCAGCATAACAGTAGAATCCCCTACCTTAGACCATGCATATCCTGCCAAGAAGCCACATCTGAAGAATATTGGAGACAACCCTTAGATGTGGAGAACACTGCATGTTATCACTGTACAACCTGTTGAGTATCCACCCAGAGATACTATACCAACTGGGACAACTCCATAAGACACAATGGGTACCAGTCCGGCACATTCCCAGTGTTACTCTGCTAATCACATCAGTGAGGCAGTAGCATCCCACAATCTTCAGTAGTCACATATTCCCATAGACTTGACGCTACCATCCAGTACAGCTCTGTATTTGCAAAGCTGAGTAAATCATCCTTAGCACGAGCGAGGGGATTCTTGGTACTGCATCCTCAGCTGGATCTGGACAGCAGTTTCATTGGCCAATCACTGTTACCAGTACTGATTCTAGAATCTTGGCCACACATCTTGTGCCCTTCCCTGCTGTGTTAGGATTTCACCAGCAGAAGAGTCACCACTTTCTTTACACCAATTCAAGAACAGCTGCCTCCAGTTAGGACAGCTGAACTGCATCACGACAGTGAGTTGCACCCCTCCCCAACACTGCAAAGGAAACACAAGGAGTCAACCTCCATCTGGCAGCACAGAGCCCAGCTATTGCAGTGCACAGTTCCAAACTTGCAAATGGCCCAAAAGCCTATGGGAAAGCGAAGGTGATTGAGAGGCTAAGCCGTAGGAATAATGCCCACATAATGGAGCTCTGGTAAACTGATCAGTCTAAAGTCTTGTCCTCCCTGAGCAAGAAGAAGTAGACCACCTTCCACCACTCCCCAGATAAACTATTTAAATGTTCATTTGAGGTTAGCACCTATGAAAGGTGCTAGTGTGACAGCCCTCAAGTGGGGACATGTGCTGTTAATCCCCAGCACAGAGCATGAGTCAGGCCCATCATCATCCAGGCAGATCCCAAAGGATCTGATTCCTTGCACATTAGGCATCACTCACAGAGATCCCTAGTCAGGTCCTTAAGGTGGTCAGGTTGGGTGTTCCATGCACGTGCGCGAAGGGCGGTCATATTGCCCCGCTGAAGCATTTGGTGCCCACTGGATTGCCAGGTGTGTAGCAGCATTCCTGGATGAACACACTTCATTCATTGATCTTCCATCCTGATGAGATGTCTGTACTCAGAAACCCACCGAACCCAACCCAGTGCTGATGGAGACAGTTGAGCTGTGAATATCCTCACTGCTGATCTTCTCCTGCCACTTGGTAGGAACAACTGACGAAGACAACCCTGTCCCCCATCTCTGACTTGACATGGCACCATTCAAGCCTCAGCCTCTCTTTTGAGACTGTCATCAAGGGGGTGCTGAATTCATGGCATAGAGGCATATTCACGGGGAAGTGGGCCAAGACTACTGAATTCATTTCACTCTAACAACCGAAGATGCCAGAGGGGAACCTACGAACCTAAATTTAAACTGGTGTCCTGGAGGCAAAATGCCTCATAGTCCAGTGCCCACCCGTTGAGCCCCTCCGGATAACTCTGTTAACAAAAATGAAGTTCATCACTTCATTAAAACACAAGGGGAAACAACTCCGCTTGCAGCAGCCTAGCTTCAGCATCGCAGGCTCTCGCTCTTCCCTACAGCCACATATTGCTCCCATCAGCCTGTGCCAATGAGAATCCACCGCAGCCTCCCAGGACGCCTTGCTGACTCTGGAGCGGCTGGGGATTATGAATACGAGTCGTGTTTTGCATATGGGTGAGTGGAGCCTCCCCAACAGCCTACTCCATACTACAGGCAATCCTCGAACAAACCCCAGAAGTCACCTGAATTCTGGGGAATGTGGGATCTGGCACTAAACTCTACAATCAGCCCACCTGCTGTCTCAGCTCCTCCTTTTAGCTTCTGACTTGACATGATCCAAGACATGCTGAGACAGGGTCCTTCCACAACCTCCCTAGATAGTTTAGTCCAGTGTTTAGCCATCTCGACAGTTCGGTAGATTTTCCTAATGTCCAACCTAAACCTCCCTTGCTGCAATTTAAGCCCATTGCTCCTTGTCCTATCCTCAGAGGCCAAGGAGAACAATTTTTCAGCCAGCCCCCGTGTCTAATCAATCTCTCTACCTGAACTTTTCTACTACACTTGTCCCTGCAGCATGCTGCAGACCTGGCTTTCAGGTGAACTTGAATCTAATAAAACTCCATTTAGAGAGAGAAAATGAACAGCTCAGTGCTCTGCAGTTCCAGGTAGAGCATAGTCTCCACCAACAATAAAGCTGCCCTAAGGAGGAGAAATATGATCCGATGACTTTTACTAAGGATAATAGTTCCATTGGCTTTAACGGGGCTGCAGGTGGGAGTAATCAGGCCCAGTCAGAGGATTCTACGTTGGCTGTAGCACCTTCTGATCTTACATCAGACACTCATCGTGCCCAGAAGTGTAGCCAAAGAAGAGGTTAACAGCCTTGAGTTAGATGCTCAACAGGCATACGTCAGCTGAGCACCACTGACTTCAGTGAAGCTACATCCAATTTATAGCCGCTGGGGATCTGGCCCATTGACTCAAGTGCAATGATGCTGATTTACACCAGCTGGAGAAGAATCTGGTTCACTGATTCACATGGCGATACAGCCAATTTACACCTGCTGGGGAGCTGGCCCCTTATTTGAAGGGCAAAATTACAGGCAGTAATTACAAAAAATAAACCTGTTGTAAATCTGATTTACACTAAGTATCTATAACTCTCCCCCCATTAGTGTAATGATGATAAATTGACATGATAATCTCATTATTATTACTGCATGCTGCAGGGAGTCAATTATTCCCTCATGCCGGGCTGCAATAAAACAAACACCATGTATATTAAATTAAAAGCAGAACATAAAGCGGCATTAAGAAGCTGAGAGTTTAAGCACAAAGCGAGAGGATGGCTGGTTGTGTTGGCTTTGGCCTTAGCAGCTGTACGTTCAGTTCGTGACTCTGCCATAGGCCTAGGGCATGACCAATCACCTCACCTTTCATGCGCTTAGTTTTCCATGCATCTGAGAAGGGTAACGATTTTCTCTTATTCATCATCTGTCCAGGGTATAAATGCTTTGGGGTGGGGCTGTCTCTCATTAGATGTGGGTGCAGTGCCTAGCACAGCCTGTTTGGAGTGTCTAGGCGCTATCATGATAGTGACGCAAGTAGACTTTTGATCTGAGCGCCCACATTTTGTCTCCCTCTGTACTGATGCTGCTTAGTGATCATCAGTGCCACCGAGGCTGGATTCTCATCCAAGGTTTGCAGCAATATTAACTCAGTTACCTTGCACATACACTGTCGTCATAGGTTGCATTTTCCGAAGTGCCTGTGTGATGCCAGCCATTTGATCAACTACTCTCCAGTCATTCAAGACTGCCAGCCATTTGATCAACTACCCTCCAGTCATTCAAGACCCTCCAAGCCCCATGCTGGGCTGCTTAGTGCCCGTGGGTAGGCTGGCAATTTGAGCTGGAGTGCAATTCTGAGCTTGCATAAATATACCCACACTAGCTCCAATGTGGCTAGTGTGCTCAAAACAGATTGTAGGCCCCAGCGGCACAAGCTGTGTGCAGGGCTAGCCCCAGCAAGTATATACCCACATCTCAGACAGGGTCCAACTGACCCTTCCCGCCACTTGTGCCTACCATGGCTACACTTCTATTTTTAGCATGCTGACTCGATCCTCACTAACCTGAGCATGACTCCTTGAACTGGGCACTACACCTCCCAGCTTCAGTGTAGACACTCTTATAGAAGAGGTGCCTCTTTCTTAAAAGAAAGTCTTCTCTTTTCTAAACTAAACAAGCCCAGTTCTTTTAGTCTTCCCTCATAGCTCATGTTCTCTAGACTTTTAATCATTCTTGTTGCTCTTATCTGGACCTTCTCCAATTTCTCCACATCTTTCTTGAAATGTGGTACCCAGAACTGGACACAGTCCTCCAGCTGAGGCCTAACCACCGCTGGGTAGAGCGGAAGAATGACTCCCCATGTCTTGCTCTCAACATACCTGTTAACGCAGCCCAGAATCCTGTTTGCTTTTTTTGCAACAGCATCACGCTGTTGACTCATATTTGGCTTATGATTCACTATGACCCCTAAATCCCCATCCACAGTACTCCTTCCTAGACAGTCGCTTCCCATTCTGTATGTATGAAGCTGATTGTCCCTTCCCAAGTGGAGCACTTTGCATTTGTCCTTATTAAACTTCACCCTGTTTACCTCAGACCATTTCTGCAGTTTGTCCAGATCATTTAGAATTCTGACCCCATCCTCCAAAGCAACTGCAACCCCCTCCCAGCTTGGTATCATCTGCAAACGTAGCAAGCGTACTCTGTATGCCAAGATCTAAACCGTTGATGAAGAAAGTGAATAGAACCTAACTACTTTGCTTCTCTCACTTTAAATTGTGTCTCCTGCTAAAGAGGTTCAAGCCCTTCCAGTTCTCAGTTGTGCTGTGCACACTGACATTGCAGGCCTCCACATGGACTCTTGGACTCTGTCTACAGTGCAGGGTTTTTAGAAATAACTTACTTCCACATTCGAACCTCGAAAAAAGTTTTCTCACAAGAGCACTCCCACTGCAAGAGCAGGTCGAAATTGCATGTTTGCACTAGAGAGCCCAATTTCAAAATAAGAGCAGTGATGGGATGCCTCCCTGGAGGGCAATTAAGTCATAATTACCTCTGCTGTGTACACACTGAGTCAATTTCAAAACTGAAAGGGATGGTGGGGGTTAGCAAAAGCTGCTTGCATGGAGTTACTATTTCGAGTTAAATGCCCTGTTATTCCAGAATAACAGGCTTTGCAGTGTGCACACAAGGGGCTTTTTTTCTGGAAAAAGGGTTTTTTTTTCTGCCAAAACAGTGTAGACAAGCCCTTAAAGTTCACAGCCACCATGCCCAGCTCATGAGCCAGGAGCGGCTTTGGCTAGCTACCAGAAGTGTTGCAAGCTCTACCAAGTATCTGGAAACTCAGCTAGGGCCTAACTGTCTCCAGCATCATTCCACAAAAACAGTGCTTGGGAACAGAGGGGAGCATTTGGCCAGTGCAAGAGGCAGATGGGCTCCAGCTCGCTCTCCTGTACCTGTGAAACTCTTCCAGGCCTTGGGGAACAAGGTCTGTTGCGCCCAAACAAGCCATTTCCAGTCATTCTTCTAATGAGCACCATGGTTTAGAGACCAGGCAATGGTTGTAAATCAGCATAGTCTGGTGAGCTCAGCAGAGCTCCACTGATGTACACCAGCTGAACAGCTGACTCAGGGCTGTTAGAAAGGGGAAAAAAAGAAGTTTTTTTCCTCCTCTCTTCTAAGTCAAAAATAGACCATTTGATTATGCATCAAGTTTTCAGAAAAGCTCCCTAGATTTTGCTCTAGTGACAGGCAGGCTGATAAGGGAGAGACAGATGAACCTCCTACCTTATCTCGAGAAGTCCTGCACTTCCAGGCAGATAGCACTTGCCTGAGACGCTCACCATGACCCTCAGCATAGCCCCACCTCCATCTAGAAGCAAAGGCCACCGCCTGCTGAACCGCTTCCATCATAGGTTCTCAGGCTTAGTAGGAACAGTTTAGCCTCCTGTCCCAACCGGAGCTCATCTCCCCTCGCAGGAGGTGTCTCTGTAGTGGATCTGGGCAGATAGCGCCACGCTTGTGTGAGTCACTCCCACCTGCAGTACCGCTTAGGAGTGGCTTTTCGTGCCACCAAGGGAAAACTTCTCAAGTCTACTGGCCACATAGGTGCTCTGCTTCCAGTCCCACCAGCTCTGCTCTTCCCCCTGCAGGCTAGCACTTAGCACACCCCTGACCTCACCAGCTGGGCGCAGTGTGCAGGCTCTGGGTGGTGCTGGCAGCCTGTGGAGTGGAGGAGATCAGATTTGTTGCCACATTGAGCCCTGATGGGTTTCAGCTCTCTTATCTGGTTACCCTCGTCCCTGCGTCCTCCACCCACCTGCGGTGTACATCAGCCTGCTGCCTCTGTGGAAGCAGTGCATCCTGTCCAACAGCAAACCCCTCCTGGCCTCAGTTATACTGAGGCTGCCTCAGGAAAGGTTCATCCCTTCATCCCCTTCCCTGCGGACATATCCCTGATGCCCGCTGCAAAGGGTATGGGAGTCTTGCCTCCCCAGTCAGCTGCCTCCCGCTCTGCAGGATCCCAGGCACATACTCCCTCTGGCTGCCAGTTATGATATTAACAGCTCTACACACAGAAATAATATCATTCCTCACCAGCATATCTGCAGGTGTGGCCTGGCGACCCCCAGCCTCAAAGTACCTTTTAAACCTCCCCCCTCCCCCAGCCAGGGGTTTGGATTCCCCCAAGCAAACAGCTTTACCCTCTCCCCTGGGAGCGCATCAGACTCCCTAATCACATCCTCCTCTGCCCCTTTGCCCCATCCACTTTCTTAGTAATTGCACATTTTATAAACATATCTCTGTGACTCAGCTGACATTTGCTGAGGTTTCTCAACTGTAGACGATAAACCTTAGGGGAACTGAAATGTTTTCAGTATGGCTCCCTGGGATTGATTGTAAGCCAAGGCTTGCTCCGGATCCATATCATTAAGCACATGTAAGGCTTTACCAGACTGCTTGAGAAGCAGGACGGTCATTTTCTGTGCATCAGGACTCTGCTGTATGCTGTGTATCCTCTCAGAGGTAATCAGCTGTTCCTCTTGCGTTACCTGCCCTTGCAGCCTGGACATCACTTTCCACAGTTGGCTGATCTCTGGGGGCATTGCTCCTGGACTGAGGCCCATATTTTATAATTCCCATGCTCTGAGCTCGTGCTCTCCCACTCCCTGCTTTGTCTTCCACTGCCATCAGTCTCCAATGGGCAGCTTCCTGGTCTGCCCTCTCTCTTGCAGACTTTCTTCTCCATCCACCTCTGGCATTCTCACCCCTCTTCCAATTTCACTAATGCCAACCTGACCATCTGGGAAGAAGTGGGACTGTTCTTAACTGTTTGTCTGAATTCTCTGTGCTTCAGTGTCCTCTGTGTGCGTGATAGTTACAGAGACTCGCAGAGGGCAGGTGTGACTGCCTGGGCTCAGACAGTGGCCAGTATCCTGGCAGCTGATCACCAGTGGTGTTGAAGAACAAAGCCGGGGCGGAGACCAGGTGATCTGTAAGAGACAAAGGCTAGAAGAGGGGTGTGACAGGGCTGCTGGAAGCTGGTCAGTTTGTGGATGGGGAACTACAGAGGAGAGAGCCCCAAGCTGTTCCTAACTTCTAGCTGTCTAAGATCTGTTCTATGCTGTGTTCTCAAAATCTAAGAAACCCTTCTGGTTTCCATTGCTGACTGCAGACATGGGGTGCATGGTCTCTTTGGGGGCATATGAGGCTTCCCCAGGTGCCCCATTCAGGGGGACTCTCTGCAGAGAGCTCTGGGCATGAACAGGGGCACTGGACACTCCAAGGTCCGACTCAGGAAGCACTGAAGCCAAGGAGTCCTGCCCTGGTGAGAGTGCACTGATGGGAGACATGCTCCCCCAGAGTCCTGTCTGATGTCAGCCAGAGCAATCCCAGAACACTGAACCTGTGACTCCATGACACCATCTCCAGCCAAAGGCTGCTTTATGGAAGGCTGTGCCAGGCTGGCTCCCTCATTGCTGGGAGTCACACCCACACCTGCTTTTCCATTTATTCATTCCTGAGGGATCTAGCCACGCTCTGTACAATGTAGGACATAAGAACATCCATACTAGGTCAGACCAAGGGTCCGTCAAGCCCAGTGTCCTTCTAACAGTGGCCAATGGCAGGTGTCCTAGAAGAATGAACAGAACGGACAATCATCAAGTCATGCCTCCCTATCACCCATCCCCAGCTTCTGACAAAGAGAGGCTAGGGACACCATTCCCACACATCTTGGCTAATGGCCATAGATGGACCTATGCTCCATGAATTTATCCAGCTCCTTTGTGAACCCTGTTAAAGTCCTGATCTTCACAATATCCTGTGGCAAGGAGTTCCACAGGTTGACTGTGCGTTGTGTGAAGAGGTACTTCCTTTTGTTTGTTTTAAACCAATCTATTAATTTCATTTGGTGACCTCCTACTTGTTGTGTTGTGGGAACAAGTAATTTACTTTCTCAAGATCAGTCACGATTTTATACACCTCTATCATGTCCCCCCCCCTTAATCTTCTCTTTTCTGGTCTTTTTAATCTCTCCTTGTATGGCAGCTGTTCCAAATCCCTAATCATTTTTGTTGCCCTTTTCTGAACTTTTTCCAGTGCCAAGATATCTTTTTTTTAGATGAGGCAACCACATCTGCACACCATGTTCAAGATGTAGGCGTCCCATGGATTTATAAAGAGGCATTAAGATATTCTCTGTCTTATTCTCTACCCCTTTCCTAATGATTCCTAACATCCTGTTTGCTTTTCTGACTGCTGCTGCACATTAAGTGGATGTTTTCAGAGAACTCACCACAATGACTCCAAGAGCTCTCTCTTGAGTGATAACAGCTAATTTAGTCCCCATCATAGTGTACAAGTATCAGAGAGGCCATCGTGTTAGTCTGTGTCTTCAAAAACAACAAGGGGTCCTGTGGCACCCTATAGCCTAACAGATATTTTGGAGCATCAGCTTTCGTGGGCAAAGACCTGCTTTGTCAGATGCATCTGTCGAAGGGGGTCTCTGCCAACGAATGCTGATGCTCCAAAATATCTGTCCATTATAATGTATGTACACTTGGGATTATATCTTCCAATATACATTACTTTGCATTTATCAACATTAACTTACTTTGTTCCATGAGCATAAACCTTTTTCCCACCGCATTTTTCCCAGCAGCAGCTAATCCTCACCGGGCACACAGCTGGTCTGCCATGCAGTCCATTTGCAATGTGTTTTGTGGCTGCTGTGCGCTATGTTTTGTTCTTTGGCCCTCTCCCAAAATAAACAGAACCCAAGAAAATGTCACCTTTCCTCTTGTCTCTTAACTGTGTTCTCTTCCAGCCTTTAAGGTTGGTCTGTCAATATAGATTGTACACCCCTGAACTGCTGCTGGCTCACAAACAGAATACCCCTTTTCTTTCTCTGATATGGTCACGGATGTTTGTCGCAGTTCAGCGTTTAGAAGTTTCATTAACTTCAGCTCAGTCCTCATGGTCCTCTGATCACAGTCTTTCCTTGGTGTTCTTTTATCTTTGTTATTGCATCAGGCTGTGTCTGCCGCAGGCTGCAAATGCTTCGTCAATGGATGTTCCTTGTTCTCAGTGCTGATAGAGTCACTCCTACCTGCCGTGAGAGGTTTCACCCCCAGCAGCTTTGGAACCCAGTTCAGGTTGAACCTGTCTAATCTGGCACCCTCAGGACCTGACTGGTGCTGGAGAAGAGAATTTGCCAGTCCACGGGAGGTCAATATTGTCTAACACGTTACCAACATTTTCACTGCTTACTGGGCTCTTAGGGGACACGTTGGGGTAAATTACAGCTAAATAACAGCACAGAACACTGACAGCCAGGACTGGGGGCTGGAAACAAACTTTATGGGACCACAGGAAACTTGGCCACCTCCCTGCTAAGGGGTCATCAGGCTAACCAAAATCATGCCACAATACAGAGGTTGCCAGACAAGAGAGGTTCAACCTGTAATCTAAAAGTGACATAACACCACAGATATTTCCCATCTGACTACAAGGCCAGCTGCTCAGTTTTGAGTGGGGCAGTTCTTTTTTGGCTGGTTTGTCCCCTGGTTGGTACTGAGACTAAACCGGGGGTGGTTTTGTCTGTTATCAGAGGAAGGGCACCGTTTTGAAGAGTGCACAACTCCAGCTCCCAATAGTGTGACTTTGCATGCCTGCTTATACCAGCCGGTGTGGGTCACAGCCATTCCCAGAAGTACCAGAATGCCTGGGATTCAGGAAATGCAAAAGTGACCACCCTATCCACAAATGTCCTGCAATAACCATGATAACTAGCTTGTGCTTAGCTTATGGACTCCACAAGATTGAAATACCAGAGGATGGTTGGACACAGATAGTATACTTGCCTGGGCAAGTCTGTGCCAAAAGCTAGGTAGGTAGATCCAGAGTGGTCCAGTAGGCAGGGCTAGATTGAGAGAGAGCCATTTCATCACTACGGGAAATTTGTGGAGAAAGTTCCAAGCAATGGAGCAAAGAATTTGAAAGAAACTTGCAGAGGAAAATTGACAAGTATGTTCCAAGCAACTGCAGCCCGAAGTTGAAAATAGATTGCCTTCCACAACTTCAACCACAGCTCTGCTGCTGGCAACATCATAATAACTTCTGATTGAATAATTACCAGGATAGCATACCTTAACTCAAGCTATGAAATCCTGTTACTCTGAGTGACAGTCACAAGGCTCCATTAGTGCATCTGTAACATGTCTTGGCTGTCAGTTTGCAGGAGGGTTGACAGGCACACTTTCTATGTAGTTGTATAGATAAAAATAACCCAGCCCATGCGGAGGGGTTTTCACTCACTTGCATTGCCTTGTAGCTAATTCTGACGCCTCCATCAAATTTGCTTTGGGGGGTGGGTGCAGAAAATCGGCTGATGGTGTTACAAGAGAGCCATGGAACAGGGCTGTGATCTTGGTCCGGATGGGAGGCCCAAAGGGATTGGGTTGAAATGTAGTGGCCAGCAATGCATGCCCCAAAGAGATCTGGTGGCTAAATTGCAAAGCCTCTCTGCTCTTGCCCAACTGCCTGGAATGGGCTGGCCTGTGCCTTGTTGCCAGTGGCTAGCAATGCAGAGGAGGTGTTGTATTAGTGACACAGCCTCGCATCCCACAGATTGTCTCTCTCCTTTGGAGCGTGGGTCACCTCCAGACAGCCAGAGCATCTCCAGGACACCCTCCTTGCTGCTGCAAACCCATGAGCCACCTCCTCTCCCATTCACCAGTAAGCCTGTGTAGCCAGCTGGTCTTCTCTCCCAGCCAACCGCCTCCCTTCTCTGGGCATGCTGCTCTTGCTGGCTCATCAGGCTCGCTACAACAAAGGCAGGGCACTTGCTGGGGGAACAAGAATGGGGAGGCAGGTCCAAGGGTGGGAACCATAGAACATAAGGTGTTAAGAGGGAGGATGACAAGGGAATAAGACGGAGCATGCAGGGAGAAGGACAATGAGAGGAGAGATGCAACCATGGGCGGAGACACAAAGGTGAGGAAGGGGAACCAAACAGGACCTACCTAGTGTCAGTGGTGGAGTCTCTGGAACGGGAAGTCTTTAAACCATTGTTTGAGGGCAGCGGTGACTCAGCCCTAGGTTAGGGGTCTACGACAGGAGTGGGTGGGTGAGGTTCTGTGGTCTGCAATACGCAGGTCAGAGTAGATGATCATGCTGGTCCCTCCTGCCTCCAAGTCTCTGAGCTGGAATCCAGTGAGCTGACACGAACGGAGGCGATGAGGTCAGAGCATGAGGAAGGGGTTGGGAGAGGGTGGTGCAGAAGATCAGAGTGCACTGTGGCCCGGGCACAGCCGTGGGTTAAATCAATGATCTCCTGGGTTTCTCTCCTTGTAGATTTACTTGTCCTGGAAGAGTGGCCCCGGGGAGGTGAAGCACTGGAAGGATATGATCGCTCATCCCCGGCAGGCCGTGGCACAGTGGCACCAGCTGAAGGCCTGAGCGGCAGCAGCTCAGGATTCTCTCTGAGTTTCACCGCTCCAAGTCCACATTTATTGGCCATGCTCTCACTACTTTATGCACAACAGAGGCACTCGGGGCTCCCCCTAGGGGACGCGCTCGGGGCTGATGAGGAGCTGAGGGACTGAAGTTGGCGACGTTTCCAAACTCTGGGAAGCGGCATCGGCTGCCCGCTGTGTCCACTGGGCACCCAGCACCAACGGGGGCACCTTTCGTGCCCGACTTCCTGCTTTCGCCTGTCCTTCTGACTCGCGGCGCCGCGAGAGCGAGGCCGGCCTTCTAGGCGGGAAGGAGCCCCGACGCTGGTTTGTTGTGGGCCTGGGGGGCGGGGAAGAAGCGTTGGTACGACTGGCTCTGTGGGGCGGTGAGAGGAGGAAGCACTGCTGCCACACGACACTTCCTACGAGTTCTTCCAGCCCAAGGCCCGGTGGTAGCACTGCCCCGAGGAAGCCAGCATCCCCTGGGGGCGCGTGCCGGTAAGGGAGACGCCCTCCAGCTCCTTGAGGTCGTTTCTTTTTAATTCAATAAAACTTGTAAGAGTAATAAGAATAATATAAGCACTAGCGGCCAGCATCCCGGCCCGGCCCGGGGTGGGGGAGCCGCGCCACTGTGCGTTTGCTGTGTGTGCGCAGAAGCGTGCTGTGTCCCGTGTTCGCGTGTGGGCTGCTCACGGCTCGCTCGCTCGCTCGCTCTCTCTGCCCTGCCTTGGAAGCAGCCCCGGGTCCCTTGGGACAGCGGTGGCTCCGATGCAGGAGATGGGATTTTACTTGTCTGCGGGGTGGGGTTTAAAGGAACTGATGCCCCATGGGGAGGTGGAAGGAGCTGCCCACCAGGCAGCGGCTCCCCTCCTGTGGCACACGGGATCGGAAGCCACAACAGACGCAGCAGTAGCCAAACCGGGCTCAGCTTTAGGGCTAATGGGATCTGGAGTCCCCCTTTACCTCCCTGTCAGTGGTGAGCGCCCCATCCCCCTGCACAAGGAGAGAACGCCCCCAAGCACCTCCCAAGCACTGCCATACACCCAGACATACGGGCCCCCAAGTGCCCCCCCTCCAGCACCCAGCCCTCCCACCCTGACACTGAACCCCCCACCATACACAGCCCACCCAGCCCCCACCCTGACACCAACCCCCCCACCATACACAGCCCATCCATCCCCCACCCTGACACTGAACCCCCCCCACCATACACAGCCCACCCAGCCCCCACCCCAACACTGAACCCCCCCCACCATACACAGCCCACCCAGCCCCCACCCCGACACCAACCCCCCCACCATACACAGCCCACACAGCCCCCACCCTGACACCAACCCCCCCACCATACACAGCCCACCCAGCCCCCACCCTGACACTGAACCCCCCCACCATACACAGCCCACCCAGCCCCCACCCTGACACTGAACCCCCCCCACCATACACAGCCTACCCAGCCCCCACCCCGACACCAACCCCCACCACCATACACAGCCCACACAGCCCCCACCCTGACACCAACCCCCCCACCATACACAGCCCACCCAGCCCCCACCCTGACACCGACCCCCCCACCATACACAGCCCACACAGCCCCCACCCTGACACTGAACCCCCCCACCATACACAGCCCACCCAGCCCCCACCCTGACACTGAACCCCCCCCACCATACACAGCCCACCCAGCCCCCACCCTGACACCAACCCCCCCACCATACAGAGCCCACCCAGCCCCCACCCTGACACTGAACCCCCCCCACCATACACAGCCCACCCAGCCCCCACCCTGACACTGAACCCCCCCACCATACACAGCCCACCCAGCCCACCCACCCTGACACCGACCCCCCCACCATACACAACCCACCCATCCCCCCACCTGACACTGAACCCCCCCACCATGCACAGCCCACCCATCCCCCACACTGACACCAAACCCCCCCCACCATACACAGCCCACCCATCCCCCACACTGACACCGACCCCCCCCACCATACACAGCCCACCCAGCCCCCACACCCTGACACCAACCCCCCAAACACAGCCCACCCAGCCCTCCAGCGCCCATCCCCCAGGCCTAAGAGGTGCTCTCAGTGCAGATCCCCCCCTTGCTGTCACCCTCTAGCTGTGGGGCTGGGTGTGGCCCCCTGTCGCCTCAGGCCAGTGGTAATGGTGCCCCGAGAGAGGGGCTCCTGCGCGGTGGGCCGCTCCCTGGGGCCTGGCCCCAAGCAAAGGCGCTTTACCTCGCCCACACAATAGGCCGTGGGGGGGCGGGGCCCAGACTGGCCCAGCTCTGACTGCACCAGTGCTGCTGCTGCACTTGCAGTGCCCAGCTGGGCAAGGCAGGACCTGGCATAGCTGGAGTACCCCATGGCCTGCAGCCACCCCCCCACCCCCCACCCCAAGTGGCCCTGCCTGCTGGTCCCTCAGCCCCAGAGCTCTGAGAGGCCCAGGCCTCTCAGCGGCCCCTTAGCCGGGGTTGTCACCCTCCTGGCCCACCAGGCCCGAGGCAGAGGGTGTCACACCTCGCGCTAAGGGTCCCTGCCGAGAGCTGCTTGGAAGCGGCTCAGCTGGCCTGCAAGCCCGGGCTGGCACTGAGCTGTGGGCCCAGGAGCCCTTGAACAGCCGCTTAACTCAGGCCAGGGCAAAGAGCCTGCCTCTAAGTCCTGCACCTCTTGTAGTGCAGGGACTGGAGCCAGAGCTGGGGACCTGCAGAGAGCAAACCCGAGGGGCTGCACAGCTGCAAGGCCCCACCAGGGGGCTCTGCAGGGCCGCAGGCAGAGCGGGGCTGGGGCTGGGGCTGGGGCTGGGGCTGGGGCTCTATTGAAGTTACTGGCCAGACCCGTGGGGCTGGTCCTGCATTCACCCCAGCAGAAACACAGCGCTCAGGCCCTGGACTAACGGAAGGGCAGGCGGCTGGCCGCCTCACCTCACCTCGCCAGCCTCATGTCACTGGCTGCCCCTCACCCCCAGCCATGCCACTTGCTTGGGGGGGGGCGGGGCACACAGTGGTTCTCCACCTCAGTGCAGCCCCTCTCAAGTCACCATAGCACGGGGCTGCAGCTTGCTGGCACTGGGTCACGCTGCCCCCCCCCCCGCCCCCCCCGCAAGGCAGCTGGGTGGGTACCGAGGCCTGTGCATGTGCAGATGGCTCCTGAGTAGGGCACATGGCTAGATACACCAGTGCTGTGCATGCTAGGCAGGCGGGTGGCAGCCTTTGGGGTGGGTGCCAAGACTGCTGGCTGGGTGGAGGGGGTTAAGGGGTACAGGCCTGGGATAGCTAGAGGGAGAGGGTGTCAGGCCTGGCGCTGGGATTGCCAGGTGCATGCATGCATGCATGCATAGGAGGCTGCAGGGGCAGCTGGGTGGAGGGTTGAGTAGGGCCTGGGGTGGTTACTGGGTGAGGGGATGGCATGCTAGGGGGAGTGCTGGGGTGTCTGGGTGCCAGATGGATGTGCAGGTATTGGCGTAGGTACTAGAGCACCAGGAGAGTGTCGGGGTGCAGCCAGGAGCCGGGGGGGGCACCCCCAGAGCATGGTGCACTGCCTCTAGTCATGTCCAGGCTGCCTTGCTGCAGCCTCACTGCCCTCTTGCCTGGCCAGGGGTGGAGTCACTTGTGCCCATTGTCCTGCTGGCCAACAGCGTCCAGTCAGTTTCCCAGGGCATGGAGGGGCTAGGACACAGCTGGAGCGGGTGGGACACTGTGGCCATCACTGGGTGAGCTCGCATGGCTGAGCTACAGGGCCAGGTGCATCCCATCCATGGCCTTGCTAGGACCGTGCACATGCTGTCCTCGTGACACGGCCAGGCTCATTGGCCTCGCACGCTAATCGTCCCTTTGCCGGGTGCCCTCACTGAGCAGCTTGTGGCAGGACCACTTGAGTGTTGTGTAGAGGCCAGGGCCTGGCTTGGGTCCATAGAGGCTGCGTGAGACTTGCTGACTGATGCATTCCTAGCGATGCCCAATGGTCAGGTAGCACCGTGGTCCCTGTAGCACTGCCAGCAGCCTTTGGCACTGAGGCCCTGCAGTGCCGGGTGACACGCGCACCCGGCTTGGTGCCTGTGCAGGGCTGCGGGTGTTGAGCAGTGGCTTTACTGCCCATAGGCATGGCCATGTGTGACACTGACATCATTACGGCCGTGGCTGGTAGGGCGCTGGCCCCACTGAGTGGTAGGTAGGGTAGGTTGTTCCTACCCTTTATCAGCACAGCTCCAATTTGGTGGGGCTGTCAGACCTCCCACCGCGCCTGCATTTTCAGGCATCACTGGCAGCGTTGACATTGCCCCCCTCTGGTACAACAAGGTGCCCATCGCCCCTGGCCAGTGACCATTCTTCAGGCACTGATAGCCTCCAGCCTGGATTGCTGCAATGGGAGTGCATCCAGGCTGTAGCACTGGTGCAACACTGGCTCCTTAGCCGTGTCAGGCACAGTGCAAATGCTACGCCTAATCGTCCCCAGGTGCCAGTAGAGCCCCCATGAGCTGCCAGGTGTGAGTCAAGGCATCAACAGTAACCTGCAAACCCCAGCGTGACTCAGGGCCTTGCGCCCTGCGAGCCCACCTGGCTACGTGATGGCCTGCTCAGTGGTAGGTCAGTCATGCACTCACACAGAGGGGCATTCGCAGGGCAGGCTCACCACACGCCTGCTTACAGCCAGCCAGCCAACGGAGCCCAAGGCTCGTGACCTGGCAGGCATGAGATACGCACCACCTATTCTCTCAGCCCTGCCCCAAGTGGGGTGAGCAATAGGCTCACGACTGCACGGTGCCTCTTCGCTAGGGCATAAGCAATATAAAAGGGAGGGGAGGGTGGCTTGGGGATTTGCGCACTGGCCTGCTAAACCCGTGCTTATGAATTGAATCCTTGAGGGGGCCATTTAGGGATCTGGGGCAAATAGATTTAGAAAAAGAAACTGTCAGGGATGGTGATGGGTCCTGCCAAGAGGGCAGGGGACTGGACTGGACTGGATGACCGCTGACGGTCCCATCCAGCTCTTTGAGGTGGGTCTTTGGTTGATGCAGTCACTCTGTTAGGAAGTTTTTTTGAGATGCTGTGCAGACACCTAGCGAGCTGTGATAGCTAATTTATGATGGGTGCGGGGAGAAGGCCCCTGGGTTCCTCAGAAAGGCTTAGGCTCCCCAGGAGGGGATGGGTGGACTTTTGGCTCTTTCTTCGTTCCTCTGCTTTGTGGTATCACTTCTCAGCCGAGCCCAGAGGTGCTGCTGATCGCTGCACGTATTGCTTGGCAGGGGCCACGGGAAGGCAAGCCCATGTTAGACGGCAGAGAGAGCGAGCGTGGGGGGGTGAGCCAGCATTTAGCCATCTGCACTCATTTGGTGCAACCGTTACTGAATTACTACCGAAATAAAAACCAAACTCAGGCTGATGTGGTGGGGGGGGGCGACAGCGTCTTTTTATTTTTGTGCCCCACCCACACAGCTCGCAGCTAATGAGATGCAAAGAAATATTCCAGAGGGATGCTTTTGGCAAAGGGAGGCTGTCGCCCCATCATAAATGGCAACAGCTGCAGCAGCCCATGGCGGCATTTGAGCTGCGCTGTGGCGATGGGGATGGTTTTTCTCCTCCACCCTCTCCCTGAGCTGCCAGCAAAGCCAGAGCTGGGGCTCCTCCGACTGCGGCATGCTTGCACGTCAGCCAAAGCCCCTAGGGTGCACTATTTCTTAGCCGGCCGTCGCAGTCCAGTGGGTCACCACCGGCATCAGCTCCTCACAGTTAATCAGTGTGTAACTAGTCATCGCAGTCACACATGGGTGTTTGAGCTCCACGGATCGCACAACGGAACCATTTGCAACAGGACAACAAACAAAGAAAGAAGCTTTGTGGTGTGAACTTTTGCTGCACCTGTGCTCAAAGGGCGACTGTTCTCCTGGCTCACTGGCCACTGACTGAACATGCCCTAATTGCAGGTGAGACAGCCCTCAGGCAGCAGCGTGAGCAGCACTGGGCTTCTGGACTCAAGGGATGAGGGAGGTTTGATAAGGCCACCTGCATCGTGCCTGTGACAGCCCAGGCTGCGGGTAGCCATGGCTACAGTTCCCATGGCTCACCTTGGCATTGTGGCTGATGCTGGGCAGCGGAAGAACCAGAGGGACAACTGTGCAACCCCAGCCAGTTTCCCTTGGGAAAGCCTAAATTTGTCACTTGTGGAGGCATTGAGGTGAGGCCAGCCCTGTGGTCCTTTGCGCTGGCCACGGGGAGCTGCCCTCTGACCGCCTGCTCCCTGGCACCTTCTGCCCCCACTCCCACTGCCTGACTTGGGGTTTGTCTCCCAAAAGCCTCAGTGGAACCAATGCTGTTTTGCCCACCACTCCAGTCAACCGACCCCAGGACAGTTGGGACTGGACATGAGGCCACGTGAGTCCTTGCCCCAGCGCCACAAGACTCCCTGTCCTCAGGCGAATGGGTGCACCTCAGTGAGACTCTGTTTCTTCTTTGCTAAAGCAGGGTCTAGGCCTACTTCCAGCCCCGGCTGAATTCCTGATGTGCTGGAAGCTCTGGGCTAGCCAAGGGCAGGGGTCACGATCCTGCTGGAAGTCTGGGTCCCCACTCCTGCATTAACAGCCATGTGACAAACATACATCGCTAATGCGGTGTGGAGCCAGAAGCCATGAAAGGAACCCGCTCATGCCTCAGACGAAAGCTTTGCCTGCGATGAAGCTTCCTCTTGAACGTGCTGGACAAGCTTGACAGAAACAATCATTGTAAGACTGTTCGTATTTAAAGACTGACAACCCGGGTGGAGGAGGTGAAGCTCGGCCAGTCTGGTTTCACGCCGCCGGCCCAGCAACAGGGGCACTCCCTGGCTGATAATAAGCAGGGTAGTGGAGAGCCAATAGTTGCCATTCAGTGACTTGGGAGGCAGCATGTCTAGTGATTAGTGCAGTGAGGCCATGACGCCAGGACGTCTGGCGCTAGCCTTGACTTTGCTCCTGCCTCACTACCGCATGACTTTGGGCAAGCCACTGACCTGCATCATGCCTCAGTTTCCTCATTTGTAAAATGGGGCTAATAATCGTACGTCCCTACCTCGTTGGGGTGGGGGGGGGGGCGGGGAAGTTGTGAGGCTTCATCAACCAGAACCAGCTTTGAATCCCCACAGTCGCCTGGAGCCACAAGAAGCCCCGTCGATGTCAGTGGCATTTGTGGGAGCACGAGGTGCTTCCTGAACACAGAGCCACCCTCTGGGGCAAGCACTTTGAGATTCTTCGATGAAAGGTGCTAGCGCCATGCAAAGTCCTACTTTCTTTATGCACCCGCCTTCCTGTGGGGTTAACAGCTGGGGTGAACCTGCCCCCCTTCCCCAGCCATGGTTCCTTTTGTACGGCTGGAGTGCCCGGTGCTGCGTGGTCCTTTTTAACTCAAGAGCGCGTGGCTGTATCTTGTCCAGGTAGCTCTTCTTCATGTGCCGACCACCCACCCCCCGCATCTGACTGGTGTGTGACATGCAGGAAAAGGATTCGACCGTGGACATCTTTGCTCACGGCAATGGCAGCAGCTGGGTTAGACGCTGCCGCCGCCTCCTTTCTAGCGCGTTTGGGTTGAAGAGCTGATAAAGTCATGGCATTGCCGTCGTTTTATAATAGAAACCAAGGGAGGAAACACACCAAAAATTATATATAGTGATAGCTAGATAGGGACACAAAATAACCCAACTATTAGCCAGCGTGAGTTCATCATCTCCGATGTTTCCGAGCTAGGAGTGTTTTCTTTGAAGAACCATATTTTTGGAGACCTGGCCCCCTCGTTTTGTGGAGGCGGCCTCTCTTCTGAGTAATAAAGAATAGCAAATGACTCGGGTTTCAGCAGTCTCTCTGGCTCACTGGCAGTGTGACGCCGGGAACGCGGGAGGGCCACTGCCTCGAGGAGGGGGTGAGTCATGCAGAGCTGCCACTAGGGAACACGAGGTGGGAGAAAGCGGCAGAAGGAGCGATCCCCACTCGGAAATCCAGGACTCAGTGGATCCACTCCCTGCCCTCATCCTTGTGAGGCCTTGGTGAGCTGGCTGACTCCCCTTCCCTCCCACTGGACTGCCCAGGCTCCCAGACAGCAGTGCTCTGCCAGGCACCCTGCAGCTGGGAGCCAGGCCTCTGCTCCCTGTCTGCTGCTCCATATCGGCTCACTTCCTGCCAAATACCCACTCCCCCTGGGCCCCTGCTCCCTGCTGCCAGCATAACCTGCCCCGCTCCGACCCCTGCGCCTCACCTCTCACCGCCCCCCCAATCCCCTGCTCCTCACCTCCCACACCCCCACCCATTCCCCTTGCTCCTCACCTCCCACACGCACCCCCCGGGCCCCTGCTCCTCACCTCCCACACGCACCCCCCGGGCCCCTGCTCCTCACCTCCCACACGCACCCCCCGGGCCCCTGCTCCTCACCTCCCACACACCCCCCCCGGGCCCCTGCTCCTCACCTCCCACACACCCCCCCCGGGCCCCTGCTCCTCACTTCCCACACGCACCCCCCGGGCCCCTGCTCCTCACCTCCCACACACCCCCCCCGGGCCCCTGCTCCTCACCTCCCACACACCCCCCCCGGGCCCCTGCTCCTCACCTCCCACACGCACCCCCCGGGCCCCTGCTCCTCACCTCCCACACGCACCCCCCGGGCCCCTGCTCCTCACCTCCCACACACCCCCCCCGGGCCCCTGCTCCTCACCTCCCACACACCCCCCCCGGGCCCCTGCTCCTCACCTCCCACATGCACCCCCCGGGCCCCTGCTCCTCACCTCCCACACACCCCCCCCGGGCCCCTGCTCCTCACCTCCCACACGCACCCCCCGGGCCCCTGCTCCTCACCTCCCACACACCCCCCCCGGGCCCCTGCTCCTCACCTCCCACACGCACCCCCCGGGCCCCTGCTCCTCACCTCCCACACGCACCCCCCGGGCCCCTGCTCCTCACCTCCCACACCCCCCCCCGGGCCCCTGCTCCTCACCTCCCACACCCCCCCCCTGGGCCCCTGCTCCTCACCTCCCACATAGCCCCCCGGGCCCCTGCTCCTCACCTCCCACACCCCCCCCCGGGCCCCTGCTCCTCACCTCCCACACACCCCCACCCATTCCCCTTGCTCCTCACTTCCCACATACTCCCCCCCGAGGGGTGCTGCTCCTGACCTCCCACATACCTGCTCACCCTGGGCCTCCGCTCCATACCAGCCCCTCACATAACCTGCTCCCCATTTCCCTGGGCCTCTGCTCCACACCGCCCACACAGCCGCCCCAAAAGCCTCCGCTCCTGCCTCCCAGGTACTCACCTGCCAATGTGCTGCTAGTCCCCAGCCTTGGCAGAACCGGTCCTGTCAGACCTCCCAACCTCCTGAGCCATAGCAGGAGGTACGGGGGCCCTGGAGGCAGAGGGAAAGCGTTGGGGACAGTGGCAGTACCCCTGTTGCAAGAAGCAGGAGGCTTTTGAAGCCCAAGTGAGGGGTTTGGGTGTCAGGACAGAGTGTGGGTGGGGAGCGGCTGGATTGCCCAGCTCTGCCCAGGGCCTGTGTGCTTTGGGTGCTCTGTCGCACAGCCCTGGCCGTGGTGAAGAAATGAAAGGAAAGCGAAGCGGAGCGAGAGGCCGGCAACTCCAGGATATCCCAGCAACAGAAGTGCAATGCCGAGGAGGGTGGAGTCCAGGACAGGGCAGGGCCTGGGGGAGCACAAGCAGGAGCTGCCAAGGGAGGCAGCCAGGTTCTCCCCCCACCTGGGCTGTCACTGTGCCAAGTCTTGCATTTACACTGAAGGATGTAGGGCTGACTGGGATGGATGTGCCCCTGCCCATCCCCTCAGCAACCACCCCAGCTCATTTCCTGAATAACGGGGGGCACCCACCCCACATGCTCAGCAAAGCCCCCTCCCTGACACCCCCCCCCACAGCACAGGGCTTGGTGCTACACTCTGGCCCACCCTGCACTGCGCAGCCCCTGACTGTGCCACAGAAAGGGCTCCTCTGGGCCGCAGAGCGACTCACCATTCTGTCCCCACAGGGGCACCTGCTCGACAAGGAGCAGATGGCAGTGGCAGCAGGCGGCTGCCAACTGGGCCCTTTCCGAGGGTACTTCAAACACGCCCTTGCATCAGAACTGACTGGCTCCATGGCAGTTTCCACCACTGGGGATAGGTCTGGCTTCCCAGCACTGTCAAAGGACTGGCAAGCCGGGAGCTGCCCAGAAAGGAGCAGAGCTCAGGAAACCTCATAGAACCAACGGTCCTGGGTCCCCCGAGCAGAAAGTGCTGCAGCCGTGGGGCTGGCGAAAGACCCGGTGAGGGTGTCACAGTATTAAGCAGCCCTCTAAACTTGGGGTTCTCAGTGCCCACACCGAGCAGCTGCAGAAGTGGGTAAGACGAAAGCTAATAAACGCGTTAGTCTTTAAGGTGCTGGGGACGGCGTGTGATTTGTGAGGCTGCAGATGAACGCGGCTGCCCCTCTGAGACAATAAGAAAGGGTCATTATGGTTCAGAGGGAAAGATATGCGAGGCCCAGATCAAACCTAGTTTAGTTGGATTGTCTGAAGAAGAGCAAGGAGTGTCACCAAGGCCCCGACCAGCCCATTGTCGGCTGCACAGACAGTGAGGAAATGATGCTGCCAGAGCCAGGGCTTTCTCCAGACCTGCGGGAGTCTGGAAAGCCCAGCTCAGAACACTGACTGCTGCAATGGAAGGGGGGCGTGAACGAAGCCCATCCAGGCAAGGAAGGGCTGTGTGCAGTCACTGGCAAGGCCCCAGTCCTGAAGGGACTCAAGCAAGTCCCCCAGTCCTTAACCACCTCCCTCCCCCTGGCCCCAGGCACAGAATGTGCAGGAAGGAGACCAAATTATGCCACGTGCAAAAAAAATCCATTGCTTTGCACAGATCTGCAGCCCTCAGCTACGCAGATCCAGGCCCATCAGTAAACGGCAGGTGACAAGGGCAGGGTGTGGAGAAGGGTGAGCTTTCGATGCTGCAGGCCCAACAAGTCGCGTTTCAAGCTGAGCCTCCGCCGCGCTCTCGTTAGGCACCGACACTCAGGCTGGGAAGCAGACACCCCTCCCCACACCGGCCCTGCACCTTTAAAATCCCAACACCCATGTGCCAAGACACATCCCTCAGGCGGGAAAGGTGATGGCTTGCTGTGATGGGCCCAGGACAACAGCTGCAGGGCTTATGGGTTTTATTGACACTGCAGGGTAGCTAAAGCACTTTTCTGCTTGGTTTTTCCCGTTAGAAATTCAGGCGTAAGCCAGGAACACACCCCGGTGAGTGGAAATCTAGTAACATGGCAGCCCTCACAAGAGCCCAGGGAGTGAAAGCTGAGCAAGCTCCTGAACCAAATACCACCAGTGTTGTTCCATTGACCTCACAGGGACCTTGGCTCGGGCTCTCAGGGAGAGGTGAAGGAGGGACTTTGAGCAACAACGTTTCAGTCTTTCAGGTTGGTCCGGTTGTTCTTAACGCCCATGTCCGGTTGACATGGCGGAGAGGAGGACTTGGTTAAAGCCCAAGCACCTTCTTCCCTTTGATTAGGGCATAAGGCTGAGGCGCACGGCATAAGTGTACAAGACCAGCATTGGCTCTCCTGATACGTTATTTAGCCCTGTGAAGAAGCAGAAAAGGGCCTCAGTCTGAAATCCAGTAACTCCTTCACAGGTCATTTAATGGCTCAGGGGAACTAGAAAGCGGATTGAAAAATGCCACCGTAAGCCTGCTATAATCTCTCAGCCACCAGTTAAGGGCCAGGACACAGGTTTAGAGCTCAACACAGATTTGTTGGCATCTGCTCAGCACAGGGTGGCACTGGGGACCTGATTTCTGCTCCCTGATTTTCAGAGTGCATCTGTATCTCTCTTTGCCTGGGATGGACCACTCTAACCTACACCAGCTGAGCACAGCAACCCTGGCTCCTGCCCCCTGCCCCCGCCAACCCTAACTCACTCCCTACACTGTGGGCTGTGGGAACAGGGAGGTCTGTTACCCTGCATCAGAGGGACTCTCAGCTGATGAGATCCGGTGGGTGGCTTCCTAGCCCTTGAATGTACTGCTCTGGGGCTCTTTGGAGCTCCAGCTAAGGTTACACACCCGTTGTTCTCGGAGGACGATGCAAGCGTTTTCAAGAATTGAATATTCCTCTTGTCTTGATGCAGCAGCCACCCCATCATAGAATCAGGGAACTGGAAAGAACCCCTAGAGCTCATCGAGTCCTGCCCCCTGCCCTCACTGCAGGACTAGGCGCCCATCTAGACTAGTGGTTCCCAGCCTTTCCAGTACCACGGCACACTTGAATGAGACAAACACTTCCATGGCACACCCTCTTTTTCCAGCTGAATCGATGGCTTGTAGACAGACGGTATCCCTCCCCGCCAGCCCGCTGGAGCCAGGACGCAGCTTTTAAAGTATGTCCCAGCTCCAACAGGCGCTTGCCCTCTCCCTTTGCCACAGCAGGGAGCAGGCAGCCTTGCTTCTTGAGCTGAGCTGGCGAGGGGACATCAATTTCCCCCTACCCTGGACCTGCACACAGCTGTGGCGAGGGGAACCTGATGACATTTCATGGCACGCTTGGACAGTTCTCAGGGCACACGGGCGTGGCGGGACACTGTGCGGAACCCACTGATCTAGACCATCCCTGACAGACGTCTGTCTGACCTGTTCAAGGCTAATGCGGCTCGTGAGGCCAGCAAACGTTAGGTCTGCGCAGCGCACTGCCCGATCACCAAGCCAGGAGGAGCAGTCGCACTTCAGAACAGTGCAGCGGGGCCTGGGGTACTGAGCAGCACATTCAACACACACTGAAGGGAATTCAAAGAGAAGCCGCAGCACTGACCAAGAGCGGGAAGAGGAGAGGGTACAACAGTCAAGCTAAGAGCATCTAAGGGAGGGACAGGGAAGCTCTTTACAAGTCTAGGAGGAAATAGGTGCCAAAAAAGGGAGAGAAATTATCAGAGGCTAACACGCAAGGCTGAGGGTTAAGGATGTTAATTAAAAGTAGATGGGGGCTGGAAATCAGGAAAAGCTCCCCTACAGTGCGCTGGATGTGGCCTCCATGAAAGAGCAGACTCCCCAGCGAAACGGGTGCCCCCTGCGTCTCTCTGAAAAGTCGCGCTGGTGAATGTACAGTAGAGACAATTGTGCAGAGGCCCTGGGGGTTGGGCTCGCTGATCTAAGGCAAGAGGGTAAAGAAACGGTTGATTCTTAGAACGGGTATAACTTGTCTGGCTTTCCAGCCACAATGCAGTTGACAAGGTGGCCAAGGACACATGTCCTTTACAGACACCAGACAGCCCTGGCTATTGAAAAGCTTGTCATTCCCCTAGGGCTAAAAGGTGCCCATTAATCATGCGTTACCACATGGAGAGGGGAGCAGCTGTCTCCCAGCAGCTTGTCCGAAGAATGTGTTGTGCCAGGTCCTGGGGCTCAGGTAGGTTTTACCTGGGCTGGAGAAACAAAAAGGAGGCAGTCTTTTCTTCAGCTCTGGACAAGGCCTCCTTGTAGCCAAGCCCTGGAAGACACTTTCACCAGCCCCAGGACACTCTTTGAGAGATGTTTCCACTGCCGTGAGAATGTGTTAGAGGGTGGATTTGCTTTTCTCTTCCCCTCTAATAAACCAGGGTCTCACTGCTCACCTGACTCTGTTGTTTGCTAATAGATTTCATCATGGCTCATTGGCACACCAATAAAGCACCACTTGCAAATGGCAGTCACCAGCAGGGACTGGCCCACACAAGTAAAACAGGGATTGTCGCTAGCAGCACAGAAGCTACAAACAAGTCATCTACAAAATATCATTTACCAGTTAGAGAAGAAGCCACAACTCAGCCTATCTGGACCCTCAAGAAGCTTCATAACGTCCACATTTGGGCAGACTTTGAAGTCAGTGAGTCAGCTCTTCAGCTGGTGTAGATCCGGATGGCTCTGCTGGGTATCTGACACCGACCCTAAGTAGCTGGATGTGATGCCAAATTCAACTGTCAATTCAACTGTCTGAAGAATCAAGGTGACTATTTTCGTCTAATTTTGACCAGTACAAATTCCTTTGTCACCTTTTGGCATCACTTCAGCACAAGAGAAATTCCAGTACCAGACTGGTGAGACACATGAAAACCTCAGCAGAGCTGCCCTCACTGTTGATGTCATCTAAATAGATGGGCAATGCTCTGGAAATCACATGACGAAGGGGCATATCTTAGGTGCATGAAATTGTGGTTGTTGCCTTGCAGCAGGTGAGGTCAAACTCACAGCACTACAGAATCATAGAATCCTAGGGCTGAAGAAAGGGGGCTGAAGGAAGAGACCTCAGGAGGCTATCAAGTCCAGCCCCCTGCCTAAAGCAGGATCAACCCCAACTAAATCATCCCAGACAGGACTTTGTCAAGCCGGGACTTAAAAACTTCTAGGGATGGAGATTCTACTACCTCTCTAGGTAACACATTCCAGTGCTTCACCACCCTCCCTCGCTGAAATAGTTTTTCCAATATCCAACCTAGACCTCCACCACTGTAACTTGCTCCGTGTTCTGCTATCCGACACTACGGAGAACAGCCCAGCTTCATCCTCTTCAGAACCCTCTTTCAGGAAGTTAAACAATCAAGAACAAGGAAGTAGGAACCATCACAGGACTGTTGTTCAGAGCTAGAAACAATACTTGGTCTGTTTATCCTGCCCACTTTTGTCCCACATTTGTCTGAAATCAGCACACCACCATGACAGCCCCTGGTAGGAGGCAATCTGTTAATGTAAATTAAACCAACACAGTATCTACACTTCAGCTCGGAACAAGTTTTACTTTCCAGGGTAAAAAGGTCTCTGAAAACAGAATACACTCACACTCAAAGATATCAGACAAGAATTAGGTCCAGTGCTTCCGGCCATTGATTCAAAAGAACAGCCGATGCTACAACCTGATGCATTTAACAGTGAACTTATTCTGCTTCACCAGAATGGCCACCCTTTAATTATGCAACAAATTTTTTCACTCCAATATTATGCAAACAGCAAAGGAGCGACAGGCAATCGTATTTGGCTCCAAGCACTTTCATCGATATATGTATTGATCCCCACGTTAGAAATAAATCCAGCCAGGAATGATTTCGATCAATTCTGAAATAACCAATCACTGCAGGAGTCTCCAATGGCAGATTCAACAGCCTCATCCATGGAGAGAGAGGCTTGTTGACCAGCTGTTAAAAACTCAAAGATCCATCACTGATAATACCAGTGAAAGAATGAACACACAAGACCAGGGCTCCCTGTAAGCTGAGCACTTGGGCAGCCACCCAGGAGAGAGTCAGGTGCTGCCCAGCTGACCAAGAAAGTACCCATAATGCCCACAGCAGGCAACATGTGTTTCCATTGGTGGTACACATTTGCACGTGTCTTGAGGCACATAACAAAATGTATTCTGCCCATGGAGAGAAAAAATTAGAGGGAACCCGATGAAGGACCAAATGGGAAATGATGAAGTGGCAGGTTCTTGGGGCCGCAGGTTGGAATGCAAAGTGAGGACCAGTGAAAAAGAGCCACATAGAAAGGCTGACTCTCAGCAGTTCAACCTCGCCTTCTATGCCCCACGCTCCCCTAGAAAGCAGCCGTGCCGGGAAATGCCTCGCTTGTGTGCTAAGTCTTCTTTGGTGGACCGGGCAGAGGAGACCTCTTGGGCCAACAGTTGGAAAGGCACCACACCAAGATACTGTGGAATACTCTGGATCACCCACTCTAGCCAATGAACTTCCCAGTGGCCATGACCTTTTATTCCCTGGTCTTTGAGGTCAGCAGACAAGCGAGAGCTTTCTCTCTTAAATCACTTCACACCCAAGTATTCACACAGCATTAATAGTGGACAGCCACAAGGGAACGCTCAAGGAGCTGTGGCACCATCGTCAGATACAACAGCCCATCATGCACAAAATATAGTACCTAAAAGGTTGTCATGTGGAGGAGAGAGAAAAAATGTTCTGTTTAGCCTGTGAGGCTAGGACAAGAAGCAAGGGGTTTAACTTGCAGCAAGAGAGGTTTAGGTTGGACATTAAGAAAAACTTCCTCTAAGATTGGTTAAGCACTGCAATAAATTGCCTAGGGAGGCTGAAGGATTTTTGTTGTCAGAGATACTTAAAAGCAGGTTAGACAAGCACCAGTCAGAGACGGTCTAGATGGTGCTTGGTCCTGCCCTGAGTGCAGGAGACTGGACTAGATGACCTCTCAAGGTCTTGTCCAGTTCTACTTTTCAATGACTGTACGTGTGTATTGGTGTCAAGAGAAAAATCCAGAGGAGAGAAAACTCAAAGTCACTAACTAACAAGACTAACTTCAGCATCAAGGAGCTGTAACAACCTCAGAGAAGTGTCTCATTGTTGCACCCACAGATGGATGCTCTATAGAGGACATATGTCTAAGGCCCTGAGGGCACCACTGGTGCAGGCAGTCAGTCTTTGCCTAGGTTCTCTGCAAGGAACAGTAGCAGACAGCCAGTCTTTGCCTAGGTTCTCTGCAAGGAGTGGTAGCATAGGGATCAGTACCTATGGTCATGGCCACCTTTGAATACCGAGTGAAAGAAAGAACAAAAGAAGCCAGCAAAAGATAGAGCGCTAAAGGAGTGCAACCCTGCTGAAGCACCACCACAAGCCAGGATAAACAGGCCAGAGTTGGCAAGTTCCCAGGCAGTGCTTTGGCTGAAAACAGTCTGAAAATAATTGGCTTTTGAACTCTGAGGACTGGGAGCAGACCACACACTGCAGGAGGGGGCAGCAAGAGTTCCCTACACCTCAGCACTTCACAGCTGAGGCTATTCTGACTTTGTCCCGTGCAGGCAGCATGAACCCAAGAGTGGCAATCCACTGAGGTGGGTTATTCAGCTGAACCAGCTGTTTTATGTGCCCTGAAGCTCTCCAAATGGGTTCATGGGCTTGGAGACTTCAAGGTCAAAAAGGACCATCACAATCATCTGATCTGTCTGCGTGCTACAGAACCACAGGCCACGGATTCTGCAGGCCACAGAACCTCAAGCCAGTCCTGCAGTAGGACCCTAACCTCTGGCTGGTGGGCATGCAGAAAGGTAAACAAAGACACTTTGGTCTACTCCTTTGGTTAGATGCATTTCAGCAAGTTGGCCATCTTGTTCAATATGCTTTTTAGCAAATGGGCCAGTGTTACCTCAAGGAATGCCACAAGATTATAGTACATCAGTGACAGTTGTATGTTTGCTGCTTGTGTGAAACAACACACTATATGAATCATCATTATCATCATCATCATCATCAACAACCATGGGCTCAGCATTCGTTGGTGTCTGAAGCCTCTCTCACTATTTCCTTACATCTTTCCCTGTCCAGTGCAGAGTGGCTTCGTTTCTGTAGACTAGCTCCACACCAATCTACTACATCATCTATCCATTCTCTGTGGGGTCTGCCTCTTCTTTATGAATGTTGTGTGTTATTATACTAGCTTCTTAGAACTAGAAACTCTGAACACCATTGAAAGTACCACAAACTGAGGGACATACCGCTAGACACAGAACCCCTGAAAAGGTTATCTGAGACAGTGCCTTTTAGTATTCCTCAGAGGAATCTGCACACTTTGCCAGTGCACGAGGCTGTGAATATAGGACAGATAATCTGTGCTACCCACAAAGCCACAGTCTCACTGAGGGAGAGACAGAACATGTACAGCCTGTAGCTGAGGTTAATGGCCAAGGCTTCTTCCTCAACTTCTATTAGGAGTCACTTCGTGACTTTCAAATACGATTCTACTCTGACAAAGCGACACTATCCAAATGGCATCAAATGACTTTCTATATCTGTCCAGGCTCAGTGATTCCAGATGCAATGTGCTCCGTATACCAGTAAAATGAAGCCCACCCTGAAAACTCACCCTGGGCTCTGCAAATGAAATTGAATTATCTCCCTCTTCTCCATCACTGCCAGCTAGTGAAGTTCTGTGGGACAACGTATGACCCTTGTTGACATCTCTGCAGCCCCCTTTCTTCAGATTATGCCCTCAATGACAACAGTGAAGCTCCTTCACCTTCAGAGGCGATGCGTATGTGTAAATGACTGGAAATGGGGCTATGTCTGTGCTGCAATCAGGAGGTGTGAGTGTAGCGTGTGAAGACAGAACTGAATGAGCTTTGGTTTAGCGCAAGTAACGAAAGCAGGAAAGCTACAGCAGCGCAGGCAGCTGCCTGGGCTATTCCCACCTGCCCAGGATTCTGGGTACATACTGAGCTGCCTTCCATTCTTCAGCAGATGCAAAGCACTTGCTATCTGAGTAGGCTATCTTTGCTCTAGCTCCATTAAAGCTGGGCTGGGTAACTCTACACAAGCTGTAATTACACCCCTGACTATAGCGCGGACAGACCCTTGGTAGACAATTCTGCCGGTCTGCACAAGGAATATAATCTGGCTCACTCCTCTGGAGATGTGCTAGCACGGCAGGGCTAAGAGGCGTGAAAAACAGCACAGAGGCATTCTTCCCAATAAAGAGATTAAATATTATTATTTTAATGTGCCCCCAAACATGCTGGGACTCTGAACACAGGGAGCAGATCTGCTGAGAAACCCCCTGCCGATTTTGCAGAATCACTTTCCAGAGTGGAGTCACACTTCAAATCACCCATCCAGGTGACAACACACTTTTCTTGGCATGCAGAAAGAGTCTGAACCTGCTGCTAAGGATCCCTAACCTGCATGAGCAAACCAAAAGCTGACAAAAAGCCCCGAGCTGGTGTCCCCAGACCTTGCAACTCTGATTTTAAACACACTTTGTGACTCCCTATGACAACCCATCCTGTGCCAGCCACAGCAATATTACCTACTAGAAGAATAAACACCTCAGCCCAGAGAGAAACAGTACCAAATATGGACAAAGACTGAAACCCAAGAAAGTTAGGGATTGTCTGTCGCCTACTATGACCGCTGGACGTAGGTGCATTGTTGCCCTGACACACTGATATAGCTCAAGTGTAGGTTGCAAGCCTGAACCTCAGTTGGGGTAAATTGGTGTAGCTGCATTGATTTCAATGGAAGTAGGCAAAATGATACCTTCTGGGGATCAGGTCTTGAATACGCTTGGAGGGTTTCAGTGTGAAGAGTGGAACGGCCACGCAAAACTGAGTGGTATTTCTCTTCTGGATGATTGGCCCAAACACTTACACATGAAAAGGGTTCTCTGAAGGGAGAGGTAACAAAATGTGCTGTGCCCTTCTGCAGTGAACCTACTAGTTTGTTTATCCTAACCCTTTCCAAATCAAGCCCTTCTAAAGAGAGACTTCCTCTCTACTCGGCTGCCTTCTGTTTGCAGCCGGCAGGAGCAGATGGAAACAGAAGCCTGCTCCTAACAATTGTGATTCAAACAAGACACAAAACAGTGCACCCTGAATATCAGAGAATATGCTGCTTATGTACATGCAAATGTTAAGCTATATATTGTGACCCAGAACTGCACACATGCCAGAGCCATATCTGCATACAGGGCTAGGGCTGTAAAGTCTCACGTGGATTACTGTGGCGTCAGATTAGCTCACAGCCAGACCGGCAAATGCTCTCCCAGAACCCAGGCCCAGTTCCGAGCCCTGTGCAGATGCAACTGCTGTGCCTAGAATCAACCTCCCAGATTGGATCCTGTTCCTGTTGTGGACCTTTGCCAGCTAACGCCCTCCAAGGGAGTGAAAAATAGGCAGACTAATGCCACAAGGGAAGCACAGTGCAGGCAGCCAGATGGAAGGAGCCTGGAGGGAAGTCAGACTCCTGGGGGTAGCATGGGGCAGTCAGGTGGAAGAACAGCAGAAGTAAAGGCCCTCCCAAAAAGCAAGGCAGGGAGGCAAACTGTTATTTCAGCATCCAAATGTCTTCCCATGGGACAACCACAAAAATGTGGCTTTCTAGGAATTTGTCATTCTGTTGTATACTGGGACCAATCAGCTTCTCAAAGTGATAGTGGGGATAAAAACAATTCAGATCTCCTGCTTCAAAAAGCATAAGCACCTACTCCTGGAACTAAGAATCTCCCTTGGCTATCAGCAGTGAAACGCCTCTGGCATACAGAAAAGCACTTTCGATTTTATTCAGTAGACAGCAGCAGTGTGGGTACATGCCATTCTCTATACAGGCAGGTGACCCATTCATACAGAGAGGTGTGAATTATGCTATTTTTATTACCACAGCATTTTTCATCCTAAAGGACTTCAGACCCTTTAAACCAGCACTAGTCATTAGGCAGTCTGTGAATCAAGTCCCGACCACCAGACACTTGGAACAGACTATAAAATCTTTGCATTTACTTATTATCATTATTGTTACTGAGATGCGAAAAATGTTCCTCTGGAGTCTGGGCTTTGACTATACTTGACCAAGAAAATTAGATCTTAACAAAAAAAATAATTGCATCCCCCTGCTATAAACATATGGACAGCAACACTGAACAGAGCCCACTTTTGAGGTGAAAGATGGGATCCAGCCCATTCTAGAAAAGGGACTCTGAACCTTTCCAGACTACTGTTCCCTTTCAGGAGTCTGATCTGTCATGCATACTCCTAGTTTCTCCTCACTTAAAAAGTACTTACTTGCAAAATCAGACATAAACAGGCACAAGTACACAGCAGTCTGCTAGTGAAAAATTGCTGACTTCCTTATTTTTACTGAATAATTACAAAATAAATCAATTGGATATAAATATTGTATTTATAGCTCACTGTACAGTATATGGGGCAGTAGACACAAATCATGGTATGAAATTTTAGTTAGTACTGACTTTGCTAGTGCATTTTACGTAGCATGTTGTAAAACTAGGCAAATAACTAGCTGAGTTGATGTACCCCTTGGAAGACCTCTGCGTACATCCAGGAGTACACGTACCTCTGGTTGAGAACAACTAACTGTTCTAGAGTACAAGAGAGTAGGGGAAAAATTCTAATCTTATAAAAATGTCTGGGAGCCTTACTGTCCATATAGAACAGACTGGACCATTCCAGCTAATGCCTGGTCCTAATTTATCGCTCTCAGAATAAAGGCTAAAGCTATGTTTACACTACACTAAGAAAGTCAACTGCAAATACACAATTCTAGGTACGCCAATTGCGTAGCTAAAATCGACGCATCTGCACTCAGCTAACTTGGCTCTCTATGCAGGGGAAGGTCGATGGGAGAGTTTCTCCCCTTGACCTCCCTTACTCCTCATGGCTCACTAGGAGTACAGGGGTCAACTGAGAGGTCGATTTTGCACATCTGTACTAGATTTACGAAATCAAACTGAAGAAGTTCAACCCTGAGTGGATCGATCTTCTGAGGTAGTGTAGACCTGCCCTAACTCACCCCAGCTGGAACGTAAATTTATGGGCAGCACAGCTGTGTCATACCTGATACGTAGACAACAAAACCAACCTAGATGACACACTAGACTTTGACCTCCTGGATCTCGATACAATTCTGGAACTTCACAGCTCACAAACATTGCGTATCCCAGAGTGCACTTGATTTTCATTTGCATACTGTAGTCTTACTGGATACTGTTAATGCTCATTGAAACTGAGCTTTTTTATTCTGCAGGAAATTCCAACATTTCAAAATCTGATTTTGCACTACACCAACTATGCTGCTTATATTCATACAAACCCTATGATATCCACTGTGACAATGAAATCTGGTGGAAAAAATAGCTTCAGGGTAGACAAAATATTTCAGATTGTAACTTTTTAAAAAGTTTATATGTTACTGACATAAAATAAATTTTGCAATAAAAAGTAATTTCAACATTTAAAAGCAAAATGTTCCATTTCTATACGGTTAAAATTTCACACTGACCTTACTGAGAGTTCATTAGAACTTCTATTTCTTAGGAGCATTTTGTCAAAGTCTGCATGCACCCACAGAAAATTCTGAATTTAACAAAACAGGATTTTCTGACAGAAAAACATTCTCAGAAAAAATTTTTTGACCAGCTCTAGTTAAAACATCTCGCAACGCTCATTGTTTTTCAAACCAAAAATATAACCCTTTGGTCTGAAGTCTTTGGACTGTTACACAGAAAATATGCTGTTCCAGCAAGTAACTCGTGTAACTCACTGCTGCAGGATAGTATGGAGGGAAAGAGTTCAGGCAGATCCACAGGTTCTTACACTTCACTGAAAGCTGATCACAGGAACCATTATCTCCCCCATCTGTTTGCTATGATATGACACAATTAGGTGTTCTATGGGAGGAAGCATAGTGGCTACCACAAGAGACAGGCAGGGTACTAAACTAGAGAGACTATGGGTTTGTTATACTAGAATAAGGAGGAAGATATTGGCTCAGTTGATCTCTGATCTGTTCTGGTGCCTCAAAAAGGTAAAATACCAGATGAGACAGACTCACTGCTCCAGACTTGTCTTTGAAGGACTATGAGACCTTCTCCCATCCTGGCTGGAGCAGGTCAGTAGAAATTCACTCCCACTCCCAAAGCGGCAGTCGGATTTGGACTTCATGCTCAGCAAAGCTAAGGATTAAGATAATCAGGGCCAGCCAGCCTTCAGCACAAGCAATGTTTCTGTGGGTGCCTGTATCCTTGCTACACATACACCAGATTCCTGCGCTGACTCAGCAACTCAGTCCAATGTCTCCCTCTGGCAGAAGGGAGGGAGGTAACTGGTTTCACAATCTGCCCTCCCCCAGCCTGGCACCCTCCTCCTGACTTCCGGTGTTACTATAAGACACAGCAAAGGAAATAATTTCAAACTGTTCCCTTAAACTCTCTCATAAACCATTTGAAGTGGATCAAGAGAAAGAGCAGAACAGTGACTCTTACCAGGAGGAAGAGGGGAATAAATTAGCTACTCCATTCAAGCAACGCTCCCAATCTCGACATACAAAACACCTCTAAGAGGGACAAGAATCCCACCACCAAGTTCACTGGAATGTGGAAAATCACCAGTAAAAAGCCCTTCTCAGGCAGCAGTTTAGCTTCAGTGTGCCCAGTTTAGTAAGCCCACGTGTGTGCTAAGCCTGAGGCGGGCATGCCCCAGTGCACAGAGCTGCCAGGGCAGGCAGCAGTGCGCTGAGAGACGCGAGCCGAGTCATGATACACCCTAGCTCACAAAGCGGGGTGGGGAGCGGGGGCAGGAGAACTCTGGAGCTCAGCACAGCACAGTCCTTTGAAATACAACGGCCGAGGAAGCACTGGGGCTGGAACTGTCCGGCATTCTCTCTCCCACCCTCCTTCATTGTGATAGCACAATTCAATAGCACTGCACTTTCAGCCAGTCTCTGTCACCCGCCCGGTGCCTGCCCCCCCGCCTGACCTTCCAGCTTCTCTGCTCATGACTTTGTGGCCTATCGCCATGGGCACATGGGTGCGGTGGCACATCCTCGAGAGCTTTTCAAGCGAGGTGGGAGTGAGAGAGAGAGAGAACACCGCCGGAACGGAGACAGAGAGAGCACAGCTCAGAATGGGAGACCCCATGGCACAGACAGAACAATAGGGAGTGAGGATGCGGTTCTCAGGGGCACATGGACCAGCTCTAGGACCAAGACTATGCAGTCTGGGCCACCCCTACTCACAGAGGCCAGTTCAGCCCTCAGAGCAAAAATGATGCAGAGAGAGGGACAGAGTACTGAGCGACGCGGAGTCGTACTGTTCCTGTTATCAAGCTTTGGTACTGTAACCCTCACCCAAGGCACCTGAATCTGTCACAGAGACGCCTGCTAGTGCAGCACCTAGGCCCTGTCCGCACAGCCTACAAAAGACCAAAAGTCAGGGGCTTACAGCCTCCAAAGCAAATTAACATGTTGCTGTACAGACACCCACAGAACAGAGCAATCCATACTTTGGCCTGGCTACTGGAAGTGGCACAGACGTTTAAAATTCTCTGGCTGTCTGCAGTCCACTAATAAAGCCACTGATAGATCTTTATCGATGGGGACTCTGGAGTACAGAAATCAGTACACAAGCTGCACTGAAGGCGACAAAACCACTGCTAAAATCACCCTCCACTCTTACACAGTGAGCATCCTCCCACCTTCTTCCAGACACTGCAGGAAGCCCTAAAAAGAAAAGTATGCCGGCTACTGGAAAGAGAACATCAGCAACACAAACAGCAAGATCACTCTAGATCCCTTCACACTGTTCGGCTCCCCTCCCATCTACCGGTCAATTCATAAAATAGAGCTGCACCCTCGCTCGAGTATTGAAATAGTGAACCCAAAACAAAAATGGAAACCAGGACACATTCCACTAGAAACCAAAGGATGGGCAATTGTGTAACTCAGTGTGTTGGGAAAGCCAGAAATTGACAGCACTTTTTATTCTGCTGCACAAGATCCAAAGGAAGACAAGAGACCATTCCAAGTGATCGGAAAGAGCAAGACTCTTTGCAGATAAGTAAAGAAGAAAAATGACAAATTTGAGCCAAAGGAAAAAGACAGGGAAAATATCTTAATGCTACTTAACCCCCAGCCGGCAAATCCACAATAGAGCTTAATAAAAAGTGGGCACATGGTATAAAACCCAGTTATTCATCTAAAACCCCAACAAAGGCAAAGAGACTTCACGAGGTGTCTTAACTTTGGCACCACTGGTATACTTTGTCACGCCAGGAAAGTTGATGAGAGTGAACAAGGCCCAGGAAGGTGTGGAGGGGAAGAGAGGAAGAAAGGAAGGGAGAAAGAGCTACAGAGGGGAGGATTAAGAGAGAGATGGAGAGGAGAGAAGGAGAATTGATCTAGCTGCAAGTGAGGGAGGAGTAGCAGAGGCGTCACTGGTGAGAGCAGCAAGGGGAGGGATGGAGGAAAACGAGGAAGAGGGCACAGAAAACAGCACAGTTCAGAGACATACAAGAGGGAGGAAACAGGATTCCCCAAAAGGTTAAAAATAACACAGATGCCTGAGAACCCAGTCTCTTTCCCCAGGACATATCATTCTGTTTACAACAGCTTTCCAAAGAAATCACCCTGGCTGCTTCCTTCTCCTGGAGCAGCCTCCCTGAGAATCCACTTGGGAGCCACTTTCTCTCACCACCAGATTTTCTCAGTTTTCTCTTTTTTATTGCTCAGATTTGGTACAAATCTAGCCCGCAGCAGGAAGGGACAATGAGCCTTCCCCCCTTCCCCACCCCCAGAGGAAAGGGTGAGTAGGAGAGTCCTGCTCCTGCCACCCCACTGCCCCAGACACACACGGTCCTGGTGGCCCAATTCATACCAGCTCTTGCTTCTGTGCCCATTTAAGGGAATGGAAAGTCCAGGCAGCCTGCAAAGCAGCACACGGGGCTTCTGTTCCCACCATACAAAGAGTGGAGGCAAAAACCCTTTCCGGGCCAGAGCGCAAGCTCTGCGCACAAACAAGGTTTTCCTATCAGCTTCTTTTCAAAGCTGACAGCTGGAAGGAGCAGCCTGAGGACATTTCTCTCCGAGTCTAATTCCAGTAGCAGAATAGGAATCTCTGGGATGGGGAAAGCTTTTCTGTTCGTACTCGAACCTTGTAGCCCTCCAGGATGTGGAGTCCAGGGGGATTAAAACCCCCACCAAATCCAGCAGCATGGCTTTTTCCTATCTTGCATCTGAGTCCTGTGGCAATGGACCAGATGGTTAGGAGCAGGGATCACTCATAGGTACCTAACCAAACAGCCACAGATTGTCACATTTAAGTCCTCTCAAGTCCAGGCTTCCACTGCAGGCTGGCTGTTCTGAAAAGGCCAACTCTTTTCAATGCCCTTCTCAAACAGGGACCATCCTCCCACAGAGCTGGTCCAATCCGATTATCCTACACAACAGCATTGTGATTCCCCCTGCCAACCCCCGTGTCCTGTGGCTCTGCAGGATGCCTCAGGGGTGCAGTGACTGCCCAGCACTCCTGCAGATAGACGGTCATCCCCTTTGCTGCCTGTGGTTTCAGCAAGGAGACAGCGACCCCTTTGATTCATGGTCTTCCTGTCTCTTGCAAGAGGATAGCGACTCCCTGGACTGGTAGTTGCCCATGGCCCTCATTGGGAGACTGTGGTCCCCCCACAGCCAGAGATGGTCCATGCAAAATCTCACCCCTGGCAGCGCAGAAGCGGATCCACCAGCCCACCAACGTCCACCAGATTTTCTGAGCGGCAACCATGTTGTTGTAATGCCCATGCTCATGTCTCTTCTGGGGAGCATTCCAAGGCACAGAAGCTGCCCTCAGCGTCCTCTAGCAGAGAGGAGTCATTCCTCAGGGTGCCTTGCATGGCTTCAGAGCCATTCTCCTGTTCATCCTGCTCCCGGACATTCTGGAGACGTTCTTCCCTGGCCTCCATCAGCTCCTGAGCCCCATCACCCACCAGGGTAACAGTATCAGCCACATTGGGAGGTGCTTTAACTGGATTATGGTCATAGGAAAAGAGCCGTAACCCCTTCAGGTGGGCCAGGTCTGGGAAGTCAACAATCTTGTTGCGGTCCAGGTCGAGGATATGGAGCTGGGACATGCGGAGCAGCGGCTGTGGGAACTCCTCAAAGCGATTCCCATACAGCCAGAGACCTCGGAGGCCAGCCATACGTGGCAAGCTCCCTGGCAGGGCCCGGAGGCGATTGTCACCCATCTGCAAGGACTGCAGGGCAGGCATTTGGAGCAAGGCCCGAGGGAAATGGTACAGGTAATTGTTCTCGATCCACAGGCAGCGCAGAGTCTGGAGCTGGGCAAATTCTGCAGGGAGGGCAAAGAGGCGGTTGCTGCCCAGGTAGAGGCGGGTGAGACGAGGCAGGCGGCATAGTGCCTCGGGCACCGCCTCCAGCTTGTTGAAATCCAGCGCCAGGATGCGCAACTCTCGCAATCCCTCGATCTCCTCAGGCAACTCCCGCAACCCCGTGCCACTGATGTAGAGCTTCTGCAGGCTGCCCAGGGCACACACTGGGCCTGGCAGCCGCTTCAGATGCCGCCCGGTCAGTTCCAGTGTCTGATCCCCACCACTCAGCTGCTCCTCCGCACCCGATGGCAGCCGCTCCTCCTTGCCTGAGGACCCTGCGCTGCCCATTCTCATAGCCCAGGGCTGCTGGGAGAACAAGAGCCGCCGCCTCCAGCGGGGCAGCCCACTGGGGACATGACAACCAGCTAACCTGGTGCCCCCCCAGTTGGCCTCCTGGGACTAAGACCAGAGCTCCCCTGGGGTCCCCCCTCTCGGGGCTGGGACTGGGGCCCTCTGGAGCCTCTCCCGCCAGGGCTGGGACTGGCGCCCCCTGACTGTCTCCCGGCACCAGGCCAAGAGCCCCTGGCACGCCCCAGCAGCCTCCCGGCCCTGGGGCCGGTGCCCCCGGATCAGCCTCCCGGGGCCAGGGCCAGCGCCGCCGGGGTCGCCCTGCCAGGGCCGGGCCGGTGCCCCAGGGTCGCCCTGCCGCGGCTAGCACCCTGCCCCTACCCGGGAGCGGCCTCCCCCCGCGTGGTGCCGGCCCTGGCGCTCCGCGGCCCCCGGTGCCTCCCGGCCTCTCGCTCCGGGGCTCCCGGCTCGGTCTGAGCTCGGCTCCCACACACCCGGCGCCTAGCGACTCGTCGCCATAGAAACCCCCACGCGGGACGGCCCGCCTATGGCGGAGCCGCTCGGGCCGGCGGGGGCGGGCTGTCCCCAAGACCCCGCCCCCCAGGACACGCCCACTCCCGAGGCCACTGCTGTGGATCCGGCTGGGCGCCCGGCGTGACGCGCCCGCACCTGACAGGGGTCGCTCGCGTTCGCAGCCATCGCACAGCCCGAGCCCGCCACGGCCTACAGGGGCGCAGCTGGGCACGGCTCCCGCCAGCCCAGCTCCACGGAAGGGCTCCGAGCTGCTGGTGCACCACCAGATGACCCCCTCACCACACAACCGCCTCTCCAGCTACAGCCACCCCACAATCTGTTCTGCAACTACAACCACCCCACAACCCTCTCCCCACCTACAGCCACCACCCGCACCCCTCCTGAGCTACACCCACCACACAACCGCCTCTCCAGCTACAGCCACCCCACAATCTGTTCTGCCACTACAACCACCCCACAACCCTCTCCCCACCTACAGCCACCACCCACACCCCTCCTGAGCTACACCCACCACACAACTGCCTCTCCAGCTACAGCCACCACACAGACACCTCCTAGCTATTGCCACCACAGAAGCTTCCCCCAAGCTACACCCACCACACAAACCCCTCCTGAGCTACACTCACCACACAATCCCCTCCCCAGTTACAGCCACCATGCAGCCACCTCACAGCTACAGCCACCACACAACCGCCTCTCCAGCTACAGCCACCCCACAATCTGTTCTGCCACTACAACCACCCCACAACCCTCTCCACACCTACAGCCACCACCCACACCCCTCCTGAGCTACACCCACCACACAACTGCCTCTCCAGCTACAGCCACCACACAGACACCTCCTAGCTATTGCCACCACAGAAGCTTCCCCCAAGCTACACCCACCACACAAACCCCTCCTGAGCTACACTCACCACACAATCCCCTCCCCAGTTACAGCCACCATGCAGCCACCTCACAGCTACAGCCACCACACAACCGCCTCTCCAGCTACAGCCACCCCACAATCTGTTCTGCCACTACAACCACCCCACAACCCTCTCCACACCTACAGCCACCACCCACACCCCTCCTGAGCTACACCCACCACACAACTGCCTCTCCAGCTACAGCCACCACACAGACACCTCCTAGCTATTGCCACCACAGAAGCTTCCCCCAAGCTACACCCACCACACAAACCCCTCCTGAGCTACACTCACCACACAATCCCCTCCCCAGTTACAGCCACCATGCAGCCACCTCACAGCTACAGCCACCACACAATCCCCTCCCCAGTTACAGGAGCCACACAACCCCTTCCCCAGCTACAGCCACCACACAACCCCCTCCCCAGTTACAGGAGCCACACAACCCCTTCCCCAGCTACAGCCACCACACAATCTGTGCTGCAGTTATAGCCACCCCCAACTACAACCACTACACAACCTCATCTGCAGCTACACTGACTCCATTTCTCTCCAACAGCCACCACACATACTCCTTCCCACCTACACTAAGAAACTCACCTTCCCTCCTACAGCCACAACACAACACCCCTCTCCAGCTACACTGAGACTCCCTTTCCCTCCCACAGCCACCACACAGGTCCCTCCCCAGCTGAAGACACCACACAGCCCCCTCTCCAACTACACTGACACCTCTTCCCTTCCAAAGCCACCACACAACCTTCTCCCTAGCTACACTGAGAAACTCCTCTTCCCTCATATGGCCACAACACCCCAGTTAGCCACCTCACAACTCTCCTTCCCTCCTACAGCCACCACACAACTCCCACTCCAGCTGCACTGAGAGACTCCCCTTCCCTCCCACAGCCACCAGAAAACCTCCTTGCCAGCTACACTCAAAGACTCCCCTTCCCTCCTGCTGTAGATACACATCCTCCGCTCCCCAGCTTCAGTAAGGAACTCCCCAGCAACAGCCACCTGCAACCCCTACCACAACTCTGCTGAGGGAATCCCATCATCTCCTACAGCCAGTCACTTTACAATCCCCTCCCCAACTCCTCTGAGTTACTTTCCCTCCCCACCAATAGCAACTGCACAACCCCCTTGCTGGCCTATATTGAGAGACTCCCCTTTCTAAGGACAGGCATCACACAACCCCACTCCCACTGTATTGATGCACTCCCCCTCCACACACCCCTAGCCACCGCACAACCCCCATCTCAGCTACACTGATAGACTCCCCCTTGTTGTACACACCTTAGAACCCCCTGGGTACTACCAACACCAGCAAACTTACCTCTGCTACATCTCATGCATTCACGTTTCTACAACTTCCTCACAAGCACACTCTCCCCTCCACACACACACAACAGAGAGTCTTCTGGTTAGCCAAAGCAGGCAGAAGATCTCTTTGGCTACTCTTATTTGTGTAACAGGAAGTAGGGGGGAGCACACCAAGACTGTCACTGCCCTGACTGCTTGGCAAGCACCACTACAGATGTCACTGCCTCAGAAAGCCTTATTTTTCCTACTAACACTACCTGGGGTACCATCTTCCCCAGATGTCACTGAAGCCAGATTTCTTTTCTCCAGGTTTCTTCAGATACATCTGCTGCATCAGTGGCTGTGGTGATATAGAGCTGGATGTCATTGACCTTTTGGCATACGAACTCATGGGATCTCGATCTCCTCAGACCAGTCCTTTCTCTTTCATATGACAACCCCCTGGGCACAGCACAAACCACACCAATAATCCCTGCTCATGCAGCCAGGACTACATACCAGGACCCATCCAATCCTTACTTTTCACACCGTCAGCCAACACACACAAGCAGCACTACACCAGTCCTGTCTTCTCCTTCCATCTAATCCATCTCCTGTGCTCACATTGAACCAGCAACCCAACCAGCTTTCCTGACACCCACAAACTCACTCCTCCTCACAAATGCTACAAAGATCCTCTCCCAACCTCCAACCCCTTCTCATACACTCAACCAGACTAATTATGTAGGCTGGCACAGAAGCAGACCCTCCTAACCAGCTCATGTGATTTGGATTAGGTGGCACCTGAGCAAGGTCTCCCAGACTGCTGTTATGGCTTGGATTGGGCTGGTTCCTGGAAATACCTTTGATCAAGAGAGTCATCACTCAATCAGTTTATCCTAAGGCATTTTGCCAACCAGAAACACCAACTCAGGAGTGGAATTATCTTCATAGCTCAGGGGTGGGCAAATTTTTTGGCCTGAGGGTCACATCTGAACAGGCAAATTGGTCGGGCCATAAATTCTCATCGGTCCAACTCCTCCCAGTGGCTGATTTACCAGATTAGCCACTGGGCACAAAGGACATGCCCAGGGTACAAACCAACTGCAGAGCCCTAGAAAAATGGGCACCTCCATGCTGCCACCAACTTTACCGCCTTCTGTCGACCAGCTATTTCAGATGTTCCCTGGCCTTCAAACCCGCTCCCCAGCTGGAGTAGCAGTTGGAGTGTGGCAAGTCCCCGACTGTACTCCCCAGTAGAAGCCTGAGCACCGAATGAAAAGGTCTGACAGGTGGGCTGCAGTTTATCCACCCCTCATAGCTGCATCTTGTACAGTGGTGAGCACAGGGCTGGTGATCAAATAAATAATAAACCCTTTTATCTCCCTCGCTACAGAAATTTCTTGATACCAAAGAAGAATCAGGCTTGTGTCCCAGTTCTTGATTTGGGGATGGTGGAGGGGGAGGTATTTTTGTTTGTTACCCATGGGCCTGGTAGGTTTGTTGTGAGTTTCTGTGAGAAGCTGGAATGAGAATTGTGCTGACAAGAGTTTATTGATCTCCTAGCGGAGTGATCCCATTAGCCCAGAGATTACCAGAGGTCACAGAAGCTGCCATTACTGTCCCTCTGTCCTCCTCATTTCATCTCATTCATTTTCAATCAAATTACACTGAACACAACATTCCCCCATATGTGGTGCACCGTGTATCTTTTCAGTATCCTCTTCCATCCACTTAATGCAGCTCACAAGAGATCCACATGCCACATGTTTGACCTCCTGTGTCCAGCAACAAACTCCTGAGGCACATACACATGCATGCTGACATCACGCACGTTCATACACACAGACGCTTGCTGCACGTGCTTAAGTATGCAGATGTGTACACCATCTTAACTCACTTTCATGTATCTGGGCATATGCACACACTAGTATACATAAATGAATGATACTAGTGCATAAATACGCCCACATAAAGAACACACAAACACAACACTATTGCATGCAAACACAAAACACACTGAATTTGCATCCATGCGGTTCATGCTATATATATATGGAAATCATCAAAATGCTAAAATGTTCCTGCACGCACACTCACCTGTCCCCCAAATACAGAATAAACATAGTATGCACATACAGTATTTGTGCACAAATATGCACATGTAAAGAACACACATCCATGTGCAAATACAAACACACTGAATTTATCAGTCATCCAGACTCAAGATATGCCATACATGAATACTTAATTCACCTGCATGCCCAAACACAGAAAACTCATACACATTCACACACAACCATGCGTGCCTAAATTTTCACAGTAAACACATGCATGCACTTCTGTTCTATGCACTGTGATAGCTAGAGGCTTACACATATCAGATAACTGTGCATACACCAACATGTATGTATGTGTATATTAAGTGACAGTCCATAAACTACAATGTCACCCAAGCAGGTTTCTTTTAGAGACTCAGTCATGCTTTTCCCTTTTGAAATACTGGGTTCTGAATGCCTTATATTAACCCTTGCGTTAACTGCATCCTGAGAGTACATATTCAGTGACTTTTAAATTATCAGGTCCTGTTTGCTTCCCTATACCTAGGTTCTGCTCATGGAAACTTTTGTAGTACCTCATCTTTTGACATTCCTAAATCTTCTTTTCTCCAGAAGCAACCAATTAAGCCACCATTTCTCTTCCTCCCCACAGTTCAGCTACTTTGATTCAGTATGAGAGCTTCTGATCTGTTCTCCTCCTATTTTCCTGCCCTTCTCCCTGTGGCTGGCGTTGAGGTCCTACTCTTCTACAGGAGAAGACAGCCATATCCACTCGCACCACTCCCAACAGCCTCATTCTCAGATTAGAACACGAGTTTAACAACCCCAGAGGGCTCTAAAGTACCATGTGGAGATTGCGCCATCACAGAAGAGGATCATAATCTGCGCTATGACTCTGATCTGGTACCACAGATCCCAATCTCGACCCCTATTTTTGGACATCTCATCCCACCAAGACGAAAGATACAATTATCACTCAGTGGCTGTGTATCTCTTATTGCCTCTTACACATCCCTCCAAGTTTTGTGCCTAGCCATTCTCCTGCCTTAGCGTAGGTCAGCACTACAGTGGAAGGTCAAATTAAAGTATGCAATTCTAGCAACGTTAATTCCACAGCTAGAGTCGACGTACCTTAAGTCAGGCTTCTGCACCATCTCCGCTGGGAAGTCAATAGGTGCAGTCCCGTTGACTTCCCTTACTACTAACCAGGGGGCAGGAGTACCAGTGCTGACACAGGCACTCTGTAAATTCATCTTAGTGCATCCCTGCTAGGTGTGCTAAATGGAACTCCGGAAGATTGACTGTGACAGGGTCAATTTTCCCTGTAGTGAAGATGTACCCAAAATTCCCTCTTCAAACCAGCTGTGTGATCCAGAAAACCTTCCCTGGGGAGAATGATACTCACACAGCCCTCCAGTGGCTGGTATCCAAATGACAGTCTCCTATAGATTGCATGTGGGAGACCTTACTCAGGCAAAATTCCCACGGATGTCAACAGGAGTTTGCCAGCCTGTACTAAGGGCCCCAGTCAATGGCTTGTGGGCGTGGGGAGGTGGAATTGCTCAAATAAGGAGGGAGTGTATGTGTGTCATCAGTTTAGTCCTGCGCTGCAACTACAGATTGGGCAATCCAGGGTCACATGTTCTGGTAGCGGGAGCTCAGACTCCAGGTCCCATCATGTCTCATTGCACAGAACCTCTGTGCTAACAGTGAGCTAAGAACATGAGCAGAGCATGTTAGATTAGATAAAATAATCAGAGGTCCCTTTCCAGCACTGCCAGTAGGAGGAACACACCAAAGAGATCAGAATTCACGCTTCAGGGTGCAGGGGATGCTGTTTGCAGTTTTCTAGTAAAAAAAAAAAAAGATTGGCCAGGCAGCTACTCAACCCCCTTTCACAAGCCTGGGTCAGACAGCCCCTCAGCAAGGACACAATTTCGGGAGGGTGGCAGGGCAGCAGCCAGATGTATCAGGATGCTGCTTACTCAGCGTCTGACTCCCTCATCAGGGAGTGAGGGGAAAGTACCCGGCTCGGATACATGCCACGTACTCGGCTCGGATACATGCCGCATACTCCTGGCCAGTGAGGGGACGGGCCAGAGGAGTAATTCACACAATCTGTTCACTTTCCCCTCGCTCCCTGACAGTCAGGGGAACAGGAAGAAGAGCAAGCAGCCTCCCAGTACGTAGAGCTGCTGCTCCCCTGCCCTCCTGAAATGTCGTCCTTGCCCCTCACTCCTTTTACTCCCTTCATGCCCCTTTATTGCCTTAAGCTAGGTGAGGTCAGCCCCTAACACTCCCCATTCCCCTGGGTCAGCCCAACATTCTGCATCACCGAGAAAAATATCAGCGGCCTGTTTGATCCATCTCTCCCGACATGTTACCCTATCACCCAGGGACTGATCAGGAGGCAAGAGCTGCTGCTGTACAGGAAGGGCCCAAGAACAGCACTGCACAGCCACTAAACAACCTGTAACACAACTAGGAGCTTCAGAACTGTTCACTGTTTTCGAATGCCCCAGGGGCTGATTTCCAATCTCTGAGCTCTGCTACCATTATTCATACTACTGATGCACCCAAAGATACTGACCAAGGTCAGGTCCCATAGTAAAAGGTTCTGCTCAGATGCAGTGTTGGAGCTGGTACCTGCCCTAAAGGGTGCCCAGTCTGCTTGGACAAAGGAAGGCTCATGATCCCCATCTACACGTGGGAAATGAGGCCCACAGAAATGCAGTGACCTGTCCAAGGTCCCATGTTTCTGGGACAGAGCTAAGAATTGAACCCAGATCTTCCACTGCCTCAGCTTCCAGCTCAGCCTTCCTTCCAGTGTCTTCCTTGGGGACATTGAACACTTCTGTAACCCAGGCCCCGATCATCTCAGCCTTTATTTTTTAACACAGCAATGAAAGCCAAGGGAGGAGGAGGAGGAGGAGTCTCGCCAGCAGCCCCTTGCTGAAGGATTCAGTGCACAAATCCAAGTGCAGGCGAGGACTGGAGCAGCAAGTGTGCAGCATCTTCTCCCAGGCTCACTCATGTGAGCCTCTGCATTGCCTGCGTGCATGTGTGAGGTGGGAATCAAGCTTGTTTTTAGTGGTGAGAAACACCAAGCTGCACTTATGCACAGTACAGGGCTGTCATGCACAAGCCCTGAATCTCACGCAGGCAAGTCTGGGGGCATGTCAGACACACACATGCATGTGTGTGCACAGCCACAACTCGCACACAGCTTCTGAACCTGTGGTGTGGGGGGCACTGTCCTCCCAGGCAACGTGGGACAGTTGTCCATTGACTTCAGCGGGAATTGGAGCAGGCCCTTACTCCAGGCAACGGCTGTGCCTGACAGCTGATCGGCCTCCTTCACACACTCCCTGCAAGGGGTGTCTCGCCCCAGTCCTTGCCCGCTCTCCCCTTATCCCCAGTCACTCCATGGCTCTGTCCCCACGCTAGTTATTTTGGTACTAACTCCTCCTCAGTCCTTTAAATATCCGTTGTCATGAGTAACGCTGGCTTTGAATGAGTCTCACTCCAGATGGTTGTAAAGGTAACAGTTTTTTTTTTCCCCCAAGAGCTATGTACAGCCCTATCTGTCTTCTGAGATTAAATCAACAACCAGCATACGTTTCAGCTCCACACCCATATGCTCTCTTCATGCTAGCGCTCTGCTGGTGCTCTGAACAGCCGTGAAATGGCAGTGCATTACCTAAGGCATCGTCATTCACTGGGATCACCTGCTGTGTACAGGCGTAGGCACAAACATGCAAAAATGCCTGGGATTCACACAGACACGCACATGCGGAGTCAGATCCAGACCCACTGCTCGTTCAGACACAGCTGCAAACAGCGCAGGGAGTTCCCTTTCGGGAAAGTACGGTTAATCCAGGTGGCAAAATGTAATCCCACATCAGTGGTGTCCAAAAGAAATTGAATGGATAGACACATGCCCCCCCAGCAAGCCAGACACCTCCCTCTGCAGCCAGGCAATGCCTTCCTCCCTCGAGATTACTCACCAGAGCCACCACCACGCAGCTGGAGCCACCGCCGGGCGAGCAGCACGCAGCTGGAGTTGCACCACACAAACTGCACTGCCCTGCGGACGGAGTCACAGCCGCACAGGCCCAGAGGAGTCTGCGGCTCAGAGCCACCTCCGACACTATCACCACGTGCTTGTCCCACCAAGTGGTGAGACACGTGCGTGGAGCAGTGAGCGGGGTGCCCCATGTGTGCAGCTCTCCTGAACCACATTCGCCACCTCCCACTCTCCTGTCTGTCACATGTGGTGAACAGGGCGCGTATTGGACACCGTGGCCATGGATAGATAGTCAATAGGAAGGAGAAGCCCAGCAGGCAGTAAGGCAAAAAGATCCAGAGTTTTAAGGGACAGCACATTAGATGTGATAGGACTGCAAAAATTAACAGATCATCTGTGCTATCCAGGCAAAGATAGGGTAAGTATACACAGCAAAGTTATTCCGAAAGAACTAGCCTAGTGTCTACACAATGCAACTGCTATTTCAAAATAGAGGCTGACTTATTTTGAAATTGGTAAACCTCATTGCACAGGGGATATTGCCTCTGTTGAAACAGCTATTTCAAAATAGGGACTGTTAAGGCAGGGAATAGCACCTATTTCAAAATAAGCCACAGTGAATCCAATGACTCTGTTTCAAAATAGGCTGTATGTGAGTAGAAGCTGTATTTCTCAATAGCTAAGTGGTTTTTCAAAATGCTTGTCGTGTGTAGCAGCTTTATTTTGAAATCAGCTATTCCAAAAGTGTTTATTTTGAAATAAGGCTGCTGTGTAGATATATGCATAGTGGAGCACTCACCAAACTGGCACTCGGGAGGTGGTTCTGCCACTGGCCCACTGGAGGATCTTGGACAAGTCTGTGCTTCGGTTTCCCCCTGTGAAAACCGGGGCTAATTCATCCAACTTCCTATCATGGTCTTTGTAAGGACAGAGAGGTCAGTTTAGGGTCCCATGTCACCAGAGGCTGAAGGGGGGGTCAGAAGAGCATAATAAAAAGAACCAGCAGGCCTAGAGGGGCTGATTTATGAGGAGAGATTGAAGAAGTGAACTCTGTCCTGCCTGGAGGGCAGTGGGAGATGTGACTGTCTGGCAGTCCCTTCACAGCACATCAAGCTGATGGAGGATGGAAGGATTCCAGGGAGACTGGGAAAGGTCTGCGGGTGACAGAAAGGGAGGGGAAGTGGAAGTTATGGAGGGAGAGGAAATTTAGGCTGCCTACCAGGAAAATGTTCCCAGCAGTGCGATCCTTCAGAGGCCAGTCCCTTGGGACTCGGTTCTTGTGGGGAAGGATCTACCCCGGGGTTGTGCTGGAGAGGGTACAACCAATGGAATCAACAGGAGTTACCCATCTCTGCACACACTGCAAACATGAGGCAGGCCACAATACACCCCCCACCCTCCCAGTTTCCTTTAGTATCAAATGTTACAAGGCTCCATGTGAGCTGGAGCCAGAGAAGCTCCGGGATGTAGCAGGGTTGCTGGGCAAAGCTACAACCCCCAGCCAGCTTCTGCTCTGCAGTGCATCTGTGGGAGATCAACTGTTGGCACACGCAGGTGTGCTGGAAACCTTATCTTCAGCAGGTAGTGTTACCTGCAACATGAAGCCAACTTATCTGGTATCACTGATAGCTCCTGGAATTGTCTAGGTCAGAGGGCCCATACCAGCTCATGAAACATGCATTAGAAAAGGAACCTTCCCTCCAGAGAGAAGCTGGAAAGAGGGAGATATCATGTTTGGGGGCAGAAATGGAGACCGATGGCAGGAGTGGGGCAGGTGTGCATTACAGCCCCAAGGAGCCAAACAGTCATTACTACACCCAACAGGGGAAAAAGCCTTATGTATCGTTATCACCCCATACAGGGAGATCCCCTGGTGCATGCGTGCCTCATGCCAAGCTGGGACACTGGAGCTCCTGCTTTGTGTGTACCCTCATGCCACACTGGGAGTAGGTTGTCTCCCCTTGCTGCATGTGAGCCCCACACTGTATGGTAGGTTACGCAGTATGGGCAAAGCCCCTGTTACCTGCACATCACCCCATGCTGGGGGCAGGTGAACTGGAACGTGCTGTGGGTGTGAGAATGCAGCTGCCAGCTGCTTGGGATGAGCAGGGAAGCCATTGCTCAGTAGGCAGAATCATTACATGCCCCGGGTGTAGCTGCGCAGTATGACAGGCCCAGGAGGAAACACAGTGGCGTCACACTGTAAATTAACAAGCACCAGCTGGCAAATGCAGAGACAATTCCAGCCCATCACTCTGCTCTTCCTCCTCCCCCACAAAGGCACCACCCTGGTGCAGCTTGGCCAAGGATGCTCCTTTCAGGGCACAAGGAAAAGCTCAGCCACTGTTTCCTAAGGCATGTGCATGAGCAGGATGGTTGTTACCACTCTGCTGGGCCCTGGAGCCAGACAGTGTCACCAGCCCAGCTGCCTCCACCACTGCAAGCTGCATTCAGACTGAGCTGTGAAAGAGAAACAGTCAGGCAGAGGGAGACCCCACTCAGCAAACGCAGAAGGACTCAGCTGGAGGCAGTGCAGGGCCCTGGATTTAGGGCTGGAGAGCAGACATTGCGTGACAACACCCCTGGCAGGTGGGGAACAAGGAGATATTAGCGTGACTGAGCTGTTCTGGTTCACACCGAGCAGATACTTGCAGGGCCAGTTGGCCCCTGGTCTGCAGACCTCAGCAGCCTCCTTTGCTGCTGTAAACAAGCCTTGTTCCATTGATGCTGATGATTAATAGCTAAATCCAGGCAACCCTGAGGCCTGTGAAAGCTACAAATCCCCTGGGAGACCAGCCCCAGGCCCCACGGTGATAGCCAAGACTCTGAGGTGATCTGGGTAGCCCAGGGGGTTGCAGTACATGTCTGTCTGTTAACCATTCACAGCTGCACACTCAGGGCCCAGCTTCTCTTCCTGAAGGCCTGACCCTTTGTGGTACCAGGCACCAATATTCTCCATAAACTGTGCATCTGTGCAGCCACTCAGGTGAGATGCATATATCATTTTTGTGCTTGGAGATATGAACCTGAGTTGTGTGTGTTGTGTTTCCAATGGTAGTTCCTGGAGTAACACCCACAAAACAAACCAAGCAATCAGTCCTGTAGCACCTTAAAGGGTAACCATTTTATTTATTAGGTACTGAACTTTCGTGGGTAAGACCCACTTGTTCAGATTATAGAGAAGAATTTAGAAATTAGAGAACTATAAAACAGGGAGGGGGAGTTCTGCTCCATAATCTGATGAAGTGGGTCTTATCCACAAAAGCTCCTTGCCTAATGAATAAAAAGGTTAGTCTTTAAGGTGCTACAGGACTGCTTGCTTTGTTTTATGAAGAGATATATACACATTTCATAGAGCTGAAGAGACCTTGAGAGGTCATTGAGTCCAGTCTCCTGCACTCACAGCAGGATTTACAAACATCCCTGACAGATTTTTTTTTTTTTAAATCTAACCTATCCCAGACCCTTGAAAGGCCTCCTCAAGACTCACAACCCTGGGTCCACAAAGCCAATGTGCTAACCTCTGAGCTATACAAACCAGCATGGCTGCTACTCTGACACAACCCACAGAACAGCTAGCCAGCCTCTCTGGGAAAGGCTATTCAGGTTGATTGACTCATCAAGAAACTTTCAATGAACAATGAAGTGCGGGAGGTGCCCAGCTACACAGAATGGACTTCCCTGGACACCTTCAATCTGGAATGTGGGCCATGATGTCCACCTGCAAAGAACTGAGCCATGCGTGGACATGTGACTTGCCTCTGGAGCTCCAAAGCCCATCTTGTTGTTGTACTCTTACACAGCAAGGACAATGGGAACCCCTCCACATGTCCAAGGATATTTAACACACACTGGAGGGGCCTCCAGTTTGTCTTCAGTCCTGCTTCTCATCTCTGGAGGATCGTGCTATGAAATCAGGCTTGGAACAAAGGACCCATCCGGATGTACTCCAGAGTGCTGATGGAAGCCAGCAGTTTATTCCATCTGTTCTACAAGCCTGCACCAAGAACTTTGCAGTTGGTGTATTTAATTTGATTCACAGAATCACAGAATCATAGGGCTGGAAGGGACCTCAGGAGGTCATCTAGTCCAGCCCCCTGCTTTAAGCAGGATCAACCCCTACTAAGTCATCCCAGCCAGGACCTTGTCCAGCTGGGACTTAAAAACCTCAAGGGATGGAGAATCCACCACCTCTCTAGGCAATGCATTCCAATGCTTCACCACCCACCTGGTGAAGAAGTTTTTCCTAATATCTAAACTAAACCTTTCCCTCTTCAACTTCTGACCATTACTCCTTGTTCTGCCATCTGACACCACTGAGAACAGTTTCTCACCCTCCTTTTTAGAGCTCCCCTTCAGGAAGTTGAAGGCTGCTATTAAATCACCTTTAAGTCTTCTCTTCTGTAAACTAAACAAGCCCAAATCCCTCAGCCTATCCTCATAGGTCTTGTGCTCCAGACCCTTAATCATTTTTGTTGCCCTTCGCTGAAGCTGCTCTAGCAAATCCACATCCTTTTTATACTGGGGGGCCCAAAACTGGACACAATATTCCAGATGTGGCCTCACCAGTGCCAAATAAAGAGGAATAACTACTTCCCGAGATCTGCTTGAAATGCTCCTCCTAATGCACCCCAGTATGCCGTTACCTTTCTTGGCTACAAGGGCACACTGTTTACTCATATCCAGCCTTTCATCCACCATAACCCCTGGGTCCCTTTCCATCGTACTGCTGCTGAGCCAGTCAGTCCCCAGCCTGTAACAATGTTTGGGATTCTACTGCCCCAGGTGCAGGACTCTACGCTCCTCCTTATTGAACCGCATCAGATTTCTTTTGGCCCAGTCCTCCAATTTATCAAGGTCACTCTGGATTCTCTCTCTACCCTCCCACGTATCTACCTCTCCCCTAGTTTTGTGTCATCCACAAACTTGCTGAGGGTGCAACCCAGTCCCTCATCCACGTCATTAATAAAGATGTTGAATAGCACCGGCCCCAGAACCGAGCCTTGCAGCACTCCGCGTGAAACAGACCGCCATCCAGATATTGAGCCATTGACCACTACCCGTTGGGCCCAACCATCAAGCCAGCTTTCTATCCATCTTATAGTCCAAGGATCCAATCCATATTTTCTTAACTTATGGACAAGAATGTTGTGGGAGACCGTACCAAAAGCCTTGCTGAAGTCAAGGTATATCACATCCACTGACTTCCTCACGTCCACAGAGCTTGTTACGTCATCATAGAAGCTGATCAGATTGGTGAGGCAGGACTTGCCCCTGGTGAATCCACGTTGGCTACTTTTGACCACTTTCCCCTCTTCCAAGTGCTTTAAAATGGATTCCTTGAGGATTCCCTCCATTATTTTCCCAGGGATTGAGGTAAGGCTGATGGGTCTATAGTTCCCTGGATTGTCCTTCTTTCCTTTTTTAAAGATGGGCACTACATTTACCTTCTTCCAGTCATCCGGTATCTCCCCTGATCTCCAAGAGTCTTCAAGGATAATGGCCAAAGGTTCAGCAATGACCTCTGCCAATTCCCTCAGTACACTGGGGTGCATTAAATCCAGACCCATGGACTTGTGCACATCTAGCTTTTCTAGATAGCTCAGAACTTGTTCCTTCCCCACAGATAGCTGCCCTCCACCTTCCCACACTGCATCATCTAGGACCATCATAGGGAAGTTGACTTTGTCTGTGAAGACTGAGGCAAAAAAAGCATTGAGTACTTCAGCTTTTCCTGCATCATCTGTCACTAGGTTACCTCCCTCATCCACTAATGGCCCCACACCTTTTCTGATAACCTGTTTATTGTTCACATGCCTGTAGAAACCCTTCTTATTACTCTTCTCATCCCTTGCCAGCTGCAGTTCCAATTGTGCTTCCACTTTCCTGATTACTGCCCGGCATTCTCCAGCCGTATGTTTATACTCCTCCTTAGTCAACTGTCCTCATTTCCATTTCTTGTATGCATCCTTTTTGAATTTAAGCTGGCTAAGGATTTCCCTGTTAAGCCAAGCTGGTTGCCTACCACGTTTGCATTTCTTACTACGCAGTGGGATTGTTTGTTCCTGTGCCTTCAATAAGACTTCTTTAAAATACTTCCAGTTCTCTTGAACTCTTTTCCCCTTCATCTTCGTTTCCCAAGGGATCCTGCTCATCTGGTCTCTTAGGGAGTCAAAGTCTGCTCTTCTGAAATCAAGGGTCTGTATGTTACTGCTCACCCTTCTTCCTTTCGTCCGGATCCTGAAATCTATGATCTCATGGTCACTGCAGCCCAGGTTCCCCCCAACTTCTATTTCTTCTACTAGTTCTTCCCTGTTTGAGTTAATTCCTTTAACAATTCTGACTTTCTCCTTTCATTTCTATAAATACACCTTCAGATTTTAGATTCAGAAAGATCAGCCATTCATGTGACTTTGGGGTAAAATCTGAATTATAAACTGACTTGGGAAAATTACTGGTCCTTTGGGATGAGAAGAACCTTTTTACTTGGGGGGACTGGTTTTCATAACTTCTCCTTTGTATATGGGGGCATACAAGCAGTGGCACAGGAGAACTGGAGCAGCTTGTATGGCTTCTTGTCAGCCAGGCTAGGAAAGACAAATGCTCTTTGTGACTGGTTTGATGTGCATTGTAGGGAGGTCCCCCAGTCTTGGGCTGTACATAGCCCTGTCTCTAAGCAATTTGCCCTGAATTGATACACTCGGCAGTGTCCTCCAGCAACCCCCATTCCAAATGGAAGGGCAGGGGCCAGGAATAGTCTGGCAGCCAGAGCAGGTAAGGGGCTGATGGACACAGGGGTGTGCCAGCAGGGAGCATGGCAGCCACTCCATGCTGGTGCTGGGAGAGGGCTGCACTCGCACTGATGCCAGGAGGCACCAGCTCTTTCCTCCAGTGCAGAGTCCTCATCTGGTTCCCCTGCAAGCACATGGGTGCCAGCCTCCCATAGTGGGAGAACTGGGGTCTAGATCCCCACCTCCCTGTGAGAACAGCAGGCAACAAGAGTGGAGGGGGTGCTGGGTCCATGGAAAAAAGGAGAAGAGGTTTATGGGGGCCACGGAAAAGAGGAGGGGAGGTCTCGGGGATCTAGATTGGGCTGGGGGGGTTGGGAGCTAAGCCAGCGAAGACCAGTGAGCCTTCACTGGATGATGATTTCTCTTTATATCCTTGGAAAAATAAAGCCCTTTGGGAGATGCTGAAGCCCCTGCCTTGCCGCAGAAGACCAGTCCTGGAGCCCCTGCCTCACCACAGGGGACCAACCCTGGAGCTCCTGCCTCGCTGCAGGAGACCAGCCCCTCCAGGTGAAGGCACAGGTCTGCAAGAAAGCAAAGAAAAGGCAAAGTGGTCATTGAAGCCTAGTGGGGAGGTGGGATCCCAGAAGGGAATGGAGAGGGTGCAATGGCCCCTGGAGTGTCCATCCCTACCCCAGGCTAGGAAATGACAGGGATGAGGATTGGCAGCCTGGCCTACAAGCTGTCACACTCCCCGCTCTTCATTAGGGTCTGGGACTCCACTTGCACCATCCCCTGAAGGGAAATGCCATGAGCTGTACCTGGAGGAAGTCCTCACTGGGCAGCAGAAAGGAGGCTCCAGGCCCAGCAGATCCTGACACCTGGCCTCACTGGCCCCAGAACCAGGGCTGAGCACTCACAGCTCCCTGGCCAGGCCTCAAAGAGGCATGTGCCCCCCTGCAGGGCTCATGGCAGCACAATCCCAGCCCCACAGCCTGGGAGGAGCTCAGCAAGCCCACAAGGCCCCTTACCTACTCAGGTCCAGCAGTTTGGTAGAGAGCAGAGAAGCGGCTGCTGTGAGGGGTGTCCCGATAGAAGGGGTCCACCGTGGTGATCGTCCTGGGAGCAGAGGGGGAGAGCGTCACAGAGGAAAGAAGGGGCAGGAAGGCAGTGGGGGAGGATGGAAGGCAGCCAGTCCCACCTGCCGACGTGGGGATGGACCTGTCGTAGGGTCTCCGTGGCATTGGGGTGGCTGCCCAGTTCAGTGACGTGGTTGTTGGTGGCGAAGCCGCCTGGCTGCTGGGGCTGGATTCCCCCACGGGTCCATCCTTCGCGCTCTACCCCCTTGAGGGTGTTGTCATAAAACCTGCCAGAGGGGAGGAAACAGAGTCAGAGCCCTGCGACCTGCTGGGCCCTTCAGCTGCACAGCCCCCTGCCCACAGGCCAGGGGGCTCCCTTCCATCCTCCCCACCCTCCAGCCCCACCAGGCAGGGAGCCTCCTCTCAGACCAAGAGACTCACAGGCCATGCAGACGAAAAGAGGGGAGCCTGCCCCCCAGAGGCAGCGTAAAGCTCCCCCCAGGGCAGGAGGGTCTGGGGAGGCAGGAGCAAGGTGCACTCCCCCGGAACAGGCAGATGCATGTTTCAGACTCACTTGGCGTTGTAGCTGCTCAGGTACTTGCTGGGCATGTCCGGGTTGTAGGGGGGCGACACGTACTTCTGATTGTTGATGCTGAATCCAGAGAGTTCCTGGGGGAGGGACCCAGGGCTGAGCGGCCAGGCCTGAGGGGCTGTGCAGGAGGCTGGGCAGGGGGCACAGGCCATGCTCATACTCACCTGCTTCCCCACGTACTCCCGGCCCAGCAGATTGGTGTGGGTCTGCGGGGCCCTCTGGAGCCCTCGGAACTGAGCGTGGCTCAGGGGCCCTGAGCCATCAGCCCCAGGCTGGGGTGCTGCACACTGAGGGCCCTGGGGGCAGGAGGAGACCGGGTGAAGGAGCAGGGAGGCAGAGAGGCTTGCAGGTTACAGGCCCAGCGGGGAGAGCTGAAGGTGGAAGGCAGGGCTGGAGGTGGCATGGTGGGGGGCAGGGAAGGAAACGGGGAGGAGAGGCGGGATGGGGGTGCCAGCAGGCCGGAGGCAGGGTGGCGTCTCTCACCATGGCGCCGAGGCGGCAGTTCTTGTCCCGGCTGAACCCCGTCTCGCGCTCGGAGCCCTTCGCCAGCACAGGCAGGAACTCATCACCCTGGTGGGGGCGGGACAGGGACAGAGAGACACGGCCTGGGGCAAAGCAGCCTCCCCCCTGCCCATCCCAAGCACACAGAGGGAGCAGGGCGGGGGTGCCACAGCCCGGCCTCTCCAGGGGCCTGGCCCCTAATGCAGGGCACTGGGAGAGGGCAGCCCAAATGGCTTCGCCAGCCTGGCGCTAGAGCCCAGAAAAGACCCTAACTCAGCCCTCCCCACCTGGCTCTGCCGACTCCGCCGCTCTGCCCTTCCTGCCCCCATGTCTGAGTGACACCCCCACACCCCTTAGCCTTCCCTTTGCCACCCCCACAACCCATGCCCAGGCCCTTCTTACATGGGGGAGAGCGCTGGGCACATAGTCCGTCTTGGTGATGCTGAGGCCGGGCTGGCTCTGCTGTAAAGGAAATGCAGGGTGGTGAGGCCCCATCCCCGGCAGGGTGAGCAAGGGGCTCCTCCAGCAGGCTGGGCCAGCCCTGGCCAGCCCCTCCTGCCAGGCTCTAAGGGAGTCTCTGGAGAGCTCAGTGAGGAATCAGACCGTGGATGGAGCCGGCCCAGGACATGGGGGCTCTGGGTGGCCAGGGACGAGGCTGGGCTGAGCTGCATGTGTTGGGAGGACAGGTGGTTGAGATGCTAGATCCAGCTCTGATGAGGCACAGGAGCCTTCGGCCTCACTCAGCTGAGAGACGACTCTGAGTAAGACAGCTGGGGGAAGGGGAAGTGGGGTGGGGACCTGGCACGCAGCACAGGCCCCTGCGTGAGTCTGGACATGAACAGCTGGTTCACACCCAGGCGCTCCATTCAGCTCAGCGCAGAGATGAACACAGGAGCAACAACCCACGGCCCAGCACCTACCAGCTCTCCTGGGGGAGAGGGCAGGGCTACAATGGGGTTCTGCTGGGTGCCCTCGGTGAACCCCGTCTCCTCCTTCGCTCCAATGGTCTTCCTCTGAAGGAAATCTGCCATGGGAGAGAGGAGTCACCCGTATGAATATAACTCCATTGAGCTGGGGGCGCAGCCAACATACCCAAGTTAAATTCACACAACAGCACCTCAGGCTTTCAACCTCCAGCTCTCAAACCGGCTGCTACGCCTCTGGAGCTGGCTCAGCAGCCTCCATTTGGCCTGGCCCAGGGGCAGGCAAAATACAGCCCACAGGCCAGACCGAGCCCACCAAGCGGCTGGATCAGGCCCACAGACTGCCTCAGGCACAGAGCATCCAGCTGTTGCTTTAAGTGAGGTCCTGCTCCCTTGTAGTTCTCTGCTCCAGATGCCCAGAGGGAAGCAGGAGGCAGCACGTGCTGCTCATGACCCTTTGCAAAACACCTCCACTCCCGCTGGCCGGTTTATGACTCCCTTCTGCTCCCAACCTCCATCCCAGCCCCTGCACCTCCTCCATTAATAGCATGGAAGAGCGCAGCCCTTGACTGCTTTCCAAACTCTTGGAGTGGCCTCCCATCAGAAATGACTGCCCACCTCTGCTCTAGCCAGTGGAGGGAGAGGGAAACACTGTGTCCCACCATCCCCAGGCAAACACAGCATGCAACTGCCTCAGGCTGCACTGGGCTGAGGGCTGAACGAACACTGAGGTGCACCCAGGAGCTGAGTGCCCCAGCCAGGAAACAAGCCCCAGCCAAGCCAGTAGGCAGAGATACACTGGGCCTGATGACCCGGAGACCAGCCCCAGTAAGAGAGAAGAAGAGATCTTGCATGGCCCCTGAGCAGGTAAGATCCCAGGGAGGGCCCCAGGCTGGTCCGGGGAGGCAGTGAGGGTGCCTGGTGCAGGAGGCTAGAGATCTGCATGGAGGCGAGAGTGATCCTAAGGACCAAGAGACACACCAAAGCCGGGGTGAGGTTGTGCAGCCAGCAGGGTCTGCACCAGAGACGAGAATGGGGAGCCCCAGAACTGCTCGTGCCCAGGGGACAATTCAGAGGGCTCCCCATGCTGCAATCCACACCCCGCCCCGGCCTGGGTACCCTGGAATTAAAGATTGATTCCCCTTACCATTCCCAGACAGGTCTAGCCAGCAGGAAGGCATGCGCGCCCCTCGTGAGAGGGGTTCCAGTAACCCCTGTTCCTGGCTTCTCCAGGGTGAGAGAGTTTGTGGGCTGGGAGATCCCAGCCCTTAAGGCTAGGGGGACAGGGGCTGTGCTCCCAGGCAGGGGTCAAGAGGACAGTGAAGGTGGGGTAGCGCATCCGCTTGCACAGAGCTCTTACCATCCAACAGACCATAAAGGGGTTTCCAGAAAGCCCGTGTCTCACTCCCCCGCCACCGTGATGCAGCCCCTCTGGGCTGGAATGTGTTTCCCAGCTCACGGGGCCCCACACAACAAGCTTCGGACAGGCAGGGAAAACAAAAAGCGCAGCCAGGTGAAATGGCTGGGGGATTTCGGGAGGCAGAAGAGAAGACCTGCACTGGAATCTGGCCAGGACTGGTATTAAAAGACCCCTCTTAGCCAAGTCCCAGGGGAGCTGCAAGCAGTTGGGGCCTCAGGAAGAGACGGGGTCCTCAGCAGCACAGTGCCCCATGGCCCAGGCAGGCTGAGAGCGGTCTGCGTGCTTTTCCATGCCCTGGCTCGTCTCAGGGCTGCTTATATGGGGGGTCGCAGGGGGATACTGGAAGGCAGCCGAGGTACAGGAGTCGCTCCTAGGAGAGAGCCTATGGAAGGGGCTGGGCTGGTGGCCCCAGGACATGGCTGAGGCAGGTGAGAGGCGCTGCAGGCTGTACCTGGCTGTCCTGGAATGTTGAAGCGGAACTTGGAGTTATACTCTGTGGACATGTAGAGGGGACCCTGCAAAGAGCAGGAGAGAGTGAGTGAACCTGGGGGTGTGGAGAAGAAGCTCTGCATTGGCCCTTCCAGGAGACACATAACCATCTCCCAAGCATTGAAACTGCCCAACCAGAGTGCTCACACACCCTGCCAGGACCCCACCTCCCCTGCCTGCCCAGCTGGGCACCTGCCCTGTCAGGACCCCACCACCCACGTCCCCTGCCCGCCCAGCTGGGCGCCTGCCCTGTTAGGACCTGCCAAACCTCTCCCCTACCCACCCAGCTTCACGCCCTCCATTCTGGTGCCAAGCTGTTCCCCATCACTTTGCCCCAGGATCTCCCCTTCGCTCCAGCTCCCCAGGCACATCAGGGCTGACCCCTTGCTTGGCTGCCATGTCCGGGATGAGGGACAGAAAGCTCCCCGCTCCCTCTCTTTTGCTCCAGTGCCGAGAGTAGGTCAAGGCCCACTGCACTCACGTGTCTGGCGTTCTCCCCATCGACAGAGCCTTTCCCCTGGGGCTTGTGTAGGACGGGGAGGTGTCTGGGCTCCAGCCCTGTGATGGCTCCCGGTCCCTGCTCCCGCGTATCAAAGTGGACTTTCTTAACCTGCAGAGTGAGCCGCTCCGGTGAGTGTGGGGGCAGCAAACCACTGGCCCCCAAGCAGCCAGGAAGGCCCAGGCTGCAAGGGGCACTGCTGAACCTCTGCAGCCCCACAGGTGGTGGGTGAGAGCTGAGTCTGGAGCAAAGGAATGGTTTGTATGGGCCTCTGCTGCACGAAGAGATGGGGAGCGTCCCAGCTGCGGGGCTTGTGGCCTGGGGGTTTCAGCATGGGCTTGGCAAGGAGGGGTGGACCATTGTCCACGCACAGGTCCCAAACGCGTTAAATCAGGGCTCCCATGGGCTGACTGCCTCTGGCTGCCCCAGCCTCAGGGCAAGCCCCCCACACCTGCCGCTGCTCCCCCACTGCTGCCCGCTCGAAGGGAAAGAGAACAGGGCAGCTCTGTGCCCATTCTGTCTTTGGTCTCTCTGCTGAAGTTGCTGACCCACCCCAGCTGGGCTAGCCCTGTATGTATCAGGGCACCAGTCCAGCCTGAGACCTCCCCGCAACATCCTCATTTCACACAGGCCATGAAGCAGTCACCGGGTAACCGCACCTGAGGTCACATCATGCCAACAGGACTCGGCCCGCAACGGCAGCTGCGCTCAGGAGACAGACTGCAGCAGACAGGCCCACGGAAGCCTGCCAAAGCCGTCATGGTATTAACATTCCCCCCGAGAACAGAACCAAAGTGTTTGCGTGGCAGGCCCCACTGGGGCTCTCCAGTGCGTGGTAAACCTGGGTCTGCCGGACCTGCCCGAGCTTGCGGCCGCTGTGTTACTGAGCCTGCACTTGAGCATCCACCCTGCCTTGTAAACTTGGGCTTGCAGTTGCCAGACCAGGGCCTCACGGTTGTCTCCAGGCTCCACTACACAGACCTGCTGACTCGGAGCTGTGGCTCCAGTTATGTCCATGCTGCAAAATGCCAGGGTGTGGTCCCAACTCCAACTCCAAGAGTGTGGCTGGACGGGGGACTCAGGCTCAAACCAGAGTCAGAACCTGCACTTTGTATGCAGTGTAGACATACCCAAAGGTTAGGGCGACTATATCTCCCTGTCCCATATATGGGCCAGGCAGATACGGGGGGTGGAAGGGCAGCTCCACCAAGCCCCAGGGAGCCAGGAGCCTGGGAAAGCAGCAGCCGCTGGTGCTTCCCAAGCCTCAGGGAAGCAGCAGGGACGCAGCATCAACCATGCTTCCCCCAGGCTTGGGGAAGTGACTCCCACCAGCAGCTATACCTGTGCAGCTGCTGGTGGAAAAGGTCAGCGGGGGAGGGCCCAAATACGGGACAATTCGCCCCTTTTAAAAAATAAGTAGGCACATCTTTTTGGTGTCCCAAATATGAGACCGTCCTGCCTAATACAGGACGGGTGTGCACCCTACCAAAGGTGCTCGACACTGTATGGTGACACAACCAGGGTGGGTTCTGTCCCAAAGACCATATGCTGTAAGACAAGAGGCTATCGATGGATACCACAACTACTGCTAGCTTTGCAAGTCCCATTTTCCTTGCTGCACCTAGTTAACAAAGAAAAAGGGTCACACTGCGTGTCGTTATTAAAGGGTTAAAGCCCTCCCTGCCGCCCGCCCTACAATCTAGCACAAGCTCTAGGATGGAGAGTCCCATCTGCACAAGCCTCTAGCCACAATGTCACTGGCTGCATTCCCTGTGGTAAATCAATGGCAGGTGCCATGCCCAGAGCCTGGGGCTCCCTGGACACTTACAGTTTTGGTGGTGGGGCAGGAAATGGGCTTATCTCGAACAAACCCACTCCCGGGCTGGTAGACGCTCCAGGGCAGGGGGTATTTGCCATCAGGCAGCTGGAGGGGCCGGAAGTGCTTGGTGGTCACTGTATCGTAGTTATCTTGGAGGAGCTGCCTGGAGCAGGAGGAAGATCGTGAGTGTGGGATAATGATAACAGTAACTAGGTCTTCTGTACAACTCACAGCACTCTAGAAAGGAGATCAGAGTCATTACCACTGGGGAAACTGAGGCATGGAAAGTGATATGCCCAGGATGTCCAGCAGCAGAGCTGGTAAGACAACCCCCAAAGGTCAGCCAAGTGCTCCATCCACTAGGCCACACTGCTGCACTGAGCAGGAGAGCCCTTTTCCCAAAAGTGATCCCAGCTCTGCACTGCCTTGCTGTCCTCCCCAAGGGGTGAAGGGAAGAAAGCAACAAGGAAGACCAATGTTCCCTCTTATTTTTTCCATCCATGGGCAGAATAAATTTTATTATGTGCACTGAGGCATGTGCAGCTGTGTACCACCCATAGAAAAACATGCTGCTGGCTGTGGGCACTGGGGGTACCCTGCCAATTAGCTGGACAGCACCAGACTCTCTCCTAGGCAGCCACCCAAGTGCCCAGCTTACAGGGAACACCGAGAGAGACCATCCGACCTGGGGTACACTCTAGGGCTGTCCTGTGGGGATGAAAACACCATGGTGGGGGGGAGGTCTGTTGTCCATGGGGTGGTCCACACCCATCACACAAACCCAGCTGTACCCCGACCCCACTCATCTCGTCCAGGTGCACATGGACAGCCTACCCCATCGCTGGATTGTCCACTTGATCCAGGCTGGCTTTGTAAGAGACGACAGGCCGGTAATTGGATTTGTACCCGGCTCCAGAGTGGTGGCCGACGGAAGGATGGAACCTCTCCTGCCCTGCCGAAGAGCCGGGGAATGGCAGATATCAGCCATGCAGGCAAAAGGGAGGGGTGGAGAGAGGGGCACTTGCTCAGGGTAGGAGATGCTCCGGAGCCCTTAATGCAGTCAGAGCCTTTGAAAGGACGATCCCTAAGATCCAACCTTCAGTGGCCCCTAGGCAGTAGGCCTTAGGGATTAACCCCAGGAGACTGGGCTGAAGCAGCAGGTCTTTTAGATCAGACTCATACAGTTATACAGGCTCTGCCCAACAGAGGGTGCTGGAGAGAGCAGGTAGACAGTACAAGAATACCTGGCTGTGGATGAAGCCTGGGGCCAGGGCTAAGCACTGTGGAGCTGTGATGGAGATTCAGTCCTGACAGAGTTAGTGCTGGGACCTGGCAGAGGACACAGGGACCTTGCTAGGGACGCTGCTCTGGGCTTTGGCCCTGCTGGGACAATGAGGCTGTCAGTGTGCTGTAAGTGGTGCACCATGGGAGGGAAGCGCTGCCCACTGGTTCCCTGGTACCAGTGGGTTGGTGACTCCAGGGGAGTGATGGCCAGCACACAGGGAAGCAGGGAGAGCCTTTCACACGGCCCACTGGGTGCCGGCTCCAGGCCTAGCATGGACTTCTATCCCTTCCTGATCCTTCATGGCCACATGTGCCACATCAAGCACCACTTCCCAGGGACCCTTACCGTAAGCTGTGCTGTAGCTGGTGGCGTAGAACTTCAGAGGGTCCATGCTCCCACCAGAGCTCGTCCTCACATAGGGTGAGACGCCACCTAGTGGGAAACGCCCCATGGCGGAGGGAGGCTGGATCTCGGGGTGATCAGCTGCCTGGTAGCTACAGAGACAAAAGGATGTGGCAGGGACAAGCAGCTTCCCACCCACTCTGCCTCAGCTGCTCCTCTAGCATCTCCCTGGTGACGGAGTGTGAGGTCATACCAGTGACGTTGTGATGTCAGAGAAAAGGCAGGGACAAAACCCAGCTTCAAGTCCAGATCCCAGAGCCAGGGGCAGGGAAGGAGCACAAGCATCTCGGTTCTGACTCCATCTGATCTCAACAGGGCCTGGAGGTGGCAGGGAGCCATGCTAAGCCCAAGGGCTAGGGGGAACTTTCTTGGAGTGCCTGGGGCCATGAGTCATTTTATTACCTTCCTGCCTCAGCGAGAGAGAGACCTTTTATGGCAGTTGATGTCTGCTCCCTGACACTACTAGCCCTTCAGCTGCTCAAGCACCCTACTCAGGGCTGTGCCAGCCCCAGTTTTGTGTTGAAGGGCAACACTTGGTTCATCACAAACTCTGCAAAAGCATTCCTCTGTAGTGCCCAGCTCAATGTTGGGCCCTCACAGTAACTACCTTTGCTATTCTCAAGGGAACAGTCCAGCGCAGTGGTAGGCAACCTGTGTTTGGCCCATTGGGGTTCTGTGTGTGGCCTGCGAGACATTTTACCATTGCCTATCATGCAGGGTTGCCAGATTCTGCTGGTTTCTATCCACACAGGCTCTTTCCTACCGGTATTACTAAAGTGCCACCATGCACGTAAAGCCAGGGCATGTGACATGAGGCCCTTGCTGATTGCACACAACGTTGACTGGGAGAGCCGCGTGCTCCCTCTGCATTCAATCAAAGCATTGCTACCATTGAAAACGTGTGTATTCAGCTGCATTTTGTGCACAAGTGAGACATGGATGACAATAAAAGATTTGAAGAGAAGAATGACGCCGTTTGAAAGGAGTTGTTATAGAAAGATTCTGAGAATAGGATGGATGCAGAAGGTCACCAGTGAGGAACTATATAGGAAGATACAGCCAAACGAGAACCTGCTGCAGAAGATTGTAAAACGGAAGCTACAACTATTTGGACATATTTGCAGAATGAACAAAAAATCAAGACTGTGGTATTTGTTATAATGGACAGTTCGAATAGGAGAGGCAGACCCCACAGAGAATGGGTAGATGATATAGTAGATTGGTGCAGAGCTAGTCTACAGAAACTAAGCCGCTCTGCGGTGGACAGGGAAGGAAATAGCGAGACAGGCATCAGACACCAATGGGTGCTGAGCCCACAGTTCTTGATGATGATCGCTACCATTGAATCCGCACACCCTGCAAATTCTAGGTAGGCAAGTGCAGTTAGCAAAACTGCCCTGTCCCTGGAACCTGCCATGGTTACGAGAATCTTGTGGCCCACTGACATAAAGGAAAGCCGCTTGTGCGGCCCACTCACTAGCCTAGGTTGCCCATCACTGGTACAGTAAATCAATTGATGCTCGGCTCCAGTACGGCAAGACAGCACCAGCATCTCGTTGCAGTAACAGCCAACCTGAACGTAGTAACAAAGGTTTAAGATTTCAGAGCTAGTGAGCAGAGGGAGTAAGAACAGCTGGTTACTTGTAAAGCAGGCGTGTCCAACCCGCGGCCCACGGGCCGCATGCAGCCCTGACAGCTAGTAATGCGGCCCCACAAGATCGTAAAACTTTTAACATTATTATGTGATTTATATACATTAACTATTTTATATGCGGCCCAAGACAATTCCTCTTCACTCAATGTGGCTCAGGCAAGCCAAAAGGTTGGACACCCACGGTGTAAAGCAAAAGGTGTAACATCCTTCCCAAGAGTCAAACAACTTTTACCAGGTGGAAATCCCCATTTAAGGCAACCTCTAACATCACCAGACCACCAGGCCAGGATCCAACTTCCATTACTGGCAAAAGGGCTGACAGTTTTGCTGCCTCACTGAAGGATAACCAATGTGATCTTCTGCCTTCCCCTTATGCCTGTAAATTCATTGGCTTCATGCCCCGCAGACAGGACAGCTCCTGTAGTCTGGTCTCCACTGTCTTCCAATCCCCCCCGCCCCCCGTTCATGCCACAGGTACATCTGGCAGAATGCTGCCTCAGCACTGCCTGGCTACAGATGTTAAGCCACAGTGACAGTGTGGACCTTCCCAGTCGTGCCTGTGACCAGCGAAATGCCACCTTTCATTCCATACCCTGAACACCACCATTTCTGGATAAAAACCGTGACAGCAGGGCGCCAGGCGCAGCACATTTGTCAGGCCTGTTAGAGAACGGGGAAACCCTTTGCCAGCTGGCACTGAGTCTGCGACTTTCAGAAGCCCTAACAGTGCCACCCAGAGAGCTATTAGGTGACAGCCCTTCAGGGGCTTCTGCCATCCCTTTTCTCCACCTTTAGGCTCCTCCAGCTTCTCTTCCCTTCTGCTCTATGCCCCCGCCAGCACAGAACCCCCTGCATTTGTTGGTGTAGCTCCCCAAGCCCAGCTTCTCTGGGGCAGGTTCCCCCCATGCAGGCTGGGGGTTAGCAAGAGGCTCTGTCTGTAGAGAGTGGAGAACTCCCCCAGACTGCAGTTTGCAGGCAGGTCTTCCACCCATCCCAGGAACATTCTAGGAAGCATCAGGACCAAGATTCGATGACATCCCAAGGTCCCTTCCAGTTCTATGAGATGTGTGTATGTGTAACATCACTAGGGGCTCAGCAAGCAAGACATATGCACCCCGTCCCCCCAAACACACACGTAAAGAAGTGGCAAACTCTGAGCCGCCTCTTTCTGTGCTCTGCTGACGCGCTGTCCTCTTCAACTCTAGAAGCACCACGAAGGTGCCTCAAAACTACCTCTTGGCAGGTGCACCTGGCTCTCCCGCTGCTGCCTGGGACCTAAGGGACTTGTACCGATCTGAGAACCAGGGGTCAGCCCCAGAAAGAGATGCGTTGGCACTTTTCCCGGGGGCTCTGCCGCAACCCAAGCTCTGCCCCCTTCAGTAGTGATGCAGGTAGGAGGTGCCCTCCAACACGAGGTTATGATACTCTCGCGTTACCATCGTGCTGTGGACCCGCACTGATAGCCCCGTTTGTGCTAACTGTGAGCTGAACAGAACAAAATGATTTTCCTGACTGATCTCCCACCCCGCCCCCTTCTTATTTCCTTCGTTCAACATTGAAAGAATTGACAACATGGAGACTGTTAGGCTTCAGCGTTAACAGGTGTAGCCTAACGGGGACATTACTGCTCGTCAGAGCCATCATTCCAGGCTGGCTGCAGGCAGGGGTAGGTGCCTTCCAAGGGGCTCCATCTACATGTTGTTGGATATCATTGGATTGGGATTTCTTCCCTTCAGCAACAGGCCAGACTGTGAACCAGGAGAGCCCTGGCACAGGTAAGACCTGCCGCAACATCAAACCCCACCCAGCTCCAGCACAGGTGGCTGAACCAGCACCTCCTGCTCTTTCATCAGTAGGTCCAATGGCCTGGAACAAGGACCCTAGTTGGGCTGGAGAGAATCCACTGGTTCCAGTTTGTCTCCAGGCTGAGTAGCCCAACAGTGGTAGACAGCTATTCACAGCCCTGTGGGAGGAGGTTTTTGTCTTGGTGAGTAGTACAAACTCATCATGGTTATTCCCAGCTGTCGGCATGCTCCATGGAGAGGCCAGAGGGCCAGCCATCCCCTTTGTTCTGAGGGTCAATCCCTCTGGGGCAGGGCTGAGCCACACTGAGCAGGGGTAGGGACACAGGGATCACATGAGCAACTTCCCCACTCCACGCCCTTTTCCCGCTGCCCTCCTGGGGGTGCTTCCTCCTTACCTGCCCCAAGTGAGGCGCTGACCAGCCCCTGGCAGGTGCTGACAGCGTTAGGAGCTCACCACAGGAATGTGCGGGGCAGCCCAGTCACAACCCGTATCCTGGCGACTGGTGCATAGCAACCAGCTGGGGAAAACAGGACAGCCTCCAGCAGGAGGGAGAGGAGGCCCAGGCTGCAGGGGGATCTTAAAGCACTTTACAAACACTGGCAAAGCAGACTGGGGCTCAAGTGATTTCCAGCCCTGCTCTCTGCTCATAGCTGACAGATGCATCTGGCCTTGATGGACCCTGAGCCACACAGAGAGCACTACACAGGTGCCTACATCACCCAAGCATCCGATACCCCCACTACCCAGCCCTACTATGAGGCAGCAGGGCAGGAAGAACAGCCAGTGGTCAGGGCTGAAGCAAGGGGAGATTGCATTAGGCAGACATAAAGCAATGGGCAAGGAGCGCCAAGTGGAGAGCAAGGGGTGGCAGAGCTGGCCTGAGACAACCCCACAGCTTGGGCCATTGCTTAGCATACCCGGGGGAGCCTTAATGCCCAGCCCTGCAGCATTGTACAGGCCATTCCTTGGTACTGCAGCGGAGTGTAACCTCCCTCTATCCTGGTACAACTCCTGCAAAGTCTCACTGCAGGGTAGGAGTGTCCCTGATGCTGAGTTGGGAACCTTTGCTGAGAGCTTCAAAGGAACAGATCAGTTGCTAGGGGTGTTTCTGCTCCCCTGCCCTATCAGCTAGAGGTCCTGTCTTCCACCCCCTCTGCAACTCTCCAGGGAAGATAGGACTCTCTCTCTGCATAGCCACAAGATACCTAAAAACCTTCAGTGTCCAGTTACGTAAGGCCAGCCAGCAACTCACCACCACCTGAGGGTTCTGAACCCCAACACTTTAATCTTAACTTCCCGCTTGCAGAGGCTGCTCAAAGGAAAGGAGGACAGGAGAAGAGAACAGGAAAGGAACAATGAAGGCCGTGTATCAATTGCAGGGCAGTTGGTTTGAAATCCTGGCAGCATCACCCCCAATGTTTGAATTCCGTGGTGCAGACATGGCCAGGTCTCCCCTAAGCCTGCTGTTGGGACAGGGCTTCAAACTGGGGCCGTCACTGCCCTCCTCTCTGCTGCAAGCCAGCAGCCACAGTTACAGCCTGGGCTGGATGTACAGTGGAACATAGGGAAACCCACCCAGCCCAAACCCCATTACTCTGAGTTATTCCATCCCTGCTGCCACCTCCCTCCTTACTGGTAAAAACACAGCACTGGGCTCATTTCACAATTTCCATGACGTCCCTGAAACCGTGAGTTAACAGGGCCTTACCGAAAACACAGGAGAGAGATGGCAGCCAGGCCAGGAGCGTCCTGGGACTGCGGTCCAAGGAGCAGCTGAGATCAGGCTGGTATTGAGGTCATGCTGTGGGCTCCACCTCCTTTCCAGATGACAGCTGCAAGTTAAACTCATCAACACCCCTCCTAGCATCTTTCCCACACCAGCAAGTTGCCTTAGGGACATAATATGGGAGAGGAGGGACCAAGAGACAATCTCTCTAGATGGAAGCAATTTGGGGCAGGAAATGCCCATACAACCCCTAGCTTCATGGGAGACTGGTTCATGACTGTGGCTCCTTGGAACTTCTGCAGCAAAAAATAAACACCTACACTCCTGGAAAAGGTTGGAGTGTGCCCAGCTTAAGCAAACGCCTTTCAGCCTTTGGGGTTGGTTGTGCATGTACTCAGTCACTAAGCTCACACGGCATTGCGGTGGGATCAGCTGCTACTGTCATTTCAGAGCATGACACCCTCCTGAAGCAAGTGCTTTTAATCGGGAGGCTGGAGAAGAGTGAGTGGTGGATACTCTATTTTCTCCCTTTACACCCAATTTCTCCACCGGAAGGTCCTGACCACAAGGATTTACAAGGAATGGTTAACAGCAAGGCTGCGCAGTCAAACAAGAAGAGAAATGTCACAGTGAGTCAAAGCACATCGTCATAAGGCTATCACCTTCTATTTCTCTCGCACCAAGATGCCAGAGCAGCTATATATACATTGCCACCGAAATGCATCCACTTCTGGGGTGGACTGCTACACTTACAGAGCAGTGGGACAAAGCCATATATAAACTCCTACAGTCAAGGACAGTGTTTGCAACTTTAATCAATGGGATTTGGAATTCTGGGGAGAAGAGCCCCTGGGGGCAGATTCCAGGAGCCAGGGCAGAAGCTCCGCAGGCTGCCAAACAGCTCTAGGCACCTCAGCCTCTGCTGCCAGTGGTGAAAAGAGGATCCCAGAGTTGACAGGGGCGCCTCAGTAGTGGGGCTCAAAGAGGTACTCCAGGTCTGGCTGCCGCAGCCTCTGCTCCTTATTCTTGTTCTTGGCAAACTCTCTCAGCATCTCCATGACATCATTCTCAAACACCTCCGGGGTGGGCTTTGCTTCTTCAGGGAGAAAGACAACAGGATGAGATGCAGTGTCCCCACCCTCATTTCTCAGTCACCAGCTGCACATCTTTATGCTTGGTACAGCCAAAGAACCCAGTCTCATACCCCTCTAACATTGTAGTGCCCCTTTCAAGCTTGCTTCACCAAGCAGCAGTGGAACGCAGGTCAAGGCAGCTAACTGCTCCACCTAGCGAGACCCTCTCAAATGGCAGCAAAGTACTGTAGGACACAGAAAGAGTAAAATCTTGCAGTAAGGGGAATTCCCTCCTGTCTCTGCCTTATGATCATCGTGTACCTTGAAGGAGGAGGACTGGGAACCAGGGGCATTTTATGGGCAATAATCACCATAGTTGCCATTTTGTTCCACATAGTGGGTGTGAAGTCCAGATCAGCTGAGACACATTCATCACCCCAGAAAGCTTCCTGCTCCATCTCATCAAAGGAGACACAGCCCAGGGACCAGTTAATACCACCTAACTTGGAGGCTTTACACGGGTCAGTATAAGAACAGCCACACTGGGTCAGACCAAAGGTCTACCTAGGCCAGTACCCTGTCTTCCAACAGTGGCCAATGCCAGATGCCCCAGAGGGAGTTAACAGAACAGGTAATCATCAAGTGAACCCTCTCCTGTCATCCATTTCCAGCCTATGACAAACAGATGCTTAAGACACCATTCCTACCCACCCTGGCTAATAGCCATTGATGGACCTAACCTCCATGAATTTCTCTTGTTACATTTTGAACCCTGTTGAAGTCCTGGTCTTCAGAACATCCTTTGGCAAGGAGTTCCACAGGCCTACCATGCGCTGCGTGAAGAAAAACTCTCTTTTGTTAGTTTTTAACCTGCTCCCCCTTAATTTCATTGGGTGACTCCTACTTCTTATGTTAGGGGAATAAATAAATAACTTTTCCTTGTTCACTTTTTCCATCCCAGTCATCATTTTATAGACATCTATCATATCCCCCTTAGCCACCTTTTTTCTAAGCTAAAAAGTTCCAGCCTTTCTAATCTTGCATATGCAATCCATTCCAAACACCTCAGCATTTTTATTGCCCTTTTCTGAACCTTCTCCAATGTCAATATACCCTTTTTGAGAGGGGACAACCACATCTGTACACAGTATTCAAGATGTGGCTATACCAAGGATTTATATAGCGGTAATAAGAAATTCTCTCTTACTCTGTCCTGTGCTTCCCTATGTCATTGGTACCTACACATACCACAAGTCTTCACACGCCTGTTTTATAGATGGGGAAACTGAGGTAAGGGGAGCGGAAGTGACTTGTCCAAGGTGATTTAGCAGACTTGCGGTAGATCTTGGAGACATGCCACCTCCCCTGAAGAATGCCCTGTCACAAACAGTACCTGTTGCCCAGTAGTAAATATCCCAGTCATTGCTGGGCTCATTGATCAGACGGTCATAGAGGTTCAGCTGCCGTTCGGTCATGCTGTTCAGATTCTCCTTTGCAAAGAGGCTAAACAAGGCAAGAGAGAAGCCACAAAAGACATAGGAACTGCCAGACTCACAGCAGAGTCCATCCAGCCCAGCATCCTGTATTAAACTGGCCAGTGCCAGTAGCAGGCAGATATGGGATAATCTGCCCCCAAGCAGGGCTCGTCAATCTCTAGTCATTAAATATCAATTTGACCCTGTAACCCAAGTTTGATATCCCAGCCAACATCTGTTATCATTAATTATACCTCTGGATAGTGTAGGTATGCACAGAAATGTTCACTTGTGTCAGAATCTTCCCATGACCCTGGCCTTGCCAACTTCTTGAGGTAGGGAGATCCACAGGCTAATTAGGTACTTTTATTGGTTCTGAACTTCCCCACATTCCACTTAATTGATTGTGCTCCTTTGCTTGTTCTGAGGCAGGGAGAACAGAAGCTCCCAACCTTGATTTTCTAGAGCAGGTATTGGTTTTATCAACTTACGTCCTCTCTTACTTGTCTCCTTTCTCAGACTGTATCCATCTTTTCTTTCCCTCTTGGTAGGAGTGTTTTTCCAGGCCCTTGATCATTCTCAACCACTTCTTTACTGCAATTTTTTTTCTTGGAGATGGGGTGACAGCCAAGGTTTCCTCTAATCTTTTTCATTCACTTGCAGAATAAGTTTATTGTGTGTGAATGTGCACCACCAGTAGGAAAAAAAAACAAACCACAAAAAAAACTAAACTGTGGGTGCTTTTCTGATGAGGTGGGCCACATGTGAACCTCTCCTAAACTGTGCTCTTGGGCAGCCGCTTATCAGGAACACAGGTGACAAAACTGCACACCATACCCAGGTGAGACTGCACTACTGATTTATAGGATGAAATTAGAGTACTTTATCAGCATTGATAAAGCCCTGCCACTGGGCTGCCCATTCTATCGGCAGGGCTTGGTGTAGCAGAACTGTCACTCAGCCCCCCGTGACTTGACTAATCACAGTAACTTCATGTCTTCTTTACAATTGTGACTCACACCTCACTGCCATCTCCAGATCACTAAAAACGGCCATACTAACTCAGACCTATAATACATCTAGCTCAATGCCCTGTCTTCTGACAGTGGCCAATGCCTGGTGCCCCAGAGAGAATGAACAAAAGACAATTATCAAGTGATCCATGCCCTGTCACCCATTCCCAGTTTCTGACAAAGAGAGGCTAGAGACACCATGATTACCCATGCTGGCTAGTAGCTATAGATGGTCCTAGCCCAGGGGTCTGCACTGTCTCTCTGGAGCCACATGTGGCTCCCGATGCTGTAATCGCAAAGTTAAAAAACAAAAACCAAAACAAAAACCTCCTGATTATTTGTGATATTTTGGTGGACATCTAAAAACCCAACAATGAACAACTCATATCTAAACAGCAAATGATATGCTCTCTCAAAATGTTGGATAACTCCCTCTTTAATACGTGAGGTGCATTGTGGAGTGTGCATGCGCACTGTTCTTGAAATAGGGGTTACAAAACTATGGTTTGACATTATTTATTAAGGACTGTCTCATATTCACATGCATTGTGGATCTTGAATTAAGTTTTTTACTAAATTAAAAAAAAAATTGGTTCTTCTTGATCTTTTGATTGCTGATCCCTGACCTAACCTCTGTGCTAGCTCTTCTTGAATCATCTTATAGTCTTATTCTCGTAGTAATTTGACTGCATACACTGAATACCACGTGACTCCAAAAAGAACCAAAAGAAACCTTGATTCCCTGTCGTGAGGGAATGGGGAGCCCGGCAGAGGCAAGGAGGGCCAGGAAAGCTGCCGGGGAGCTGCACACTTTCATGGCCCCCTTCCCCCAAGTAGGGGGCAGAATGCAAATCTAGCTAGGGAGTGTGGTGAACCCAAGTAATAGTGTAACGCATCCCCCACCTACCTGAGGAGCAGGCAGTTCTCCAGCATGCCTCGCTTCCTGCTCTCATAGAGGAGCCGGGCACGCTTGTCTGGCAGGGGCTCACTGGGGCGCTCTTGCCAGGGGGGCAAGGGGATCTCCAGCAGGTCCTTCTGGGAGTCATCTGGGGAGTCCCCACGGTAGCTGCGCTGGGCAGGGACTGAGCTCAAGCGGGGGACACAGAGAGCTCGCCAGGACAGAGCCAGGAGCTGGCAAAAGAAGGGGCACATCAGGGGCAGGCAGGACCCCCCAGCCCAGGCACCTGGCAACCCCACACCCGCTCCCTCCAAACCAGGCACCTGCCCCTCAGCCCAGACACCCGGAGCCCCCGCTCCCCCCCTCTGCCCCCGACCCCGGACACCCGGCGCCCCCGCTCCCCCCCTCTGCCCCCCAGCCCGCACACCCGGCGCCCCCGCTCCCCCCCTCTGCCCCCCAGCCCGCACACCCGGCGCCCCCGCTCCCCACCTCTGCCCCCCAGCCCGGACACCTGGCGACGCCTGGCCGCTCACCCGACGCCCCGCCGCCGCCATCGCACCGCCCAGCGGCCCGCCGCTCTATGGTCGCTACCTCCGGTCCCGGCGGGAGGGCGGGCCGGAAGAGGCGTGTCCTGCGGCGGAAGGGGCGTGGCGTGGCGGCGCTGGCTGTGGCGGTGAGCGGTTCGCGCGCTTCGGGCCTGCTCGGGACGCTGGGCCCCGCGCGGTAATGGGCTGCCGGGAGCCGGGGCGCGCGGGGCGGATGTAGCGGGGATCGGGCCCTCGGAGAAGGCGCGGGGCGGCGGCAGGTGTCCCCCCGTCCGCCCCGGCCTGGCAGTGCTGTGCGGGGAGCCGGCCCGGGCCTGGCCCGGCCCCTGCTCGTTGGGGGGAGGGGCGGGGAAGGAGGCAGGTGGGGGGGTGCTGGTAGCAACCATGGAGGGGTGGGCGGGGGGAGGGGGAAGATGGGGGGGTGCAGGCGGGGGTGAGGGGCAGAGTGGGGGACTGGGCGGGGGCAGATCTAGGCCGGGCGCACATGGCCGGCCCGTGTTACTGAGCCGCTTCTTCCCGCAGTGCTCCTCCTTCCTTCCCTCCTGTGCCCCCGGGCTCTGGCTCCCGCCGCTGGAAACATGTCCGAGGGAGTGGATCTGATCGATATTTACGCCGACGAAGAGTTCAACCAGGTGAGCGGCGAGTGAATGCCCCATCCACGGCAGCGGGGGTGTTGCAGAGAGTTGCTGGGAAGCTTGAGGGAGTTGGGGCGGTGGGGGGGAGGGGCTCTTTGTACAAGGTCCCCGCCAATCCCTTCGTGAAGGTTATTCAGGTTCTGTGGTGAGGAGGCTGAAGCAGGTGACCAGGGAGCACAGATGGGGCTGGTTTTAACTCCTCTGGTGGCAAAGGGGCATGACGGGCCTTGTGTGCCAGCAGAGAAACATTATGGTTCTGAAAGGTGGCCCTGAAAATCCCCACCAAACAAGTGAAGCCTGGGAGGAGGGAGAGTGTTGTTTAAGTCATGATCTGGGCCTGTGGCTGGAATATGCAGGGGACAGCTTTTGCATCTGCAGCACGTGCTTGGTTGGTTTCAATCTGTGGGTTATAGGAAGAAAGAAGTTGAACTGAACCATTCATTAAGCCGGGGAGATCTGTGCTGTTGGAGAAGAGGGTAGTGGTGGATACAACAGATTGAGAACCTAGCCATCCTCTTTTGCAAAACATGAGATTAAGGGACAGGAGACGAACCCAGAAGAGAATTACCTGGGGCAGCCACTAAGTATCTCCCTGGGACTGCAGATCTATGACCACACGCTGATTTATGGTACTCAGTACCTCAGGATGCTGAACTCTTGAGGAATTTTATCTGCTGGAATACCTGGGAAACTGAGTGAAATCAGAGAAGTGCCTAAATTACAAAGAAATCCCCCTTATGATTGCAGAGTGAAAATGTATCCTGGATTTTTATTGTGATTATGTGACTAATAGAGGCACTTGGGAAGTGTTTGAATTTAGTGTAGTAAGGAGCATTAATTCAGGGGCCCAAATGTATTAGATTTAAGGGGAAGAAATTTTGGAGAGTTACGAAATCTGGACAGATGGGTATAATGGAATCAAGTACAGATCCTTGAAGATGAAAATGCTAGGGATGTGCTACGTCTGAGATCATAGAAGGTGGTTAGACGTTCTTAGGCAGAGAACTGCACTCAATCTTGATTACTTTCTCGGAGCAAAATGCAAAGAACAAGAGACTGCCAGTGTGGTCTCATGAAGGTTTGAACAGAAATGTATAGGCAAATAAACCCCTTTTCTGGAAAGGTGGGAGGTTATCAAATGAGACTATGCCAGAAGTTAAACTTCAGTTAAAAGTTAACAGTGCTAAACAGAACGTTAGGCGTGTCTGGGCTGTTAAGGGAAACGTTGAGAGGCTTTTACAATCCTGGGAGAAATAGTAGTGTTTGATCAGAAGCAGGGGTTTTAAATGAGGATAATTCTAAATAGCTGAGATCTTCTGCATGTTAACCATAAGTGTATATAGGTGTGGTTTTTTTTAAAGGTATTAAGTGTTTTCCCTTGTTTGGAATCCTCCTGGGGCTTCCTGACTTGCTGAAAGCATCCTAGAGTACAGTATTATTGTCCAAGGCACACTGGATGCAGGACAGGCCAGAATTGTGTTCTGGGATGTGGCCATTGAAACAATATGCCACAGAAACATGTATAATTCTTTTTCTGTGCAGTTAATCTCTAACAAGCAAAATCAAATAACTTCGGACAATTTTCTGGTTACTGATAAAAATGAACATAAGAAAACTTGAAAAATAAGAACATCTGTAGCTTACTCAATCAGGATTAAGAGCATTCTAAAGTAATGGAAAATGTGTAATCAATTTATTGCGTCACTGGTAATTACTGTAAAAAGATTGGAGAAAAATAAATTTGCTACTGATCTTCAGAAAAGGGAAAAGGAGTGACCCTGGCAATTATTGCTTGGACAGTTTGTCAGTTCCTAATTAAAATAGAATTCTGTAAACCCCTGGGGAGAATAGCAGAGATATGAGCAGTGTAAACGTGGTGGAATTGTAAAGAAAAAAGATCAAAGTCCTTCTCATTTGACACTTTTTTCTGATATTTTGACTTTAAAATATATGTTGTGCGACTGTGAGTATTTTCATGTGACTTCAGCAGTGTCTGGAAGAGCACAACTCAAGGATAGTAATAAACGGCACTGTATTGAAAATGGGGGAGGGAGAATGTTTACTAGATGCAGGGAAAAAAATGTGTATTGGGCGTGGCCTTTCACTCTTAACATCTTTAGTGGTTCTCTGGAAGTAAACAGTGTGATCGGAAAAAAAAATCCTGGGTAGAACAGTTTCCCACACACAAATAGATATAATGTTTAAGCCCAGACGCGATCATCGTGGTCCAACTAGTCCAAGAGTGGCCAACCTGTGGGAGAGCCACATGGGGCTCTCTGAGCAATTAAATGTGGTTCCTGCTCAGAGCGTCGCACTGGGAGCACCGTCCACTGCTCTGTGCATGGCACCCCACTGCTTGGTGGGAGAAGTGCGTGGCAGCATCGAGTTTGAGTGGGGAACTGGAGAGTTCTTGGCTCTGGGGGAGTGAGGGGGGCATTGAGTTAGAGTGGGGGAGGGCTGGGGGTGCCTGGCTCTAGGGGAGGGGGAGGGCATTGAGCGCATATTAGGTATGTATTTTTAATGTATTAATATATCAATGTAGGCCTATATCTAGATGGAAGGATAGATAAATAAAAATAAATATGTAATATGTGGCGTTTTTCACTCTACCCACATGGCTCTTTGCACTCTGGCTACGTGACTCTTAGTCCTGAACTATTCTAACCTCCAGCGTAACTAAGGCCATAGAATTTCATTTTCAATGAGAGGAGGAAACCTGGAAAGCAGCAGTACTGAGAGAGAGGCTATGGCATGATTCTGGGTAGTTTGTGGGCTTGTAGCTGTGTTGCTCTACAGGTATGAAAAGAGGCAGGGCGGGTGTGGTAATGTCTTTTATTGGACAAACTTCCGTTGGTGAAAGAGACAAGCATTAGCCTCCAGAACTTGGTCCGGTAGAAGACATTACCTCATCCACCTTGTCTCTGATGGGGTAGGGAAGGGGACAGCAGCTGCCGCAGGACCCGGTGATTCAAAAAGGTTGGGGACTCCCAGCTGCTGCAGCCACTGGAGCTCCAGGTGGTGCTAAAGGGCTTGTGGGAGAGGCTAGCTTCCAGCCACGCCCCTTCTGCACAAGGCCACGCCCCTTCTGCCCCTGGGTACCAGCAACATTCTGCTGCAGGATGGCTCTCAGTTCTGTGACAAAACAAAAACAAAAAAAACGAGCAGTCCTGTAGCATGTTAAAGACTAACAATTTTAGGTAATGACCTTTCATGAGTAAGACCCACTTCATCAGATTTTGGAGCAAAAATTAGAATTGTGTGTGTGTGTACACATATATAGCTGGGCATTTGGACAACCAACTTTCTATATTTTGACTGGACTGTCTCTGCCCTGTGCAGATTGTTTGCTCCAACCCTCCCCCGCTTACCTCTGCTTCACTCAGTCCTCACCTGTCCCATCCCTCGTTGCCCCTGCTCCCCTCACCTCTTTCCCAGTTCTTTCCATTTAGTTGATATCACCTCCTAAATAAACCCACCTTCTCCCCCACCAAATTGCAGCGTTAACATGACATTTGCTGACGTCACACGTCACTCTGCTGGCATGTTCTATCCCTTTCCCTTACTCTGTATCTGTCTTGTCTCTTTAGCTCAGTGTTTCTTGTACTTTTTGAGACCACAGAACACCAAACAAGAATATTTTTTATGCAGAACACATAGGAAAATTTTCTTCAAAAAATAAAATGGTAACAGACCAAAAAAAAAACAAAAACCCTAAACAGCAACATATACAATATGAAGTAATTTCGTCTGGTGTCCTAGCAAAGAATCATAGAATCCTAGCGCTGGAAGGGACTTTTAGAGGTCATCTAGTCCAGCCCCCTGCCAGAAGCAGGATCAACCCTCACTCAACAATGAAGAAGTAACATTGTATCTGATGTTAACAACAGAAAGTATAGCTCATCTATATCTGATATCAAAGTCAGATATATCAGAGTCTGATATCAAAGAAGTGTCAGATGCTCACGGCACACCTGTGAGTTGTTCCCGGAGCACCAGTGTTCCACCAAACATAGTTTAAGAAGTGGTGATTTTCAGCTGCATGGTGTGCAAGGCAGGGACCATTCACTGAAGTGTGCGGCCTCGCTCTTGGTTGGTCCTGGGCACTGCCGGAATAGCCGTGATGAATAATTTATTAGGCACTGGAATGCTTTGAAAATCTCAAGCACTTGGGGCCACTGTGTCGTCCTTGCCTTAACCCCCGCATAGCTTGAAAGGTCTGACGGTGTGATGCAGCTGCGTCCGGTTTTTTGTCTTTTCATCCTAAAATGTCTGCTGCAAAGAGGCAGCCGGTGCTGGCTGAAGTATGGTGTTAGGAGGACAGACTGAATGAGTGTGAGAGGCAGTTATGGGGATGGGGGAGGGTAGGTGTGGCCTGGCTTAGCTTGTCTGTACTGCCTTAACTGGCATTTCCCCGCTGTACACTGCTGCATCTTGCAATTGTGGCACTTTCTCTTGTAGTATGACTCACAGTTGGACACCTTAGAGATTCATGTCACAGGTGCAGGGGAACTGCATCGGTGTTGCCCCTTTATTGGGGCACGCAGTTTCAGATTGCCCAGCCTAGCACTATGATAACCCCAACAAGCCAGCCTGCCTAAAAAGAGCTGTCCCTGGCCTCTGCTGTCTCTCCAAAGAGCTGTGGCCAGCCTATGGCCAGTAGTTCTAAGTTACTGTGCAACTCCTGCTAAGCAAGCTCATGCAGCCTTAAAAATAGTACAGAGAAAACCTATTAAAACAATAAGAAAATCTCGGGTGACTGCACAAAAGCTGATTGGTTTAGCACCCCCAACTCCTGCCCAGGGCTTTGACAGATTTTAGTCCTTCAAAACTCACATCACCTTCCCCACCATAAGCTCATCTGTCCTCGATCTTCCCTCCCCCCACCAGCAGATCAGCTGCTTCTTTGTACAGCTCTCCCCTTTGATCTTGGCCTGCCATAGCAGGTAATGAGCAGGCTTCCCCGCCCAAGGGGGATCTTTAAAAGGTTGGGATTTTGTGTAACTGGAGGTGAGTAATTTGCATTAAGCTCTTCCTAGGTGTTCCCCAGGAAATTTACTTCACGGTGTTTGGCCCCAAAGTTAATGTATGCCTGGCAAGTTTTCAACTCCTAGGTCTCTCATCTGTCACATCATATCTCTCACCCCCTGCAAATACATACAGTACTGGCCCACAATAATACATAAACCTAACAGGAGGCTAGTCCAAGAAATTGTCCATATTTGCCTCAACTAATTGCTTTAGCTGTCAGCTCTTTGGGGCAGGGACTTTCTGTGCTGTGTTTGCACAGTGCCTTGCACAATGGGTCTTGGTCCAGGACAGGAACTACTAGGGGTTACTGTAATATAAACAGGGTGCTATAAACTGCTGCTGAGTAATACTTTTAGTACATTAGGCAAGTCATAAGTCTGAGAAGTACACGTTAAGTGAAGCTCTGCATACACTCCAGGTTAAATATAGCACTGGGGAATATATATGGCATAAATGTGGCATAATTAGAGCATAGAACAAGAATCTGAAGGCAGGTTTAGGCTGTTAATTTTTTTGTCTAAGAAACTTCCCAATTAACTGGCTTAGCTCTTCAGTTGCTGGTGAAAGTCAGTGGTGCTGATTTAAAAAAAAAAAAAAAAAAGTCCTGTGCAAGGACTTCTGTGATGATCCAAACACACACTCTATATCTGACCTGTCGGCTCTCATCCTCCAAGGATACTGCACTACACCTGAACGTGAGCCTGGAAGCATAAATTCAGAACGTCATTAGATACGGCAAATTGTTGGCACAATAGAAACACTGACTTTATGGCTTATTACAGCAAGCTAACTCAGCTAGCTAACCTAACCCCAGCTGCTTCGGCCCACTCCCTTCCTCTCCTGCTTGTAACTGGCAGGGAGTTAACCACTTCACATTGAATAGTCCCATGAAATACATGACAAACTCTCTATACTTAGCAATCTTCTGTGTTGTGTTTAGCTTCAGAGGGGTAGCCCTGTTACTCTGTAGCTTCACAAATAACAAGCAGTCCTGTAGCATCTTAGAGACTAACACATTTATTAGGTCCTGACATGGGCTTTACCCACAAAAGCTCAGGACTTAATAAATTTGTTAGCGTCGAAGGTGCTACAGGACTGCTTGTTACTTGCATTTAGCTTTGACACTCTGGTTAAGTTTCCAAGCCCAGAAAAAGAGTTCTGTGTAGCCTTAAAACTTGTGCTTTTCACTGACAGAGTCCTTACAAAGAGGTTACCTTTCCTGTCTTGTCTGTCCAATACCCTGGGACCCACCTGGCTGTAACAGTGTAGAATCATAGAACACTAGACCTGGAAGGGACCTTGAGAGGTCAAGGCAAGCTCTCATGGTGGGACCAAGAACTGTCTATGTCATCCCTGCTAGATATTTATCTCATCTTTTCTTAAGTACCACCAGTGATGGAGCTATTATGACCACCCCAAGCAATTTATTCCAGTAATTAACTACCCTGACTGTTAGGAAATTTTTCCTGATGTCCAATCTAAACCTCCCTTGCCGCAGTTTAAGCCCCATTGCTTCTTGTCCTATCAGAGGCTAAGGAAAATCATTTTTCCCTCTCCTCCTCATAACGCTCTTTTAGGTATTTGAAAGCTGCTGTCATGTCCACTCTCAGCCTTCTCTTTTCCAAACTGAACAACCCCAATTCTTTTAATCTTCTCACCTAGGTCATATTTTCTAGGCCTTCAGTTATTTTAGTTGCTCTTCTCTGGACACTTTCCAAACAACGAGTGTAGATCCAAGTAACAGGACACTGGACTTTGATGGCTGTGAGAACAAGTGACAGACTGCTGCACTGGTACGTAGAAGAGCATTTCCTGCCATATGCTGCATGGGAGAACCAGCCTCCAACCTGCAGGGCTGTGAGCTGTGGTACAGAAATGACTTTAGGGTGTTTGATTTGCAAAGGTGGTTTTTTTCTTCCCGGAGCCCCTACTCTTTGGTGTGCAAGGTCAGGGTTTCCTGATTGCTTTTTATTTGCTTTTAAGGTTGGTCTGGCTCTCTTCTCCTCCTCCCTCCCCCCCCACCCCCCATGTTGGGAGCACAATCAGGCCACCTTAGGATAGCATTAATTGGGGTTGGGTGTTACACAGTAGCTGGGTTAAATTAAATTTACCAGGCAAGGAGTGGGGTTAGAAAAGAACAATTCATTTGTAGGCAGAAACGGAAGAAGAAACTCCATGAGGGAGGTTTTCAAAGGCAGATGTCTAATTTCCACTGATTGCAGATGTTAGGCACTTAACACCATGTACGTATCAGAGGGGTAGCTTTGTTCGTCTGTATCCACAAAAACAATGAGAAGTCCTGTGGCACCTTATAGACTAATGGATTTTCTGGAGCATAAGCTTTGGTGGACGAAGACCCACTTTGTCAGAAGCATCTGGTGAAGTGGGTCTTTGCCCGCGAAAGCGTGTGCTCTGATAAATCCATTAGTCTATAAGGTGCCACGGGGCTTCTTGCTGTTAACACCATGTGTGTTTATGAATACCTCCTGCTGTGTGAATGAAAGCTACAGAAAGGAAGAAAGTGGCTTCATAAGGCAGGCTCTGCTTTAGGATGCTGGCTTCAGTACTCCTGCAATCCCAAGGGCAGGAAGCCAAAAAACAAAGGCACTTCAACCCCTGCTTTACAAGGTATGCTTTGAATGGCTGGAGGGCAGGTGGTATGACTAGAGTGGAGAGAGACAGGCCCTGTAAAGGCAGCTGGGACAGGTAAATGCACAGCACTGGGGTTTCAGTCTCAGCTGGGGAGAAAGCACGCTCTGGGGGGGATTCTGCAACTGAGAAGTGTTAGCACATGTCAGGTTCTGGATGTTGATTCAGAGATTCAAAGGCCAAAAGGGACCATTGGGATGACTTAGCCTGACCTGGTGTACAACACAAGCCAAAGAACTTCCCCAGAATAATTCCTGGAGCTGATCCTGTAGGCAAGCATACAGTCGATTTGAAAATTGCCAGTGGTGTAGAATCCACCACCATCCTTGGTGAATTGTTCTGGTGGTTAATTATGCTGTTAAAATACCTGCGGCTTGTTTCCTGTCTGAATTTAGCTACATTGAGCTTCCAGCCCGTGGGTTGTGTCTCCCTTTCTCAGCTGGACTGAAGAGACCAGTATTAAATGTTTGTTGCCCATGTTGATGCTCTTCTCGAAGGCAGAGGTTGCCAAAGCAGCTTGCTGCAGCAGGGGTTCAGCGTTCTTATTGTGCATCCCATTGTTACCTGTTTAATTGTGGGCGTACTGATGATCCAGACAGTGCACCACATTCAAAGCCTTTCTAGGGCTTAATCTTGATTCCTTGCCATTTGTCATTTCTGATGCAGCTACAGGTTGAACCTCTCTCGTCTGGCACTCTTGGGACCTGACAGGTGCTGGACAAGAGAAGTTGCGGACCTTGGGAGGTCAGTATTGTCCAACACTTATCAGAGAGGTAGCCATGTTAGTCTGTATCTTCAAAAACAACAAGAAGTCCTGTGGCACCTTATAGACTAACAGATATTTTGGAGCATAAGCTTTCATGGGCAAAGACCCACTTTGAAGTGGGTCTTTGCCCACGAAACCTTATGCTCCAAAATACCTGTTAGTCTATAAGGTGCCACAGGACTTCTTGTTATTGTCTAACACGTTGCCAACATTTCCATTGCTTTCTGGGCTCTTAGAAGACATTTGGAGTAAATTACAGCTAAATAACAGCAGAGAACTCTGAGAGCCAGGACTGGTGGCTGGAAACAAACTTTATGGGGCCACAGAAAACTTGGTCACACCCCTGAGAAGTAGTCATCCAGCTAACTAAAATCATGCCTGATTGCAGAGTTCGCCCTAGGAGAGAGTTCTGGATTAGAGAGTTTCAACCCATACCTATGGTTGGGATCAAATCACCCCTTACCTGGCTCTTTGTTAAGGTAAACAGATTGAACTCCTTGCGCACGTCCCTGTGAGGCAGGTGTCTAAGCCTTTAATGATTCTGGTGTTGGTTCTTTGATGTCTTTCCAATGTAACCTCATCCTTCTTGAGCTGTGGGCACTAGGGATGGGTACGGTATGCCACCAGTGGTTGCAGCACTACCGATACAGAAACAACCCATCAACAAGCAGGGGGTCATCTTTTTACAGCTCTGATAGTGGGATGCCAACTACAGTGATCAGTTCAGGGCACTTCATTATCAAAAAGCCTGCACTATATTGCAGGGTGGAAGGGTCTGAAAAGGGAAGGAGAAGCACCTGGAAATTGGCAAGCTTGATTGGAGTAGAAAGGTTACATATCGCCTGCAGCTTGGCCAAGTGATGAATAAGCAGGGATAGAACTGCTTGCAAGGAGCCGTGATCTGAAAATGACTTAGTGTTGGTAGAAGGTCTAGCTAGGATGAATGGAAGGAGATAGCAAGAGGGCGCTTTTAGACCAAGTCTCCAGAAAGGTCCCACTGTGGGGACTTTCCTAGGAATTTGGAGTAAGTGTCCTGAGGCATAAGGGGGTTCACTGCTCCCTAGAGAAATGGAGTGGTGCAGACAGGAGAAAACGAAGTTCAGAGAATACTCCTGCACCTGTCCCCAGTTACCCCATGGGATCGTAAGAAGGGAAGTGATCTCAAGAGGGCAACTATACCGTGTCCTGGACTTGGGCCCGGGCTCTCCTACACTTCCAGGAATCAGAGGCTAGAAACGGTGCATCAGGTCAGACCCTGCCCCACTGCACTCATTGGCTGTTTGCGCCTTGATTTCGTTGGGAGCAGGAGAAGGCCCTTAGAGATGTGTAATCACTTCAGAATGGCTCTTTTTTCAAAGGAATGGTCCTGACCACATGCCTCTGGCCTGTGCTGGATTTACACTCACGCTTCTGTTGTTACAGTACAAGAACAAAAGTGCGCTTAATTAATTATGATAATTAACATCAAGCATACGAAATGACGGCCGCAGCTGCATCATTAACCTGTGGCACTTGCTGCTGTGGGGTGTCAATAAAGCAAATAGCTTTGTAAGAGTTCTGAAAGGCCCATAGCATTTACTGTGCGGAAAACCCTCGATTCAGCAGATCGCGATTTAGTGTACCTTGAAAACAACGGATGTCCTCCACTGCCTCCCCCCCAGAGAAAGTAAATGCCAGTGACTCATCTTTCCCTTACTCCCACAGAACTAGATCGGAGTAAGGGAATGTCAAAGTGGGGCGCTTATTTTGAAGCTGCTCCCATCTACACTGTAAATCTGTGATTCAAAGTCTGCACTTCAAAATTTGCATGGCTGCTCTTATGCTAATGAGGCACTGAATATGCATGTTAGCACCTCTATAGCCAGCTTCAGATAGCTTTATTATTATGCCCCCTCCGGTGAGAGGTGGCATGTGTAGAAGCAGCCCTAGAGTAAGAAGGTCGACTGCAGATGCACAGTTCTAGCTCCACCAGTTGCGTAGCTGAAATCAATATATCTGCGCTCAACTAATTTGCTTGTCTGTACGGGAGAAGGTCGATGGGAGCCGACCTCCCTTACTCCTTGTGTCTCGCGAGGAGTACAGGGATCGAGTGCAACCCCTGAGAGCTCCATTTCATGCGTCCAGACTAGACGTGCGAAACTGAGCTCTGGGAGATGGACCCTGAGCAGGTCGATCTTGCGCAGTGGTGTAGACAAGTGCGTGTTCTGGAGCAGTGTTTCTTAACTTGCTTTCCGAAGCACACTGGTGCTCTGTGAACATCTCGCAGGTGTGCCATGAGTGTCTGATGCTTTTTTGATATCATACACTGTTGGTCTGGATTTTCTGTTATTAGAACCAGATACAATGTTGTTTTATTGCTGTGATACATGATTAAATTACTCCATTTTGCTTTTGCTGGACAATATACTGTTTGTTATCCGGATCTTTACTAACCTCAATTCTCGGTTCATTGGAAAATTTCATGACTGGTGCTAGAATAGACCCCTGACTTACATGTGGGTTGCGTTCCTGGGAAACCATGCGTAAGTCAAATTGTGTGTAATTCGGGACCGGGTGGGGGAGGGGCCCTGCCATCTTTGGGTCCCCTGGTCCTGGCTGTGCCTGGCTCCTGTGAGCAGTGGAGAGCCCAGAGCCAAGCACAGCAGCGCTGGTCACTTTCCAGGCTCCCCAAGCAGAGGGGAGCCAGGAGCCAAGCTGCCCCCTCGTTTCCAGCTCCCCCGGCATTATTGCAAGAAACTCATAAGTGGAAAGCATGTAAGTCAGGGTTTCACTGTACTTTTTATCTTAAAACTAACCAGAAAAAATACAAAAATTATCCAGAACACATTTCCGGTTGTAGTGGTTAGTGTATAAAGGTTAATTAGCAGCAAGAGATAATGTCTTGTATAGTTCATATAGAAGTGAGAGTAGGAAGATGAAAGGAATCTTTGTACATCTGGGACTGGCCTTTGATGCTACACCTGTGAAAGCAGAATAACGTTACGTGTACATGTTCAAATTGCCAACTGTGTGTAATGTGTGAAAATTTCTGACCCACAGTATACCTCTCTGTTAACCAGAAAGTTTGATTAACTGGAATCCCCCATTCCCCAACGTTTCCGGATGACAGAGTATACGTATCTGTTACTGTCTGGGGTTTTTTTTGTTTGTTTGTTTTTGTTTTTGTTTTAAGAAAATTTTCATAGGTGTTCTGCAGTCTCAAAAAGTTTAAGAAAAACTGATCTAGAGCAGCCAAGTTAGTCTGTATCTTCACAAAACAAACCAGCAGACCTGTAGCGCTTTAAAGACTGACAAAATAATTTATTACGTGATGAGCTTTCGTGGGACAGACCCACTTCTTCAGATGTGGAATTCCAGAACCAAAAAAGAAGCCTGTCCCATGAACGCTCATCAGCTAAGAATTTCTTCTGTTAGTCTTCAGAGTGCTACAGGGCTGCTGTTCTGGTTTTGATCTAGAGAAATTCAGCATGGGCAGGAGGCAACAATTCCTCCTGGGGCTTGTTCTGTGCTTGGTGTTTAATCTCTTGGGGCACGAGTTCTGCTTGCTGGCAGATCAGCAGCAGTGGGCAGGGCAAACCTTCTGCCAGCTGGAGTCTCTCCCTTGACACAAGTGGCTTGTGTTTGATTGTTGCCGAGCAGGTAATCTGGCTCTGTGGGCACGTCACAGAAATGCTCACTGACCTCTTGCGTGCCCTAGGACTCCGAATTCAGTAATGCTGACCAGATGGATCTGTATGACGATGTGCTAGCAGCAAGCTCGCAGCCAACTGAAAGCCGCACCAGCAGCTCAGAGGCACCGGCTGAGATCCGCCAGGAGCAGTCCTCCAAGCCAAACAGCAAGTCACCTGCCATCCTGTACACCTACAGCGGGCTGCGCAACAAACGGGCTGCGGTGTATGTGGGCAGCTTTTCCTGGGTGAGTGGGGTCACTGATGCCTGCTGGATGCGCATGGCTTAATGTGACACTTGAGGGGGCAGATGTCTGCCTGGCTGCAGTTGCAGCTATCAAGTGAAGTGAAATCAAGCGAGCTTGTCTGTACATGGCTGGGGAAAGCCACGTTCTGCAGAAAGCGGTGTGAGGTACGGAGCTCTCTTCCCCTTGTGTCAGGACTGACCCAGTGTCCCATCCTGGGATTGTACATGTTGTGCTGTCAGACAGTGAGTGAGGGGTGGTAGAACAGAGTCCTTGACTGTCTGTGGTCAGACATGATCTCCTGGAATGGTCCGCATGGAGGCTTTGACACGTCAGAGCACGTACAGGGGAGAGTGGTGGCTTTGGGCCAGCCTGTGGCCTTGTGGCTGTGGGCTGGCTTATCTGAGGTACTGACTCTTTGAAGAACAGGTGTCCCCATTGCATATGTCACTGACACAGGGTGGGACTAATTGTCTCCTTTGTTGGTAATCCCTGAGTGAGCCTAGAGCTTGAACTCTGGCCCAACAGCCCCAGGGATCCTTCTTGCTCCGAGAGCGTAGGTTGGAGTAGTACGCAGAGAACCTCACCCTGCTGCTCAAACTGCCAGTAGACAGAGCCCTTCAGTCCCCACAGCTCTTCATGGTGCCTTTCCCCAGAACATAAGGTCGTCTTCCTGGAGATTGGTGTCTCCCAAACAGAGGGTTACTAGGCTGGGCTGTATCCCTTTTCTGCTGAGGGCATTTGTGACCTCAGAATTGGGAGCCTATGTAACAGATCCTATGGGGAGATTGAGCAGAGTGGGCCTTGGTGGAGGGGCACAGTTGATGATGCTAGTCCTGGAACAGGAATATGCAGACCAGCGATCTTGGCTCAGCTGTCCTCTTCCACTTGTTTTCGTTCAGTGGACGACTGACCAGCAGCTGATCCAGATTATCCGTTCAGTTGGGGTCAGTGATGTGGTGGAGCTGAAGTTTGCGGAGAACCGAGCCAATGGCCAATCCAAAGGGTGAGAACTCTGAGGGGACCAAGGACCTTCTGGCAATGAGCCCTTCTGCAGTGTGAGAATTCCCTGGGTCTTCCGACAACAGGCCAGTCCAAAGGGTGAACGCTGTTGGGAGAGACCCTGCACCTTTTCTCATGGGTTTGTCACCATGATCCTGCCTGTACCCTGTGGGCAGGGTGTCAGGAGCCTTTGTGGAGCTGGGGGAGTGGGGAGCTCACAGCATGTTTGTATAGATGGTGCTAGTGTGTCAAAGCCCAGAGACAGGAGGTAGCTCCAAGTCGGGTGTGGGGGCTGATGGGAGGCACGTGGGAATGTCCATGACTCTGCAGTGGTGGGCTGGGTTGAGCTGCAGACAGACGTTCGTAGCGAGACGTGAATGTTACTGCTGCCTGGGCCTTGGAGAGAGGTTCCCATGGCTGCTTGTGGGGTGGGCCCCACAGATGGTGGTTGGGGGAGGAGGACAGGCACAGTCCCTCTCTGTGACAGCGCATTGGCCTGCCATCACTGCTCATCTCTGGCTCCCCCCAGGTATGCAGAGGTGGTAGTTGCCTCTGAGAACTCCGTCCACAAGCTCCTGGATCTGCTCCCTGGCAAGATCCTCAATGGGGACAAAGTGGAGGTGAGACTGGCCACCCGGCAGAATCTGTCGCAGTTTGAGGCGCAGGCCCGGAAACGTAAGTGGGGCAGGCCCACTGCCAGGGCGGGGAGGGCCCTGTGGGCATGAGAAAGGGGAGACTCCGTTTGGGCCCTGGAGATCCGGAGCAGAAGTTTAGCAGAGTGACCCAACCACAACCCTGGGGTGGGGGCTGATTTCCCAGCAGTCTCTGCGTGTTTTTCCTGTTGATGCCGAGTCTGACTAGATCCTGACCTGAGTCTTTATGATCCCATTTTAGGTGCTCATAGACTGCGAAGATCCCTCGTAGCCTCCTCCTCCTCCTCCTCTCCAAACTGAATGGGCTTAAGCTCTTCAGCCTATAGCTAAGACCCTCCATATCTATTAGTAGCTCTTCTCTGGACCTTCTCCAGAATTTGTACATCCCTGCGGAGGTAAGGTGCCCAATACTGGACACAGTACTCCAGCTGGGGCCTCACCATGAGCCTTGTACAATGGCCTTTTTCCTCTGTCTGATGGCCTGCTCCAGCCCCATCCCAGCTAGAGGGCGCTATGCAGCTGGAGGTGCCATCTTTCCAGGGAGACAAAACTGTGACCACCTGTGGTCATTGCTGATTCGATGGCATGTTTCGTAGGAGGAGATTTACTGCCCTTCCCCCTAGTGCTGCGGACAAACTCCACCTGGGTGGCCGTCCTGTAGACCTCCCCCAGCCCAGGCAGCTGCAGTGTCACACCACATTCTCCATTGCCCACCGTGGGTTGTCACAAAGAGGTGCAGTGTTCTGTCATACCGCCGCCACCTTCTGTCTTAGAGGTGGCTGCATTTCAGTGATGGGCAAGGGGGTTCCCTCTTCTGTCCCTTACCTTGCAGGGTTGTTGTGAGGCTGTTGGCTTTGTCCGCACTGGAGAAGTGCCCTGGCTGTAGCCACAGGTGTTGCTTTGCCCACCCTAAAAGAGCTGACACACATCCGGTGTTCCTGGAGCTTCTACCTGGATGAAACCAGGACAGCTCGTAACAGTTTACCGCTACACCAGAGGCATTGTACTGGTGGCCGTTACAGGACTGTTCACCAGGGCAGGGCAGGCCTCCATGAGTCTCCAGCCTTTAGATTCTGGGCTGAAAGGGGCTAGAGAAAAGAAAGCTTCTTTGTGGTAGCAATCTGCTTGGCTTGTTCCCAGAACTCTTCAGACACAGCCTCAGGTCCTGTCTGTCCTCGTGGCTGCAGATGAGCAATATCTGCATGTCTACTGTAGATCTAACCCCCTCGGATTCCCTCTTGGTCAGCATCTGGTTACTTGCCCCCCAGTACTTGGTAGCTGTGAGAGTTTTGGATCCAAACTGTGTCCCTCAAGTCTGATCACCTGATAATCTCATCAGCTCTTTCCAGATCCCTTCCCCTAGGGCCTTGCAGGCTCTGGGTCAGGGTCACTTGACGTACTGGCAGGATTTAAGTCTCTGCCACTGTGCAGGTCCAAACCAGTTATGTTAACCAAGCTCTGACTCACGCAGTGCCCGGGGACCTCTCAGCTGCGACCTCTTGCCATTTGTGGCTGCTTTTGGCTTCTGCCTGGGCAGTCAGTTTGCTTTGCAACTTCCATCTCCTGTGCTTGCCGCAGGGTGCCGCCTTGGAAGCTTTCCTCATAGCTTGGTGGAGAGTAGTCACGCCCTGGCTGAGGCCGGTGGAAGTGGAGGCTACGGTTGGCTGGCTGGATCTTTCTCTTGGCACCTCAGGCTCTGCTGAAATCAGGCGTGTGGCTGAGGGGGTGGGTCCCCTGATCTCAGGGTGGGGCGGCAGTGGCTGAGGCGAGGTCGAAAGGCTCACGTGTCCTTTCCTTAGTGGCTTGGTCGTGCCACGCCCTGCCGGCACGCGCACACGCATGGGGCTCTCGGGGCTGCCGCAGTTAGTCCCCTTCCGGTGGCTTTCCTGGGGGTGCAGTTGCTCCTGTGCTCACAGGCTGCTCCTCTTCTCTTCCGGCTCCCAGGGGTGCCGCCGAGGGCTCACTCCCGGGACTCTGCAGATTCGATGGACGGCCGAGCCACGCCGACGGAGAACGCTGTGTCCTCGCGTGCCGAGAAGCCCCCTTCTGTGCTGTCTTTCTTCAACCGCCCCCCCGCTGTGCCCCTCATGTCCCTGCCCCCTCCCCCGATGCCGCCTCCACCACCTCTCTCCTCCAGCTTTGGAGTGCCCCCTCCCCCTCCAGGAATCCATTACCAGCATCTAATGCCCCCTCCGCCTCGACTGCCCCCGCACCTGGCTGTGCCGCCACCAGGGGCAGTCCCGCCTGCCCTGCACCTCAACCCTGCCTTCTTCCCCCCGCCAAACGCAGCACTGGGCCCGCCACCGGACTCCTACAAGGCCTCGGCAGCATATAACCATAGCAGGTGAGCACAGGGTGGGCAGGAGACAGTCATAACCGGGCATCAGCTGGATCTGAGCCTACTGGGTGCTGCAAGGGCGAAAGGCATTTCTTTGGGGGGCCCTGCTGGGGGCAGTGGGCCTGGATATGCATTGGTGGGTGCCATGGACCTGGGATGTCTGTTGGTCAGTGCCCTGAGGGAGCCTTGCCGAGGGGCCCTGCTAGCTGGACATAAACCCTTAGTACCTTCCTGGTCAGTCACGGGGGGGCAGTGCTCGCTCTCTCCCTGGCCCGGCCTGGCGCAGCGCGGCTGACAAGGTGCGTGCTCTGTTCTGTGCAGTCGAGAGCTGGGCCCGCTGCCGCCCCCAGTGAGTGAAGCTGAGTTCGAGGAGATCATGAACAGGAACCGGGCGATTTCCAGCAGTGCCATTTCCAAAGCGGTGTCTGGAGCCAGCGCAGGTAACAGCGGCTCCCTGCCCCGACGCCTTCTGGTCCCTCCCTGGCCCTGCTCCTCACCCCTCTCCTGGTCTCCTGCAGGGAATTACAGTGACGCCATTGAGACCCTGCTCACAGCCATCACCATTATCAAACAGTCCCGCGTCGCCAACGACGAGCGGTGCCGCGTCCTCATCTCTTCCCTCAAGGATTGTCTTCATGGGATTGAGACCAAGTCCTACAGTGTGGGCACTAGCAGCAGCTCCTCCAGGTAGGGCCCTTCCCGCTGGAGCAGGGAGCGGGGGATGTCCAGCTCTCACCAGGAGCCAGGGAACAGGGGCTCTGCTCAGTGCCCTCACTGGGAGCAGCAGTCCCTTTGCAGCTCTGGCGGGGAGCACAGCCAGGGAGCGATTCAGCACCTGGTCTTGTCTTCCAGGAAAAGGCACCGGTCTCGGGAGAGGTCCCCCAGTCGGTCCCGCGAGAGCAGCAGGAGGCACCGGGACGCGCTCCATAACGAGGATCGGCACGAGGACTATTTCCAGGAAAGGAACCGGGAGCATGAGCGACATCGGGACAGGGACAGAGAACGGGACCGGCACCACTGAGACAGGTGAGCCAGCCCAAAGCCCTGCTCCTTCAATCACTGGCTCCCCTGGGCATCCACCCCTCGGGGGATGAAGCCAACTCCTTCAGGTGCAGACAGGAGGTTCCACAGCCCCTTTCCCGGCCTGTTAGCAAGTGGCTCAAACAGCAGCCACAACGGCATGACCAGCAGCTACCCTCCGGGTCTTGAGCAGCCCACTGTCTTCCTTGCCTGCGGCGTGTGTCCCAAGAGGGAGACCCTTCCCCTGGGGGACAGCTGTGGGAAGGGCCTTGTTGGCGTTTCCCAGTCACACTGCAAGCAGCTTTGTGCTGCTAGTCCTTCCTGTGCATCACCGCGGCCCTGGTCTTCCCTAGCACCAGGCGAGAATTCCTTCCTGTATCTTTGCTTGTGTCAATCGGGAGGTCCAGCCCCTGCAGTTAAGCTGGGGGGAGCCTGCGCTAGGCTTCTTCAGGTACTTGAAGGGCTGCGCTAAAACCGAGGGAGCCCAGTTTGACTCTCTTGCTGCGGGCGGCAGGACGAGAGGCGGTGGGGCCTACCTGCAGCACTGCGGAGTTAGATGAAATCTCAGGAACAGCAGCTCAGTGGAACACACGCCAGGGCCCTGGAGCTTTCCGACGGCCGTCCGGCTTCCAGCTGTCATGGGCGGCTTACGCACACCAAATTCCGCAGCCTGGCAGCGGGGGGAGAGCAGACGACCCTCATGGGCCTTTCTCACCCAGTGGGTCTCTGAGGCTGTACTGGAGAGGGCCAAGCAACCTTTTAAGTTAGGGCTGAAGGCTCAGGGCTGCCAGTCTCAGGCCGTGTGCTGCTTTTAGTCCACAGGTTTGTCGCTCCTCCCACATCACTCCCAGGCGGTGGGAGAGGGAGGGCACGGCACGCTTTCCCCTGTGTCACCCCCACGTGCAGCCTCACCTGCTTTGCGCTGGGCCTTTTGTACAGCGCTTGGTGCTAAAAAACTACAGGCTGAACCTCTCTAGTCCAGCACCTTGGGATTGGACCGGTGTGGGCCAAAAAAATTTGCCGGACCCTGGGAGGTCATAATTGTCTAGCACGTTACCAACACTTCCACTCCTTAGTGGGCTCAAGACGCTTAGGGGTAAATTACAACTAAATAACAGCACAGAACACTGAGAGCCAGGACTGGTAGCTGGAAGCAAACTTTATGGGACTACAGGAAGCGGCCACACCCCTGAGAAGTGGTCATCTGGCTAACTCCAGTCATGCCCATTATGGATGTTGCTGAACGAGAGCAGGCTGGGCTAGAGAGGTTCAACAAACCATTGCCCACTAGATTTGCCTTTGAAAGTCTTGCCTGAAGCCTGGCGGTGAGCTGCGCACTGCCCTGTTCCCCTCAGAGCAGCTGTCCCTCGGGAGCAAGCTGACTCAGAAATCAGAGAGCATCAGCTCTCCACGCGTGCTTTCCCCATTGCGCTTAGGGCAGCTCAGCTAAAGCCAGGGTCTCTGCTGCCCACCCACCTCCACGTGTACTCAGGTGGGCGGTGTTAGAACTGGCTTTTTTGGTCTCTCCCGAGTGAGGCTGTGGTGTTCTGGTCCCATGCCTGTGTGGTGGGAAGGCTGCCCCGGGAGGCCGTGCTCCACTTGGGCTGCTTCTGGGTGAGAGGGAGGAGGCAGGACGGCTCAGTGGTTAGAGCGTTGGCCTTGTAAACCCAGGGTTGTGAGTTCAGCCCTCAAGGGTCTGAGGTAGGTTAGATTTAAAAAAAAAAAAAAAACCTGTCAGGGTTGGGGATAGGTCCTGAGTGAGGGCAGAGGACCGGACTCGACGACTTCTCGAGGTCCCTTCCAGTTCTGTGATCTGATAGGACAGTGGGGCCCTCAGTCTGCTGCCAGGCCCGTGCTCTGCTGCCTTTGTGCTTTGTCGTGGGTTTTGTTTGGCATTGGGCTGGTGCCCCTTAATCAGACTGCCTAGTGCTGCAGTGCCATCACCTCTGACCGTGCACCTGGGGCAGGCCCCTGCTGTGACTGGGTCAGCTGCCGTGACTCTCTTACCCGCATCAGCCCGCGGGTCTCATGGAGGGGCCCTGGGTCTCAAACCCAAGATTGCCTTATGCCTTCAGACATTCTCCCCCACCCCAAAGTAATTCCCAGTGTGTGCGTTGGCTGGGCAGGATGGCGGCAGAAGGGATGCTCAGGTGGTTAAAGGGGGAGGGAGGAATGGGGCCCATGTCTCTTTGCCACTGACTGGTGGTGAACTTTTACAGCTTACTTAGCTTTTGTATATCTGTCTCCTCTCCCCTGCCCCCGTGTAAAATGATCTCATTAGTACATCCTTTGGCTTGGGGAACAGCCTGGGGCAGGTCCCCCTCAGCAGAGTCCCTGCGGCTTGCCAGGGTTTATTATGGGTCAGTTGAGAATGTGCTTCAGGTGTCATTAAATATACCAGGCGACGTGACTCCCCTCTAGGCTGCTGGTTCCAGTCAATCCTGGGGGCTGTGACCTGGGCCTCTGTGCACTAGGAGCCAAATGATTGGCCTGTTGGACGTGACTTGGCCTCCTTGGTGGCATGACCGGCTGCTCAGCCAGGGCTGGAATGGGCTGTGGAGATGGACTGCCTGTCTCACCCCGAGAGGCAGCTGTCTGGCCCCCGGGCCAAGGGATGTCATCGGGGAGAGCTGTCCTGGGGATGGAGGACTGCCCTCTGCAAGCTGTGGAGCCTGCAGCTGAACCCTGTCAGCACCAAACTCACAGGAAGATGGCTGTTAAAAGGCATGTCCACGGGGGCTTTGCCTCCAGCGGGGGAAGCTGACTGGGCCCCGGGTGGCTCCTTGCTGAGCCGTTGGATCAGCAAGGGCTCAGTGCCCAGCCAGTGCAGCAGGGAGCCTGTGACCTCTTGTCTTGTTCTGTCCCTTCCAGGAGTTTGGTTGGCAGTAAATGTTTTTAATGGACTTGTATCTCCTCACCTCGATCAGGACTGAAGGTCGGAGGCCGCGCCAGCCCTCTCCTCCCCACTGCCCCCAGCTTCTTCCAGGCACCCAGGGAAAGTCTCATCGCAGGACTCCAGCTGGCACGCAGTGGCCTCGAGACCCTCGCTGCTGCTGCTGCTGCTGCCGCCTCCTGGGGAAGGCTGGAAGAGGTGGCGTTAGGGAGGGACAGCTTCGGGGCCGCTGCGAGCAGGGAGTGCTGCAATCCACTGCTACTCGGACCCAAAGAGAAATGGTGCTTTTCCATGGAAGCTTGTGAGCTCCTTCCGCTCCTGGGGACAGCTGGATGGGAATCTCTCGCGCTCGCGTCTGCTGGGGAGGGTTGGAGGCAGGGGTGCAGATACCCCCCCCCGTGGTGTCTGGTGCCTGGCCTGCTTGGCTCACAGGGGCCACTATTCATGTCCTTTTGAGCTGTACACTGTCTTCTCCTCCTGAATGGGGGAGCTCTCCTGAGGAGCGTGATCCCTTCTCCGAGCCAGAGGTAGGCCTGGCTTGTTGTACTCAGCTTAGCTAGCAACGTTTCCTCTTCCCCCTGCCTCCTGGGGGCAGGCTGGCTGCTGTGCCCCACCCCCCCTCCTTTTCTGCTCCAGTTCTGTAGGTGCCTCTGGGACCTCTTTATTCTGCCCCGGCTCCTGTAGGAATTGAGGTGCCCCTCTTGCCTGGAGCCAGTGCCGCCGGCTCTCCGTGCTGATCGCATGTCATGACCCTTCCAGTTCATGTTTTCCCGACTGCAAGCCCCAGCCTCCTCCCGGCGAGCCTGCCTTCCTTGTTTTAGAGGAAGCGGCACGGACGGCGCTTCGATTGTTGCGATGTTGGTGGGTGCAGGGGGGCGGGGCTGGCTGGCTGAACCCAGCCACCGCTGACCTTTCTGCGTGGTGGGAGGTGCATTGATTCTGGGAGTGGAGAGCTCGGCCGGGGCTCCCGCCTCTTCACCAACGCTCTAGGAATGGGAGCCGCCATTCAAGCAGGGCGTGCGGGGAGAGGGTATTTTGACAGCACTGCTGCTCGGTTTTCCTCTGTGGTCTGTGAGGGCGAGCAGAGGGTTCGGGGCAGCTTGAGAGTTGGTCTGCACCCTAGCCAAGGAGTCTTGGTGCCTGTTTCAGAACATGGAGCTGATTGGGGCCCTGAAGTGCTGGGGGGAACCATAACCACCGTTTCCAGCCTAGAGTCTTCGCTGGTGATTGTGGAAGGAGCCATGTTCCCTTGAGCACAGAATGCTGAGAGAGCAGCCTGCATGTGTGGCACCATTGTGTCCAGCTGAGCTGCAGCCTGTGAAGGCTACATGTCCCAGCATGCAGTTCTCTAGCCACCTCGCTCAAGGTATTACCTGTTGCATGCTGGGACCTGTAGTCTCCAGAGGCTGCACTTTTACATAAGACTGAGGACCGCAATCACCTTCTGCGTTTCATGCCAGTTCAGTGTGGCCCTTGAGCTCCTGGTAAGGTGTGGGCAAAACCTGGGCACCATTTCCTCCTCCCCAGCAGTGCTCCAGTTGGGCATGGCGGAGAGGGCAGCGGGGGACAAAAAGGCAACTCACAGTGCAGTGAGCACAGCCTGCCTGCAGGCTGACTACATGAAATGGCACCTCTGTCAGAACTGTGATCGAGGAAGGCCAGCTCTGGGTGTCTTTTTAAAAAAGAAAATTACAAAATACTGAAACTTAAAGTGGGTGACAAAAAAGTGTAAAATACCAGAAAACGCTTTGGCAGGAGAGTGTTCTGTTTTTTACGTAACGACACAAATTTTTAGTTCATTTCAGAATAGTGTATGGGGCCGGGGGGCTGATTAAAAAAAAAAATAACAAGCAAAGCCCCAGTTCCCTTCCCCCAGTTCTCGGTGATTTGATTTGTTTGTCTCTTTCTGATAGGTTGGAAATTGTGTAATAAACTTAATGACGTTGTCAATCTTTTATACTGCATTGTATGTTTTCTTTATTTTCCTTTTGTAACACGATGTTTTAAATAATAAATGGGGTGTGAGCTGTTTTACGGAACCCGCATTGAATACAATTGTCTCTCCGAGGCCATGGCGGTTTCAGTGTGTGAAAGGGGACGTAGGACTTGGGATTGTGGACTCCTGCATTCGTGACCTTGCTTGTGGTCTGATTTTTCAGAAGTGCTGAGCCCTCAGAACCAGCACCCATGTACAATGGTCAGACGCACAGGACGGTGCCTAGCGTGCTAGGCCAGTTGTGCCATCTCCCACACAGGACTGTTTGCGCTTCTGAGGCTGCTCCGCACACGCAGGCCAAGGCCGGAAGCTACACCTCCAGCCCAACCCCCTGTCCTGCAGCAGTGGCTCCTACTGAAAGCAGCCACTGGGCCATGGCTTCGCCCTGGCTACCTCCCACCTCAGGGGAGATTTCAGGGAGTTCTGACCCTTCGAGGGCATTCTGGATAGCAGCAGCAGTGTTGAGAGTTGTGTATCTCTGTCTCAGCCAGGGCAGCACTCAGGGCTCTTCAATGCCTTTAAGCAGCACCATTGACCTCAGCAGGCCAGGAGTCCTTCCCCCATCAGGGTGTCAGACTGCTGCCTGGGGAACACTTTGAGATCTACACTTCACAAGGGACAGAGGCAGAGGTTTGACTGCTCTCCAGCAATCTGCCCATGGTTCAGGCTGTACGTCTAGCCCTTGCCCTCCAAGAGGGTATCAACATCGTTGTGCTGTTGGGTGAGTGGCCTGAGTCAGGGATAAAATAGTCAAAAAGTAGGAAAGTCGAAGGTTCAGGAAGAAACCCTAAATGCCCAGTTGTGGAAATAATCACAGAAGTGACTATGTCAGCCGGAACTGCCCCTTTCCCCTCCCTTGGCTCCGCTCCCTCAGTCAGGTGCCTTCCCTGTTGAGTGCTCACCTTACAATAATACTGAGATCTGTTGATGCACTAGCCCCCTGCATCAAGCGATTGTGGCCTGCACAGTCGTCATGAATATAGGGAAAGTTGGCCATGTCTTGGATCTGCACTAATGAGGGTTCTTGGAGCTCTTTAGGACGGTGATGGACAGAGCCCTTGTTGGTGGATGAAGACAGAGAAGACAGGATACTGAATAGATCATAGGTAGGGTAATGTGAGAGTTTTGTCTTATGTTGCCCACATAGGGATTGTAGTGCAGTGGCTCTTGTAGGCCTGGTGATGGTGGATAGTTGTAGATGGTGGTTTGGGGACATTGTGATGGTGACTATATAGAATTTCCAGAACAGCTGGCTTCTGTTGTTTTGAAGGAGTGTTCTAAGAGCAGGTTTAAAAGGTTTGATTAACATATTTCCATGTTTCCTGATTATCACATGCTTAGCGATTGCAGCTGCCCTCTGGCAAATGAATAATCCATTTACAGTCGTCCTTGGGCTTTTTGGTTGGGAAGTCAAAGAAGGGTTTTGGCAGCTGCTTTTTATAATATGTAGAGCTTTCTGTAGGTGGCTTTGCTGTAGATGGGAGCAGAATTCCTCCCCTCACCCCCACCCCTGCAGGTTGTGACTGCTGTGGAGTTCACAGGTGCAACCTGCACCATTCGAGCTGCTTAGAGATAGAGATTCCTACATTTCTGCCTCAGCAGGTTTTATTCAGTCCTGCCTTTGCTGACTACTGCTCAGGGTTCTTGGTTAGGGCTGTAACCCTGCTATTGCAATGGGTGTAAGAGACCTCATCAAGTTTAGAAGGGCCATGCAGAACCTCAGGTAACCTAAACTGCCTTTCAAGACTCAAGACTCTCCTCCCTCAAGATCTTCTGATGCATCCTGGAGGCAGCTCTCTGGCAAAAAGCAGCTAGCATGAGGTGCATTGGATGAGTGTTCGTGGAGCTCTCACGTAAGTTATGGCAGAAGGCTAGTTCCAGCCTTCCCTATGGAGAGGATCACACAGAGGTGAGATCTGCAGAACACCTCCCAAGGGGAGTTGGGGGAAACCCCCACACTGAAGACGCCTAAAAACTAGGCTAGGGACAAATTCCTGGAAGACGTTCTGTAGGGACCAATCCTAATGCGCTAAGTGGGACTTTTTTGGCCCTTTCCACAGTGAATGTCTGGTGGTTCCCTGTAGGAGGACTCTGGGCAAGCAAAGGCATCTGGCAGCGTGGCACAAGAGATTGAGCTGTGTTGTCGGCTATGAACTGGTTCTCGGCTAGCTAAGCACCATATTTTGGGGAGTGCGGGGGTGGAAAGTGTAGCATGTTCTGTTAGAGTGGTGGCCTATGACATACAAGTCAGGCTTGATCTGGTGGCCCTTCACTATCTCTACTGCTGACTACTGAGAGCTGTTTTCTTCCCCATGCTGCAGCTGTGGCCTTCAGCAGGATCTTGGGGAGGAAGAGGCAAGGAGGGAAGTAGAGACTACCCTAGAGGTCAGTTGACCTGCCTAGCTGTAATTTTGCAGCCACATTGACGAGTTAGCTGCATTAGGAAGCTCAGTGAGATGCACCACTTCCCCTAGGGATTGGAGGCAGAAATTGAATGCAAAGAAAAGACCAGAGTCCCTTTGCCACTGTGGTGGTCCCTGGAGTGTGGGGTGCAGGGCGGGGACCCTGGGTAAGATATCGTCAAGTGGAGGGATGTTTGGGTCACATGTGAAATTAGCCCCTGGAAACCCGTGATGATTTATGGCTGGCTCATGGCTCCTGCAAGAAGCTTCCTGCCGGCAGTGATCAAACAAGAAGCCCTGTGTGGTACCAGTTTCACAAGCCACTGCCCTTTCAGACCTCCTGGGCAAAGCAGCGCAATGGCAGCCATGATCAGCCTGTCTCCCCTGTAGGTTGCTACTCCTGTGGAGTGGGAGTTGGGGGCAAGGCCTTTCCCAGCAGGTGTATCATCCCCTAGGTTACAGGGAGGAAGCCCAGACTTAACTCTACAGGGTGGAGGCTGCTCTGTTAGTCCCATGCAGGGGTGGAGCCATGGTGTGGGCAGGGCTGTGGATGGAGTTTGTGCTGCAACTGCCCATTTGCCTGGGGCCAGTTGTGGGGGTGTCTGAGCTGTACCCTTCCTGTCCGAGGGTGGAGACATGCAGTGCTAGCAGAGTCAAGATAGGGCTGTGAAGTGGGAGGGGGTGGGGCTGTGTAGTGGGAGCGGCTGATAGGGTAGGGCAGTGGGTGGAACTGGAGAGTGGGAGGAGCCAGTGGGGGTGGGGTTGTAGAGTGGGAGGGGCTAAGAGTAGAGCAGTGGGTGTGATGAGTGGGAGGGGCTAGTGGGGGGGGCTGTGGAGTGGGGGCTAATAGCGTAGCAGTGTGTGATGAGTGGGAGGGACTAGTGGGGGTGGGGCTGTAGAGTGGGGGGCTAATAGCGTAGCAGTGTGTGATGAGTGGGAGGGACTAGTGGGGGTGGGGTTGTAGAGTGGGAGGGGCTAAGAGTAGAGCAGTGGGTGTGATGAATGGGAGGGGCTAGTGGGGGGGGCTGTGGAGTGGGGGCTAATAGTGTAGCAGTGTGTGATGAGTGGGAGGGACTAGTGGGGGTGGGGCTGTAGAGTGGGGGGCTAATAGGGTAGGGCAGTAGGTGTGATGAGTGGGAGGGACTAGTGGGGGTGGAGCTGTGGAGTGGGAGGGGCTAGTGCTGGGGGTGGTTGCCTGGTGCTCATTGTTGTGGGCGTGGCTGAGCAGTATCAGCATCACAGAGGGGCCCAGGTGGGAGGAGTGAGGGATTAGAGCTCCATGGCTGATTCCAGCACACCCACTTTGCTGCCCTGCGGCCTTATCAATGCTGCCAACCGGTACCTGAGTGCTGAGCCCTTCCGCTTCCAGGTGGTGGCCACGGGCTTGGTGCTGCGGCCCCGCCAGGTCTGGGTGCTGCGCTTTGTGTCCCCACAGGGCGCCGGGGCAGCGGGGCACGATGAGGAGAGGGGGCAGAGGCTGCATCTGCTCAGCTCCCTAAAGCGCTTCCTGGCAGCCGATCCCAATGGCAAAGTCACCTGCGACCAGGAGAGCCCGGGCCCGGGGGCCCTCTTCCTGCTGCGGCAGTACCCGGATGGCAAGGTGTGAACCCTCTGCTGGGCACCAGCCCTCAGCCTGGACCCCCCCTCCTGCTGGGGGTGTGAACCACCCCACCAACTGCCCCAGTGCGTTGCCCCTCACCCAACCCTGCCAATGGCAAGGCCCCTGCTCCCAGAAGGGCCCCGTTATCTCTGCCACCCTGACAGCTGGGGAAGTAGCCACACTGGGTGGGGCTCACCTGGCAAACAGGCCTGTGTATGGTCCATGCCAGGGGGCTCCCCACAAGTCCCAGCTCCAGTGTGAATCAGAGAGGATCCTTGCACTGATCTGGGCTGGGGCAGATGCACTTCGGGGCTGTGTCCAGCCAGCTCTGCTCTGGCCCCCATGTTGGAGTGCTGCACCCTGCATCAGTGGGCCTCTGCAACACCGGGGAGGTGGAGTCATCCGAAACCCTGCTTCCCATGCATGTCCTTTCACCTGGCTGCTACTGCCACTCCAGCCCCTGCCCCTGACCCATGGGGCGCCCCCAGGCACCCGCCGGCTTCTGCCCCTTGCAGTGTGGGCTGCAGGGGGTGGGGGTTGTCCTGTGTCTACTCAGATCCTTACCTTGCAGCGACTAGGGGCCGGCCAGCCACCCTACCCTCCAAAATGCCCCCTGCACAGCTATACAGTGCAAGTCCCTGCCTTAAGGTGACTGCGCACTCCCCAGGGGTCAGGGGAAGGGGAAGCACCTTTTACCTCCAGGTCAGTGACTGGAATTTGGCTGGGGCTGGGAGCCACCAAAATGGTTCCCAGGAGCTGGCTGCTGACGGGCCTAGGGCAGACAAACTAGCAGGTTCTTCAGCCTGGGAGCCTCGGGACCAACCAGGGCCATGGCACTGGGTGTGGGTGTGACTGAGTCACTTTGGAGGTGGGCTGAGGTGGAGCCCAGGGCACATTGGTGCTGAGCTCAAGCAAGTCCTGCCCATGGGTGGGCGGAAGAGCAGGGAAAGGAAAGGAGACATCCAAGCTGACATGTCAGCACTGAGAGGGACCCAGCCTGAGTGCTGCTGTGCTCTGAGGCCCACACACCCTCGTCTCAGTCCTCCCTGATGCACCAGCCGGGAGCCTTTCCCACCACCACCTTGTCAAGGAAATGGGGGATCCAGCAGGACCCCACAGAGGGCAAGGACGTAGGTGCCACCAGGGCACCCATATGGCAGTGCAGCCTCAGTGGGAGAGGACTACATGGATCGTCCTCCAGGATCAATCTCCTCTCCTGGGTCCTCTTCCCGCCGGCCTGGGCCCTCTGGCTCCTGAGCCTGACTGGTGGGGCAGTGCTGACTTCCCACCTCCCTGTGCCACCATACCCGGGTCTTCCAGGCTCTCTCCTGCACACCAGGGCCCTCCATTCCTGTGCTGGGGGTTGGCACTAGCCTCTCTTTGCTTGGCTATTTGCTCTGCTGATGGGAATAGCCATCCGTGGCACTGATGGGCACCCCTCCTGGCAGGTGTCCCTGCAGTGCGAGCTCACCCAGCGGTACCTGGGCGGGGCCGAGGACAACGTTACCTGCTTCGCCCAGACAGTGAGTGAGGGTGAGAAGTGGAGCCTGCAGCTGGCCCAGCACCCCAATGTGCACTTGCTGAACCCCGGCAAGCAGCGCTACCTGCGCTGTGACCAGCAGACCGGGCACCTGCGCTGCGACCGCGACCTGCCCTGGGGACCTGAAGCTGTCCTCACGCTCCACTTCGACCTCAAAGGTGGGAGCACCCAGCACTGACCCTACTGGGGGTGAGGGTGCTGAGGGGACGTACTGGAGAGCAAGGACAGGGGGTATCTGCGTGCGGGGGGAGGTGGTGGATGCCGTGAGGAGCCGATGGAATGGGGAAGAGAGGGATTATGAGGGGGAGCAGGGAACTGGGTGCTGGGGTGAGTGGGGAAGGATCTGGAGGTGTGTGGGAGGACAGGGTGCTGGGTGACTCCCTCTATCTAATGTTGCCTCCCTGCCCCACCAGTGAAGCGGTATGGGCTGCAGACCGGGGCTGGGACCCTGCTGGCCACAGATGGCTCGCTGCAGGCTGAGCAGTCCCCGCAAACACTCTACTGCCTGGAGCTGCGGGGCGGCCTGCTGGCCCTGCGGGACGCGGACGGCAGATATGTGACCGGGCGTGAGGGCATTGTTAAGACCTTCAAGACGGACAAGCCCGGGCGCGACGAGCTCTTTGCTCTGGAGCCCAGCGTGGCGCAGGTGTCGCTGCGCACCTTTGCCGGGGGCCGCTACGTCTCCTGCAGGGCAGGTGAGCAGGGCAGGGTGGGGGGCCTGGTGCTGCTCCCAGCCAGTGCCACCCGCTTCACAAGCAAGCTAGTGGTTACAGCACTGGATTGGGACTAGGCTCCCTGCAGAACCTAGTTTAAGTCACTGCCTTAAGCAATCTCTCCAGGCCTCTATTCCCCACAGGAAATAACGATCCTCCTTTTCTCCACGGTTTGGCTAGTGCAAGTCAGATCTGCAGGGCAGAGCCTGTCATGCATCTCTACAGCCTCTAGCACAAATGGGGTCTGGCCCGTTAGCTGTACTAAACCATTGGCACAATATGAATTCTGTACCCAGACCGCCTGGTCTCCAACAAATATGCAAATCATATTCCCCCAGATGGCCTATTGCAAATGGACTTTGGGGCTGAGCCATTTGGGCAGATCTCTGCATGCTCGGCTGCCCCACGTTAAGCACGGGCTGTGGGGTCTGGCCTTGACCAATGGTAGGTGTAAGGGATCAGATCAGCTGCACCTCCTCTCCTAGCTGTTGTTTCAGGCTGTCTGGCTGCAGCCTCAGGCGGGTGTGTCTAAATTTCTCTGCATTCTGTGGGCTGCCTGGGATCTCTTCATGGTCCCAACAGAGCCTGGAAAATTGCTGTGACTGGAGCAGGTCCAGCTTCAGGTAGCAGAGGGCAGCAGTGATACACACTCTGGCCCTTGGGAGAGGGTGTTATTGATGCTCCAGGCTGGCACCACACTGCCTGCCCTGTTACTGTGCATCTCCTGTTGCCCACAGGGTCCGACGTCTATGCCAACGCCTCGGCCGTCGGCAACACGGAGATTTTCCAACTGCTGCTGAACGATGTCACCAAGCAGGCCTGCTTTCGCAGCTCCTCCGGCACCTACCTAGCGGTGGTGAGCATAGCTGGAGCCAGGGGCTTGGCACGGATCAAGCAATGGGAGGAGATGGCTGCTTGCTGCGGTGCAAGGGGCGAGCTCCTCACTGGCACAGAGGGGTGCAGGCATTTGCCAGCACAGGGCAGAGCGGTGGCAGGGGAACTTGGCTGCAAGGATTGGAGCTGGGTGCCACTCCCACTGGGAACGGGGGGGACGGGTGCAAGGGTTGGGACCCCATCTTCACCCCTTAATGCTGCCTCCTCACAGGGCCCCAAGGATGCTGTGGTGAGCACCAGTGCCCTGGACAAGGGAGTCTGGTTCTCACTCCAGTACCAGGCGCAGAAGGTGATGCTGCGAACAGCTGATGGTAGATACATGGCCACTAGGCCCAATGGGCAACTGCTGGTGGTTCCTGAGGTGGCAGGTAGGGGCAGGGCAAAGTCGCTACCCCAGCTGGGGAGTGGGGTTAGCAAGGGGATGGAGGCCCCTCACCTTCCTGCCCTGTGCTCCCCATCTAGCCCTGTGGCAGCAACAATATATGGCTATTCAGGGCTCATGGGCCAGATGTGAGCTGGGGGCCTCAGCCCACTTTCCACCTGTTCAGATCACTGGCACTAAATGGCTACAAAGGGGGCCTGCCCTGGCCTTGGAACAGGGCCCTGGGGAGTGGGGAACAGAGGGACCAGGCCTGCCCTGCCTGGAGAGTGTCCATTGCAGGGCACTCTCTACAGCAGCGATGGTGATTTTGGGCACACAGAAACTTTGAACTCTGCTTGATCCCTGCCCTGGAACTGTGAGGTAGAGGAGGTCCAGGGTGCTGCTCCCAGCAGTCCCAGGGCACGTGGGCCCTGGCCAATCCCAGGTACTAGAAGTGACATTTCTCAGCAGCAGCCCCATCCCACCCACTCTTGACAGAGCTTTGACCCTTTCTGCCTCTGTGGGGCCTGAAGCCTCGCACTCCTGTGAGGCTAATGCTGCTTGCTGGGATCTCTGCCCTCAGGCAAGGAGGAATTCCTGCTGCTGCTGGTGAACCGGCCCCTGTTGATCCTGCAGAGTGAGGCCGGCTTCGTGGGGCTGTTCCCTGGGACACGGCGGCTGGATGGGAACCGGCCGACCTATGATGCCAGCACCCTGATGTTCAGCGAGACTGGCTTATGCCACTTCAGAGTCGGTGAGGGCAGGGGGTCTCAGGGCTGTGGAGATGCCAAGGGACTGAGGATAGCAGGAGCTGTGGAGTACTGGGGAAGGGGAGAAGAGGATGGCAGGTCCCTACCAGGAACATGAGTGTAGGGAGATGGCGTATCTGCCCAGGCGCTGGGGACAAGGGTGCTGGGGTATCCTTGCCCGAGGAAGAGCAGGGCCTCCCCACTTTGGAAGGGGGTTGCGCTGATACCCCTGCCAGGTTTGAAAATACCTTTCCCCATCAGTGGGTACACAGTCAATGAACTGCTGAAGGCTCCTAGCTCCTCCACTGCCCAGGTGGAGCAGTAACCAGCACTTCAGAGGAAAGAACTCCCCTGCTGCCCCCATAATCCTCCTGGGGCAGAGTCCATGCTGACCCCAGCAACTCACCATGATGCAGCAAAGCTCTGGCATGCATCTCCCAGAGCACTTCCCCTGCCAGCCTGAGGCAGCGCCTCCCCGGCACCCTGGCCATATGCTCCCCTCTTTGCCCTGCTCCATATACCACAGGTCCCTAACTGCCCTTCCCTGTGACCTGCAGCCAACAAGTACTGGAGCCTGGACAAGGATGGGCTGATCATGGCAGATGGCGATCACCCCAGTGACTTCATCCTCCAGTTTGTCTCTTCCAGCTGCCTTGTGCTGAAGGCTCCCAACAACAAATACCTGGTCGCGGAGGCTGGGGGCCGCCTGTGGGCAGGGGCCTCGGATGCAGCTTCTGCCACCCTCTTCCATTACTGAGGGGCTCCAGCCCCTGAAATAAACTCCTCTGCTGACTTGAGCACTGCCTGACTGTTTCTAGGGACTCTGCCCTCATCTCACCCAGTACCCCCCCCTCATAGTGCAGGCCGGCCTGGGCTTGTCCTGTCTGCCCCTGTAGCTGGCTGCGGGGAGGAGATGTGGTGCAGGGAGAGGGAAGTGAGCTGATGGGGCTTCCCCAGGCCAGACCACTGTGCTCTGGAGCAGGAAGCACTCCTATGCCTTGAAGTGGTGGCTGGCACACCAGCAGCAGGCTCCCTCTTGTAGCAAAAAGGCAGTGGCAGTAGCAGAAAAATAAATATATTGGAAAACAGTATTGATTCAAAGGATGTGGAAAGAGGGAAAAAGTGCCAAGAATCACTGCTACAGCATCAAACGCTGAGTCTGAGGAGGGGGTGCAGGCCCCTCCCTCTCATGCCCTGCACATGCACGAGCTAGGAGCTTGCTGATGCTCACAGGAGGGGCCCGGGGGCCGGAGCAGGGTATCTACCCCCCTGCGCACAGCAGTGCAGGCATGATCCATAGGGGTGTGGTTTGGACCAGAGGCCAGCTGGCCTCACGGCTGTGGACTCAGACAATCTTCGACCCCTCTCTAGGGGAGTGCAATGGGATCTGGGATCTCTGACAGGTCCCAACAGCCTCCAGCCTGCCCCCATCTGGCAGGCTGGGGAGGATGATGGCTGCAGAGGTGAGTGATGCCTGGGCGCAAGGAAGGGCTGTCTCACATGGTGCCAGCTCTGGGATGCGAATGCAGGTCTCTCTCCAAGTTGCTGGGCGCACCAGCGGTGGCTCACCCCCCAGAGAAGGCTGATGCAGAACGAGGCTGCGGCTGGCTCTAGCTCTGCTCCAAAGGGTTGAGATGCTGCCATCGGACCAGCGGTGCAGGGAGGGAAGGTGAGGCCTGGGTCCCAGGTGCTGGGGCAATGTGTAGCCTTGATTGGCCTGGAACAGCCTCAGTATGAGTCCAGCCTCGAGGGAGATAAAGAGAGAGCCAGGCGGTTACTACCTGACCCTCAGCAGCCTCTGCAAGTCCACACTGCACACGGCTCTGACCTGGGGGAGATTCCCTCACATCCCCAGGCAACTCCATCACCTGCTGGCTTCCTCACCCTTATAGGAATCTGTCCTCATACTGTGGGGGGAAGGGGCAGCCAATCAGGAGAGGATGCACAAGAGGAAGCTGAGGCCGGGCAGTTGGGAATGGCACTCAGAAGTCCTGTCCCCCACGCATATGCATCAGCTGCCTGCACAGCTTTCCTCTTTGGCATCAGCTGTGGCTTCTCTCCCACTTTCCCCTCCCCACTCTTCCCATTACCTACTTACTCCCATTTTCCCTGGCCTGCCAATGGTCCAGTCTCCCCAGCCCCAGTGCTTAGATCCGCCCACCTTCCTTGTCCATCCCTGCACCTCCCCCACCATGCACCCCCAGACCCTGCCTGCAGCAGGGATGGACACGCTGCTGCCTGCCAGGGCGGAAGCAGCAGGAGTGTGGTACCTGGAGAAGGAGGCCAGGGTGAGGAGCCCCAGGAGCAGCTCAACGGCGTAGAAGAGCAGCAAGATGGCGTTGAGGATGGCCTCCAGCCGCAGGGCGTAGGTCTGCAGCAGTAGGTAGTAGGCCGCCATCACTGCCGCCGGGAACGTCAGGGCCAAGCTGATGGAGAGCGGCACCTTCCGCTGGCATAGGTTCCCCTTGGAGCCTGCCACACGGCACAGTTCCTGAGGCAGCTGCTCCCCACCCTGCAGCCAGCTTCCTGGAGGGGCACGACTAGGGAGACAGACTGCTGGGGGATGGGGTAGAGAGCCTCTCCCCTCTAGGACATGGGCTCTGATTCAGCCCCAGGCAGACAGCCAGGGACTGGGACAAGGGGCCTTTCATCTCCAGGGATATGGCTCTGGCAAAGAGCTCTTCAGCTCTAGGCACTGATCCATCTCCAAGCAGTGACCAAATGTCAGTTGTGCAGCCTGCTTGGTGGCGCACTGAACTCAGTAGCAGTCCAGCCCTCTCAGGGGCGTCTGCCCCAGGGGCTGCTTGCCCTGGTGTTCCAAAGCCGGCTGTTCATCCTAGACACTCACCAAAAAATATCCGAGTGACTTCGATGCCAAGGTATAGGAAGAGCATGACCAGATCCAGGGCCAGGTTGGCGGAGGGGTACGGTAACAGCAGCCCTGAGGAAACAAATTCCCCTCTTTCAGAAGGAATGCAAGGCCCCACACCTTTTCTCTGGAGTGCCACTGCCCCTAAGGAAGAACTGGCCGTGAATAGCTATTGCAGGGGTCAGCAACCCCTGGCATGGGTGCCAAGAGAGGCACGTGAACTAATATTCATTAGCACGTGAGGTGGGAACTCCGTCCTGCCCTTCCTCCCCCATGCAACCGGGAGCTTGCTCAAAACCAGGCCACCTCTGGATTCACAGACGACCAGCTAATGAAACCAAACCCCACCTAAATGGGAAAGCTTGGCATCTTCATTTGTTTATTAATGAAGCTGTTGCAAGTAGGACTACTACCAACTTTAAAAAGTATCACTGGCACTCTGGCAGTACATAGAGGTGAAGAAGTCAAATTGCAGCACTCTGCCTTGGAAAGGTTGCTGACCCCTGAGCTAGCGCCGCCCAAGTCTGCGGGCAGCCCCAGCGAGGTACCAGCAAGGACACAGAATGCAGCGCAGGGACAGGCTCATCTCCCAGGTCCCTGGTCCTTTCCCACATCACAGCCAAATGCTAAAGGCTTCCTCTTAACCATTTCGCCAACTGCAGCCCGGCAAGGAACCCCCAGGTGGGTGGCTGAATGGCTTGGGTGCAATAAGTCAGCTGACACTCCATGGGGCGTCTCCAGTGGCACCTGATGCTCCAGCCCAGAGTGTAGCCCCTGCTGCCCAAGGCAGTTCCAGAGCCCCAGAGGTCTTGTGGAAGACGGAATGGCAGCAGAGGCAACTCACCTTTATAGATGAAGATGAAGATCTCCAGGAGGAAGTAAGTGGCGTAATACCATCCATTAAGGAAGAGCAGGATCTCCAGGGGCGTGGAGGAGAGCTGGCGGCCTGGGGGATGAACACATCAGTGGGCGAAGTGCCATTCTTCTCCCAAAGGGGCAGAGGAAGCCCAAGGGGCCTGAACTAGATTAACTCCAACGGTGAAAGTAGGTTGGAGCGCCCCTACGCTGTGCCTTGGGGAGAGCAGCCCCAGCTGGGACTGTGCACAGATACAGCACACCCAGCCTCCAGCCCCAGTGTGTGGGCAGTGCAGTTCCTACTGCCGTGGGAATCTGGTGTCCGAGAGGGGTTCGCTGGATTGGGGAACTGGGGCAACTAGCACTTTCCTGAGAGATAAAAAGCAGTCAAGTAGCACTTTAAAGACTAGCAAAATAGTTTATTATTTATTAGGTTTATTTATTATTTATTAGGTTTATTATTTATTATAATAACCTAATAAACTATTTTGCTTGTCTTTAAAGTGCTACTTGACTGCTTTTTGTTTTGATAGTGTATAGACTAGCACGGCTTCCTCTCTGTTACTTTCCTGAGAGATGGTTTTTAAATCAGCTCCTGCAGGCCTAGAAGAGAACTATTAACTATTATGCGGAACTATTAACAGTGATTTGTAACCTATCCTTTAAATCAGCTTCGGTACCGAATGACTGGAAGATAGCTAATATAACACCAATATTTAAGAAGGGCTGTAGAGGAGACCCTGGCAATTACAGACCGGTAAGTCTAACGTCAGTACCGGGCAAATTAGTAGAAACAATAGTAAAGAATAAAATTGTCAGACACGTAGAGGAACATGATTTGTTGAGCAAAAGTCAACATGGTTTCTGTAAAGGGAAGTCGTGTTTTACTAATCTGTTCTTTGAAGGGGTTAACAAGCATGCGGATGGGGGGATCCAGTAGACATAGTATGCTTAGATTTCCAGAAAGCCTTTGACACGGTCCCTCACCAAAGGCTCTTATGTAAATTAGGTGGTCTTGGGATAGGAGAAAAGTGCTTGGTCCTGCCATGAGGGCAGGGGGCTGGACTCGATGGCCTCTCAAGGTCCCTTCCAGTCCTACTCCTCTATGATTCTATGGATCAGGAACTGGTTAAAATACAGGATACAAAGGGTAGGAATAAATGGTAAATTTTCACAATGGAAGGGGGTAACTAGTGGCATTCCCCAAGGGTCAGTCCTGGGACCAATCTTCTTCAACTTATTTATCAGTTATCAAGAGAAAGGGATAAGCAGTGAAGTGGCAAAGTTTGCAGATGACACCAAACTGTTCAGGATAGTCAAAACCAAAGCAGACTGTGAAGAACTTCAAAAAGATCTCAGCAAACTGAGTGAGTGGGCAGCAAAATGGCAAATGAAATTTAATGTGGGTAAGTGTAAGGTGATGCACATTGGGAAAAATAACCCCAATTATACATACAATATGGTGGGGGCAAATTTAGCTACAACAGATCAGGAAAGGGATCTTGGAATTACAGTGGATAGTTCTCTGAAAATATCCATGCAGTGTGCAGCGGCAGTCAGTAAAGCAAATAGGATGTTAGGAATAATTAAAAAGGGGATAGAAAATAAGATGAAGAATATCTTACTTCCCCTATATAAAACTATGGTACGCCCACATTTTGAGTACTGCATGCAGATGTGGTCTCCTGACCTCAAAAAAGATATATTGGTGTTAGAAAAGGTTCAGAAAAGGTCAAGTAAAATGATTAAGGGTTTGGAACCGGTCCCATATGAGGAGAGGCTAGAGAGACTGGGACTTTTCAGCCTAGAAAAGAGGAGATTGAGGTGTGATATGATAGAGGTATATAAAATCATGAATGGTGTGGAGAAAGTGAATACACAAAAGTTATTTACTTGTTCCCATAATATAAGAACTAGGGGACACCAAACGAAATTAATGGGTAGCAGGTGCAAAGCTAATAAAAGAAAGTTTTTCTTCACACAGCGCACAGTCAACCTGTGGAACTCCTTACCAGAGGATGCTGTGAAGACCAGGACTCTAAGGCTACGTCTACACGTGAAGCCAACATTGAAATAGCTTATTAGGCTATTTCGATGAATAACGTCTACACGTCCTCCAGGGCTGGCAACATCGACGTTCAACATCGACGTTGCACAGCACCACATCGAAATAGGCGTTGCGAGGGAACGTCTACACGCCAAAGGAGCACACATCGAAATAAGGGTGCCAGGCACAGCTGCAGACAGGGTCACAGGGCGGACTCAACAGCAAGCTGCTCCCTTAAAGGGCCCCTCCCAGACACAGTTGCACTAAACAACACGAGATCCACAGAGCCGACAACTGGTTGCAGACCCTGTGCCTGCAGCATGGATCCCCAGCTGCCGCAGCAGCAGCCAGAAGCCCTGGGCTAAGGGCTGCTGCCCACGGTGACCATAGAGCCCCGCAGGGCCTGGAGAGAGAGCATCTCTCAACCCCTCAGCTGATGGCCGCCATGGCAGATCCCGCTATTTCGAAGTTGCGGGATGCGCAACGACTACATGGTCCCTACTTCGACGTTGAACGTCGAAGTAGGGCGCTATTCCCATCCCCTCATGGGGTTAGCGACTTCGACGTCTCGCCGCCTAACGTCGAAGTTAACTTCGAAATAGCGCCCGACGCGTGTAGCCGTGACAGGCGCTATTTCGAAGTTAGTGCCGCTACTTCGAAGTAGCGTGCACGTGTAGACACGGCTTAACAGAGTTTAAAAAAGAGCTCGATAAATGTTTGGAGGTAAGGTCCATAGATGGCTATTAGCAAGGGGTAAGGTATGGTGACTAGCCTTTTGTCAAAGGCAGGAGATGGATGGCAGGAGACAAGTCGCTTGACAAATCTTCGGTTCACCTCCACTGGGCCACCTGGCATTGGCTACTGTCGGCAGACAGGATACTGGGCTAGATGGACCTTTGGTCTGACCCAGGATGGCTGTTCTTGTGTTCTCCCTCACCCCACCCCAGGGAGAAAGCTCTGGAGGCAATCAGCAGAAAACAGGGTCTGAGTGCAGGGAGGGAGGCATATGGCTCCCTCCTCGCCCTGGGGCAGAGGGAGGCAGGTGGCCCCGCCGGGATGGAGTTGGGGGCAGGACACATGTACCTTCACCTCCCAAAAGTCGAAGCAAGGGCCCTTCTCCCCAGGATGGGGGAGTAGCACGTGGTCACCCTCCTCCGTGTTGTGGGAGGGGCACGTGGCCGCCCGAATCGGGGCGGGGAGGTCCTTGCGTCACGTGGCACCGCCTCGCCGGAGCTGGGGGAGGGGCGCGTGGCCACCCCGGTCTCGGCAGGAACGTGGGATCACGTGACACCCCCCCCGTAGAAGATGGGGATGTACCGTCCCGAGGGTAGGAACGGGGAGGTCACGTGCCTTTCCCCGCAGGGCTAAGTCACGTGGTAAACCTCCCCCACCCTCATGCCACCTCTCCACTCTCGGTGAAGGCTCCGAGGCAGGGGGAGAAATCCCAGTCCCGCACTTACTTCTGGGCGCCATCTTCCATCTCCATGGAAACTGTCACCCAGCGACATCGCTTCCGGGGACGCAGGCCGGGGAAGCGGAAGTACACGGCTAGAGCGGCCCTCACTGCGTGCCGTTCCATCCGAGTCAGCGCCGCGGCTCGATGGTGCTGGAGGCCGTTCTGGGCGCAGTGCCGCGGGGCGCGAGCTCTCCTTCGGTGGCGGGTCCCCGGGTCGGTGCTCTGTCTAAAGCTCCAGCTCCAGGAGTCCCGGGGGGGGGCGTGTCCTGCCCTCACCCTGCCCTGCCCCGCAGCCAGCTCGGCCCCACGGAGCTCAGCGGTCAAAGACACCCCATGATTGGTTTAACATCTCCCGGGGCTGCAGCTCCGTCCCTTTGCCCCTGCAGCTGGCGGCACTGCGCCGGCGTGTGACTGCAGGAGCTGGGGCACCCTACCTTCCCCCAATACAACAGCAGAGGACTTGTGCTCTCAGGAGCAGACTGGCGGGCGTGGGGGATAAAGAGCTGTGTACCTAAAAGGGGGGAGAAACTTATTCTCCTTAACCTCTGAGGGTAGAACAGGAAGCAATGGACTTAAATTGCAGCAAAGGAGGTTTAGGTTGAACATTAGGAAAAACTTCCTGTGGGGGTGGTTAAACACTGGAATAAATTGCCTAGGAAAGTAGCAGATTTAACAGTAGCCGTCCTAAAACAAAGACATTTCAAAAATCAAATGGAGAAAGAAATCTCTGAGCTACAATTTATTTGCAATTTTACTCCATCAACCAAGGATTAAAGAGAGACTGGGAGCAGCTTGCCCCTTACAAAAGCAGCTTCTCTGCCCTGGACATTAATATCTCCCCATTAGAGTCTGACACAAGGAATCTGATCTTCAGCTCATCATCAACACGTTTGCTGATGCCACTCGCCTCTTTGGTGTGACCAACAGCCTAGGGAAGACCCAGGTGCTGTTTCAACCTGCTCCAGGATCTGCTGCTCTCCCCTCTTCCATCTTTATTGAAGGAACAGAGTTAAAAACAGTAGAGGAGTTCAAGTACCTGGGTAGTGTGATAGCCAATGATGGCTCCCTTGACAAAGAAATCAATGCCAGAATCTGCCAGGCCAGCCGGGCACTAGGACATCTGAGTGCAAGTGTTGAAGCAGCACAATATCCAACAGTCCACTAGACTGAACGTGTACCAGGCTGTCGTCCTGACCAGTCTCCTGTATGGCTGTGAAACCTGGACCTTGTACAGAAAACATATGAAACTGCTAAAGCGCTTCAATACACGCAGCCTGAGGTCAATAGTGCACATTCGATGGCAGGACAGAGATATGAACCTGGAAGTCCTGGACAGAGCAGGAGCCACGAGCATCGAAGCCATGATTCTGAGAGCCCAGCTTCGCTGGACAGGGCACGTCATGTGAATGGAGGAGTCAAGAATCACTAAGCAACTCCTCTATGGTGAACTCTCCCAGGGCGAAAGGAATCAAGGAATCGCAAGAGGTATAAAGACTGTGTGAAGGCCAACATTGCTCATGCTGGTTTAAAACCAGATCAGCTAGAGCAGCGTGCAAAAGACTGAACAGGTTGGTGTGCTCTCGTACAATGTGCGTGCCTCATTGATGCTCGTGAGAGGAAGAAAGGAACAGCAGCAGCCGCACCAACAGAGCCAGGACAATTCCCTTGCCCCCACTGTGAACGCCCATACTGTTCAAAGCTTGGGTTCCTCAGCCACATGCCAGTCCACAACTGATGAGCCTGTGCAAGCTCAAGATGACATCGTCGGACACGACGGACTACCTACATACAGACTTTGACAGTGGGCCACATCCCCATCTATCTGACTTGTTTTTTCCTCTTTTGATACATACTACTGATAATGGGCCATTTCCACCTTGCTGAATAGACCTTGTCAGCTCTGGCCCTCCCTTTTACTGGGACCCCACTCTTTAAATACCCCTCTGGAATGCACCCCCCCCCACTCATGCATCTGATGAAGAGGGTCTTTGCCCACGATAGCTTATGCTCCAAAATATGCAGGACTTCTTGTTGTTCTCAAAGATACAGACTAACATGGTGACCTCTCTGATACTAGGAAAATGTGTGGCTCTCCATCCTAGATTTTAAAGAGCAGGCTAGACAGACACCTGTCAGGAGTGGTCTAGGGCATGCTGAGTCCCACTGTGAGGACAGGGAACTGACTTGACTTCTCAAGGTTCCTTTCAGCCATCACAACAGGTAACAGTGCTGCCAGTGGCTCCTCTGACCTGGGCATTCATGGCTAATATTGGAGGCCTTACGTGACACACACTCCCCTCAGCCTCATATGGACCCTGTGCTGCCCCCAAACAGCAAGGCTGGTCATTGCAGTATCATGGCACAGCATTAGTGTAATGCCTACTGCTCACCAGTGACCTCCATTCCCTTACCCTAGACAGCATAGTTGGGTCTGTGGGAAAAAAAAAAACATACAAAAAAGTTTTAAATAAATTGCCAAGTTACAATCCATTATTTTTAAATTAAATGTCTTCCAATAATGCTATTGATTGTTGTCCAAAAACTTACGCTGTGGTTTCCTTGTCCATTTAATGAAGCGTACACGGCAACTAGAACTGACTTTGATGGGAGTCCATGAATGGTTTGAGGGGTGAGCGGAGGGTCTGTGAACAATTTTCGGGGGGTGACTTGGGGTTAGCTAGTGAAAAGGTTGGGAATCAGTGGTTTTCATTCAGTGTATCCCCACAGCCTGTCTGGGGAAAAAGAAATAAGTGTCATAATTAAGAAGCACATTACTTCCATCTCTGGAGCTGCGCTCCCTCTGGTCTGATCACAAGATGCCACTGAGACCCTTTCCTGTGGAACAGGCAATTTGGAAATACATCGGTGCTGAAAACTCATCTCTTTGGCAGTTTTTTCAATACAGCTGAGATCCTCTGACTAGAAAGTGCTCCATGTTCTTGCCCCTTCAAGCAGGGCCCCCCACTTGCCTAAGGCTCTAGGAAGGAGTTTGGGTGTTGGGTGCAAGCTCTGGGCTGGGACAAGGGATTGAGGTGAAGACTCTGTGAGGAAGTCTGGGTTAAGAAGTGGGTGAGGAGTCAGGCTTTGGATGCGGGCTCTGGGATCAGGGTGGGGATGCAGCAGGGGTTGAGGGGTGTAGGCTCTGGGAGGGAGTTAGGGGCCTAGAGGGGGTTGTGGAGGTGGGATTCAGCATTTACCCAAAGCAACCCTCTCTGGCATCAACTCCTAGGTGAGGGGCCACTGTGTGCTTCTGCCCTCAGGCACCATTCCTGCCACTTCCCGTTGGCCACAGGGGCATTTGGGGAGGGGGCAGCATGCAGAGACATCTCTCCCATCAGGGACATATATGCCAGCAGCTGCATGGAATGAGGGGCCAGGAGCCACTGCTGCACTGCCATCGGTCCTGATGCAGGGTGCTCCCAGGCTGTTTTAAATTGCCCGATGATGGCAAGTGTGGCTGAGGGACACTTCAGGGGGGCCCTATGGGAGTGGCAGGTGGGTCCACGGGAGATATTCAGCCTTGAACATTGGTGGAGCCAGGCCCTTGGCCAAGAATATTCCTGGTGCCTGGGCTCCATGGGCCCATGGAATCCATCATCCATGCCTCCAAGGGTGGGGTGACATGGGAAACCTGGGCTGTGTTATGTTACAACACTTTTCCCCATACACACCTTTGCCCTGGTGTTTCCCTAGGATCTGCACCCTGTTCAGTCCTTCAGCAGGTGGATGGAGGAGCTCAGCAGTTGCTCTTTCAGTAACATCTACTGAGCAGCTGGAACGCACACCACTGGTCAAAGTGACTGGTATTGCCTTATTATCACCTGCCTACTGCATAGGTTGCCAGTTCTTTTTTCTGTGTTACTACAGAGCCTAGCTCAGCAGGGCTCTGATTCATGACTGGCGAATGACACCGCCACAGGCAGCTCAGCAGCTGCAGAGAGGGTGTCTGTCCTGGCTACTGTGCTCCTGTAGCTGCAATGCAGGCCAGGAGAGAACAGCATTTGGGTGGAGGGGATAGATGACACAGAGGGCATATGCCCCAGGGATAGTACTGTAGAAGACACAGGGTAAGGAGGGTGCACCCAAACCATACATGCTCACACACAGGATTTCTGGAAAATGAAGCCAATTTATTGTCTCATAATTTATAAAAATACACAGGTACAAAAGGAGGGTCTACCCCCAGGACAGAGCTCCCACAGGCCTAACTCTGCAGCTAGGACGGGCTGAGTTCTGGCACCTCATCCCACCATATATGTAAAGCGGAGGCTGAGTGGAGCAATACTGACAGGGCCCCATTGGTCAGGCGGTGAGACAGTGAGCTGTGCGGAGAGCTGGGAAGGATCCTTCTGGATAAAGAGGAGCCATGTTGCAGTTACAGGAGTCCTCTGCCAAATCTGTTGGCACTTCTGATCACTCTCGGGAGGGTGCAGCTGAGTCCAGAGAGAAGGGGGCAGGAGCAGCTGGCTGACCTGGAAGAGGGGAGTGGAGTGGAGTGAGGTACCAAGAAGAGAAGAGGGCCCACAAGCAGGCAATCAGTGGAGCAGCAGTTGCAAAGATGACCTGTCTCTACCTGTCTCTTGATGGGACCTCTGCAGCCTGTTTAGGCCACAGGCTGGCATGTGAGACCAGGCTGCAGCGATGCTGGACTCTCAGACAACTGATAGAGCGCAGGCAGGGTGGGCTCTGTGCCAGCCAGCAGGGAGCAGCCACAGACCAGCCATGGCTACGGGTCCCAGGAGAAGCCATCAGCTGCGGACATGAGCAAACTCCTTGCGTAGCCATAGGGAGTCCTGGTAGAAGCGGGGGTCACCCAGATGCAAGGCTGTCCTCTTGTAGAAGTAGCAGTACAGCACGGCCGCTGGGGACAGTGAAAGGAAGGTGAGACACCAAGCTGGTTCAGAATGTCCTTTCTCCCACCCTCCTTCTCTGTCTGCTGGATCACTCCAGAGCAACCTGGGGACCTCCAGGGCAGACAGAGCTTCACTGAGAGCCAGCACCCACGGGAAGGGGTTGCTACAGCTCATGGGAACATAAGAGCTGTCACTGCCTATCAAACCCACCCCAATCCCAGCCTGGGGAGACTGCAGAGAAGGTAGAGGTGGTAGCCCTCTGGTGGCTCTGCCCTAAGGCTGTGTGTCTGTGGGAGGTTCCCTGGAGAAAGAAGAGTTTGTCCCTTACCCAGCCTCTGGAACACAAAGAGAGCCTGCAGCCCATCCGTCCACACAAAGCGCGTGGAGTTCTTCCAGCGCAGGTTCTGAAGGACATAAAGACAGAAGGGACATCAGGTGTGGGAAGCCTCTGCATGAGCAGCTGCCCAGCCCAACACAGAGCTCAGCATGCCGGGTCCCTTTACCCAGTGATTTTTTTGTGCCAGTACTGAGTACCGGTAGCTTTGGGGGAGGGGAGAGGAGCTGGTTGAGTACCGGCACCTTTTTATATTTTATTACAAAAAATATTTTATATTTTATTTATTATTTTATTGCCTTTACCCATTTCCTTGCTCCTCTCTCCCCTGGGCTGCTCTATTCACTCACCTCCCCCGTGTTGCTTACTCCAGATCCTCAAAGAGAAATAGCTACCTGTGCCCCCAGGGTTGGCTGGCTCCCCCTAGTGGCCATGGGGGAGAAAGGCATTCTTGCTGTACTGGTCCATTTTTCAAAGCAACCCTTTCCCAAAAGAACAACTCCCTCCACCCCAGGCCTCTCCTCATCCTCCTGGGCCCAGGCATGTAGAGGCCCCCTCCTCTTCCCTAGGAGTGGGGGCACGAGTGCCAGGGAGCAGCTCTGGGAGCACACAAAGGTTAATCAGATCAGTGGATTTATACAGAACACCAAGCCCTAGGCAAGCTTCTCTACATAGATCCTAGAAAATCCTTTAAATCCCGCTGGCCAGTAAGGGCTCAAGGGCAGCGCCAGCAAGGAGAAGCTGACAGGCAGCAGCCCTCCCAGTTCCCTGCATTGGCCCCTCAGAGGGACGGGGTCTGCTGGGAGTCAGGACACCCAGGTTCTGTTCCCAGCTCAGTAACAGTGGCTTTGGGCAAGGCATCTAGGCCCAGCTCCGCAGAAGGACACAGATGCTCAACGCCTAGAGATTTCAATGGGAGCCAGGCACCTAAATACTTCTGAGGATTTGACCCTTACCCCCACTTTGTGCCCCGGTGTCACACTCTGTGCAGTGTGTCGCGGGGTGATGTTGGTGGCTCACAGTTTTGTGGGAGGTGCTGCAAAAGCCCCGTGTGTGGCTACTCGAGAAGGCAGAGAGGGCTCACAGCTGAACGTTGCCTGCACTGCACACGTGGCAGCAAAGGCAGCTGGTATCTGGCTGACAATGCCTCACCGCAATGCCCTGCTCTGTTGGGTTATGAGAGTCAGCACAGCCGTGGCTCTTATTACTGCCATTCTGCAGCCCCAAGCAATCGATGGTTTATCATCATGCGGCTTTGGGCCAGGTACAAGACTCGGCCTGCTGCTCAGCCCAGGCTCTCAGAGCCAAGGAGGTGCCCCAGCAGAGAAATGGGATTTGTCACAGTGGGTAGCAGAGATAGACTCTGAGCAGCAGGTGAGATCAAAGAGGTGCCCTGACGATCAGGGGAGAGCAGCGCTCTCCACCCCCACTTTCAGCAGCAGCTGGGAAGTGGGAAGCCTGTGGCTGCGGCCACCAGCATCTGGTGGGGATTTATCCCAGATAGTACCCCGTGTTCCCACTCAATGATTAGCCTTGTCTGGGGGGAACCCATTCCAGCAAGGCTTTAAAGCAGGCTGGGGAGCTATCCAGGGTAAGTACCAGCCAGGCCAGGCATTCCAGCCACTGCCCCTGTAAACCTATGCCCCAGACCCCTCGACGGCCTTCTCAAGGACTGAGTTCACAACCCTGGGTTTAGCAGGCCAATGCTCAAACCACAGAGCTATCCCTCCCGGCTGCATAGGGCTCCCACACAGGAGCCAGCCCGGGATGCATTTGTTTCTCTGTTAGCCCCTCATTGGGACTGGTGAGCTTTGGGGTGGGGGTAGGGGGGCTGGCGAAGGAAGGAGGGGCATTTCAAAGAGAAAGACTCTTGCACTAATGCCCTCTTATGGGTACCACAGCTGAGGACACAGGTCAAATGCCACCCTAGCTCCAGCTGCCCACTGCCAGGAGGGTGTTGGCCAAGGCCTGGCTTCTGCTGAGCAGTGATTTCATTTTAGATGGAGCAGACATCCCTTTGGGAGGTAGTAATGGGATATCAACAGTCCAGTTGCCCCAGCTTTGCTTGGAGGGGATGAACTACCCTACTACATGGATCAGTGCAGTCCCCCCCACCCTTTTAAGGAGGAAATCCTCCAAATTCCCCACTGTGATAAACCCTCTGCCCCAGGACAGCTCCAGAGGGCAGAACCGACACCTCTGCCACTCTCTGGACCTAGCTAGCAAACAAGGAGTTGGAGTCAAATGTATTTTGAATCCAAAATTATCCCTCCAGATAAACATTCATTGTTGGCTTGCCCCACTTGGCCATGTTCCCCATGGTGGCATCATGAGAGCACAAGGCCCAGGATGCTGGCATGTGCTGAGGTCCCAGTCCTGCTCTCAATAGTGGGGTCTCGCCTTGAAGGGGCTGAGAAGACTGCTCGCAGACCTGTGTAGGATCAGGCCCCTGAAGAGCAGTAGCTGTCTGTGTTGCCTAAGGGGAGCAGAAACTCTCCCCATACTTGGTAGATGGGGCTGGCTTCTTCCAAGCTCATCCTCCCCAGAAGAGAGGGGGAGGGGAGGGAGGTACACATGCCCCAAAGATCTGAGCTGGGGAGGAACAATGCTCCCTGTCACAAGACAGCAGGAAGGCCTGGAAAGAGCTCAGCTGAGCTCCCTCCTACTGATGCTCCTCTGCCAAGGGAGAGAAGAAGAAATGGGTTCATGTCCCTTCTCCCCTTCCACTCCAGGCTCAATCCCCTTGGCTGAAGTGTGGGCTGAATCCTTCAATCCGAGAATGTCCAGGAGAGCTTCCTGTGGTCTCACCTCTCTCCTTACAGTGCCTGAACTCTCCAGGGGTGGCTTGCTGTCTCCTTATGAGACCAAAAAGTTCCACAGAGCACCAAGCCTCTCCCTGTGGAGCTGAAAGGGACGAGCTGGGCCCCACAGTAAAGCTCTGAGCACTCCAGGCTCAGGGGTCAGCCCTCCTCCCTCACAGGATAAGCTGATCTCCATCTCAAAGCCAAGATGACACACCGCTTACAGGATGTGGCAGCACTGACTTGGTGGGGCATGGGGGATTCTGGCTTTCTCTAAACCTTCATACTAGAGGGAAGCTAGCACTGAGCAGATGGGTCAGTGTCCAACACAGGGCAGGACATCAGGCCAGCTGGCTGTTCTGGGAGTACAGGAAGTGGGTATTATACTAGATGCACCCTGGACCTAGCTGCTCTGGAAGACGGTGGGCTACCCATCCAAACAGATGTGTACAGCTGTTTCTGTGTCATCCCAGAGCGAAGCCCTGCCTTACCATGACCCAGACGTGGAAGGCGACGCTCAGAGCCAGGTAAGCTGCTGACAGGACAATAGTCCCTTTGAACTTGTGGAAGAGAAGGTTGACCAAGCCAGCCTGAAAGACGAAGGTGTTGAAGAACATGAGGAAGATGATGATGATGTTGAAGAGGATGGCAATATCCTGGATGCTGTAGAGGGAGAGATGTCATGAGGGCATAGTCGCTTCCAGAGACCACAGCTCTCCCTGGGGCCCAGCGTGCCAACAAAAGCATTGCCCAGTGGCTTTCGCAGGGAGGAACACAGCCTGTGCTGGAACAACACTGTGCACCCAACCCCTGGAGGAGAAGCAGACAGGTCTGGGTAGATCCTCTGGCCCAGGCAGCCCTTCCTAGTACAGTAATTTGCTGCTTTGATAATTGAAATGAGCAGAGACAGATGTTCCTCCCCAGATCTTTATGTAACAGACATTTGGCTTAGTGCCAAAAGCACAGGCTGGCTCTGGGAATGGAGCCACCAGGCAGTCTCCCCTTGTAGCTTCTTCTCCTCCCTCACACCAGCAAAGCCAGCTCGTACCCAGTGCTTCCACGAAAGGGTCTGTCCTATCATTTCCCTTCTCCCCACTTCCTTGGCCACAGTGGCAGTGAGCCAGAAAAGAACATAGGGTTTGGATTCCCAATAAGTCCACTCTAAACACTAGCCCTCATTCCCTCCCAAAACAGAGAAGTGAGCCTGGATCTCCCATTGCCAAGAGCTAGCCCCTGCCTCCTCACATGAAGAGCACCAGCTGGATGACAGGCGCCGTGCGAAGCAGCTCTGAGAAGGAGTTGACAAAGAGGTCATAGATGAGCAGCAGAAACTGCAGGGAGAGCACCAGGCTGTAGTTACTCGTCCGGAGCATCTTCCTTTCCCAGGGCTGCAGGCCCTCAGCATGTGCATCCCAGGGAGTGGAGCCAGCTCATCCTCAGAAAGAGAGGAGCTTAGGGTCACCTCCTGCACCACAGCCTACAGCTGCGCTCTGGAGTCTGGAAGAGAAAGTCAGAAGTGGTTTATCTCCAGCAGGACCTGACCTAGGGGGAAGCTGCAGCTCAACAGAGAGCCCAACTTGGGCCACAGCCTCACCCCAAATTGCTTCACACCACTCCAGACATTATCTGAGCCCAAACTCACGTGACTTTCTTAGTTTCAGCTACCCCACCAGTTAAGCTCTGGGGTAGGGGGCTAAGATGTATACCCTTACCAGTCACAGCAGTAACTTTGGAGTTCCTTCACCCAGAAGACAGGTAATCTCATACAGAGGGGCTGCAGGCATACCAGGGAAAGATGTCAAAGGCTCCACACAGACCCATGCCCTCCCACAGATTCTCTAACCCAAGGTGCACGCTGTAACCTGTATGTCACAGCAGAGGGCTCAGGAGCTCTTGTTCTGTCTGTCCCAGGTTATCTCAGGGATATGGCAAGCCACGGATAGGAGAGAGAGAATGCATTTGGTGGGATAGGGTTGATATGACACTGGAGGAGGAATGGGAGAAAAAATCTTGGTGTGTTACAGGTGCCTGTAACAGAGAGAAAGTGCTGGGGATGGTAATGGCAGCAAACGGGAGAGCTGCAATGGTGGGGTGTGAAGGGTCACAGGACTGAACAAAGGGTGATGGAGTGATCCTGTTTGCAGCAAGTCATGCACAGTCTGAGAATGGCAGAGAACGATCCTTCCTGTGGACTCGGGGTCACGCTAAGGCAGGGAGCAGGAGACAAGGAATAGGAGCTGGGGTAGGTTGCCACACTGGGGATGAGGTTTTACCCACACATGGGGAGGAGAGAAGGATTCCTCCACAGAAGAAAAGAGAAAATGCAATTCCAAGCCAGTCCCCTGCGGTGTGGTGCAGATAGACAGTAGACCACTTCAGCTCAAGGGTAATAAATTGGGTTATCCCCATTGCGAGGCTCTACTGTACCATGTGGTCATGTACAGGTGTTAGCAGAAAGGCCAGGGCAAAACCTCACCAATATTTACAGGGGGAGATGTGCAATTCTGAGACTTCACAATTGTCTTTTCTTCTGAATTAAGGGCCATGGGGATTCAGGACCCAGGAGCTTTCTGATGCCTCCCACCAAAGGGCCACCCAATGGTTCCTATCGCGACCAGGGGACCCCCACCCCCCAGAACCTCAACTAGAGACCCCTCATTGCTTCCCACCCCACCCAGGGATCCCCATGATGCCTACTGAGGGGGCTCCCAGTAGTTCCCACCCCGACCAGTGACCCCCCTGGCCCCACCTAGGGGACTCCAATGGTTCCCATCCCACCCAGGGACCCCCAGACACCTACCGGTGGACCACCCAATGATTCCCACCCCGACCAGTCACCAGTGAACCCTCACTTAGAGCCCCCAGTGGTTCCCATCGAACCCCAGTCCCTAGCCAGGAAGACTCCGACTCTCCACTAGAGTTCCCGCGCCTCGTCTGCATAACTAGGGCGGACCGGCCCGATCGCCTCCCGTCAGCCGCAGAGCTCCGCACACACCTCCAGCCACCATCTTCCATCCCCATGGGGACCGCACAGCCAGTGGGGCCCGGCCGGCGGAACCGGAAGCGCTCCGTAGCAGGACGGCCTCCTCGCCCCTTGGATCATAGAGAGGAGGCAAGAGTGACCGCCTCTGAGCTAGGAAGGCAGCCAGACGGCGAAGAGCCCATTTCCCATAGTACCACGGGAGAGGGACGCGGAAGTGCTTGCGCAGGGGCGAAGCGATTGCGTAGCTCCTCTTGGTGAGCCCCAAGGGGGCGTGTGGTCCCTTGGAACTACCCCTCCCAGCGGGCTCCGCGCCAAGGCCGGAAGAGGGGTGCGCGAGCGGGAAGCCCGCGTGTGGCGGGGCTGTTCGGGTGACGATGGGGGTGTGTGAGGCGGGAGCAGCGGGTAACCTAGCAACCGATGCTGCTCCCCCTCCAACGGGGTCTCGCGCTACCCAGCGTTCGCTCGCGAGGCTCGGAGTACGGGGGCGGGTTAGGGAGTCCCCCCCCGCCCTGCCGACGGCGCATGGGCGAGCTTGCCCCCGCCGGCTGCGGCGCGCTCCTGGCCCAGGGCTGAGGCTCGGCGGTCGGAGTTCCGCATCAGTCTCCTTCTTGAATCTCCGTCCGGGTGGGTCCGGCTCCCCACGTCCCCAGTGACCGCCCGGCTGGCGCGCGACGCCCCGAGTCCCCCAAAGTCGTTCTGCCCCCGCCTCGGCACGTGGAGCCCCTCACTCCGCCACGTGGCCGCCCCGGCGCGCCTTTGCAGACGGGGAGCCATGTTCCGTCTGTGGCACGTCCCCCGCCATGCACCCCCAGACCAGAAAAATAGGCCTGCAGTTTCATTTAGAAGTGTGAAGTGTGGGCGCAATGAACTCAATCCCTGAAACCAGCCTGTCTGGACAACCAGCTGCCAGTAGCACCTGGGTGATCAGAGAATAATAGGAACTGAGCAAATCTCATCTGGTGTTAGCTGATGATTCATGGCTATACAGAATCCTAGAACAGTGGCTATGACTCATGATCATATAGGGTCCTGGGGCAGTGGGACAGGACAAGCTACGAACTGAAACATAAAAAGATGGGCATAAAGCCGAAGGGTTGGGGGTTCTTCTTGCCTTCCCCACTCTGCAGGAATTAGTCTTGGCTGGCTGGGGAAGCAAGAGGAGGCACTGGCCGCCTCCCCGGAATGGATGGTACTGGCTGCTCCAGAGCGCTACACTGACGAGAGCAAGCTGGCAAAGGGTTGTATGATCAGCTTGCGGCCCTAGATTTGTGACTGCAGGCAAGCACTCTGGACCTGCTATGCTTTGGTTTCTTCCACTGTCTCTATGCAACTGTTTTTGTGTGTGTGTGTGCACTGCAAATATTGCATTTCTTCAGCTCCTTCCCTTCCTAAAGCTAAGGTGCTCCTCTCCTGTGTTTCCCTCCAGCTTGAACCTCAACCTTCTGTTCAAAACTTTCTCTAGGACTTTGAGGTTGTCTTGACAAGTGATGCTGCAATAGGTTTTTGGTTCAATTTGCATCCTCCTTTCCTAGCCAGAGAGGCACACACAACCCTATTCACCAGTAATCTGGTACTTTAGCTTGATCCCAGCAAATAACTATGCTGCTTTTTTCCAGTATTTCCAACATACCAAAAGTTATTGTCTTCAGATGCTTTGTCACTTATCCTATTCAATGCTGGTGCTTCTACGTCTGCAGTGATTGGCTTAACAGGGAAATCCTTAGTCAGCTTAAATTCAAAAAGGATGCATACAAGAAATGGAAATGTGGACAGTTGACTAAGGAGAAGTATAAACATATGGCTGGAGAATGCTGGGTAGTAATCAGGAAAGCAAAAGCACAATTGGAACTGCAGCTGGCAAGGGATGTGAAGAGTAACAAGAAGGGTTTCTACAGGCATGTGAACAATAAACAGGTTATCAGAGAAGGTGTGGGGCCATTACTGGATGAGGGAGGTAACCTAGTGACAGATGATGCAGGAAAACCTGAAGTACTCAATGCTTTTTTTGCCTCAATCTTCACGGACAAAGTCAACTTCCACACGGCGGTCCTAGACGATGCAGTATGGGAAGGTGGAGGGCAGCCATCTGTGGGGAAGGAACAAGTTCTGAGCTATGTAGAAAAACTAGATGTGCACAAGTCCATGGGTCTGGATTTAATGCACCCCAGGATACTGAGGAAATTGGCAGAGGTTATTGCTGAACCTTTGGCCATTATCCTTGAAGACTCTTGGAGATCAGGGAAGATACCGGATGACTGGAAGAAGGCAAACGTAGTGCCCATCTTTAAAAAAGGAAAGAAGGACAATCCAGGGAACTATAGACCGGTCAGCCTTACCTCAATCCCTGGGAAAATAATGGAGGGAATCCTCAAGGAATCCATTCTGGAGCACTTGGAAGAGGGGAAAGTGGTCAAAAGTAGCCAACATGGATTCACCAGGGGCAAGTCCTGCCTGACCAATCTGATTAGCTTCTATGACAAGGTAACAAGCTCTGTGGACATGGGGAAGTCAGTGGACGTGATATACCTTGACTTCAGCAAGGCTTTTGATACGGTCTCCCACAACATTCTTGTCCATAAGTTAAGGAAATATGGATTGGATCCTTGGACTATAAGATGGATAGAAAGCTGGCTGGATGGTCGGGCCCAATGGGTAGTGGTCAGTGTCTCAATATCTGGATGGCGGTCTGTTTCAAGCAGAGTGCCGCAAGGCTCGGTTCTGGGGCCGGTGTTATTCAACATCTTTATTAATGACCTGGATGAGGGACTGGATTGCACCCTCAGCAAGTTTGCGGATGACGCAAAACTAGGGGGAGAGGTCGATACGTTGGAGGGTAGAGAGAGAATCCAGAGGGACTTAGACAAATTGGAGGACTGGGCCAAAAGAAATCTGATGCGATTCAATAAGGAGAAGTGTAGAGTCCTGCACGTGGGGCGGAAGAATCCCAAGCATTGTTGCAGGCTGGGGACTGACTGGCTCAGCAGCAGTACGATGGAAATGGACCTAGGGGTTATGGTGGAAGAAAGGCTGGATATGAGTAAATAGTGTGCCCTTGTAGCCAGGAAGGCTAACGGCATACTAGGGTGCATTAAGAGGAGCATTTGGAGCAGATCTAGAGAAGTAGTTATTCCTCTTTATTCGGCACTGGTGAGGCCACATCTGGAATATTGTGTCCAGTTTTGGGCCCCCCAGTATAAAAAGGATGTGGATTTGCTGGAGCACGTTCAGCGAAGGGCAACAAAAATGATTAAGGGTCTGGAGCACAAGACCTATGAGGACAGGCTGACGGATTTGGGCTTGTTTAGTTTACAGAAGAGAAGACTTAGAGGTGATTTAATAGCAGCTTTCAACTTCCTGAAGGGGAGCTCTAAAAAGGAGGGTGAGAAACTGTTCTCAGTGGTATCAGATGGCAGAACAAGGAATAATGGTCTGAAGAGGGAGAGGTGTAGGTTAGATATTAGGAAAAACTACTTCACCAGGTGGGTGGTGAAGCATTGGAATGCGTTGCCTAGAGAGGTGGTGGATTCTCCATCCCTTGAGGTTTTTATGTCCTGACTGGACAAGGTCCTGACTCGGATGACTTAGTGGGGGTTGATCCTGCTTAAGCAGGGGGCTGGACTAGATGACCTCCTGAGGTCCCTTCCAGCCCAGGGATTCTGTGATATGATCAATATTCGCGTAGCCTTCCCCAAAACTATCAGCGGTGCTTGTGTTTGCAAATTTCTTTTCAATTAACACCTGTGAGAAATATTTTTCCTTTGCCCTCACCACCTCTTTATGTTTAGTCACCATACAGTTCCTGTCTTCATTTCTTGTGCTGTAGTGTTCCTCTTTTTTTTGCCAACCCCAAACCCAATTTCCTGCTGTTGTCTTCCTGCAGTTTTCTGTATAATTCCTCTTCAGTCTCCATTCTTGTCTGAACAACTGCCTTTTTAGCCTCCTTTAGCCTGTATAAGTGCATTTTTGACTCTCATTATCAAGGCTTGTTTCCTAAAGCTCTTTTGAGTAATTTGTTTCACTCATGCTTCAGACTTCTCCCACCAGCTTGTTTTCTCTACATGTTGTTTTTTTTCTCTGAAGGCCTCATGGCTTTTTAAGCCAGTCTCATGATTTTCAGGGCTGGACTTACAACTTGTGGATGTTTGAAGTTGGTGCTCCTGTATAAGATTGGACATCAGAATGGGTTTCTCTCCCTTTGAAATCCTCCCACCATCTCTGGAGCATCCTCTACCAAAGGGTTGGAGTTGGAATTGCTCCATTTGGGTCAGAGGCAGCAAGGGTCCTGAGGATCCTCTGGCTTTGTGGGTTTAATGGAGAGCTGGGAACCAGCAACTCCTGGGTGCTGTTCCCAGAACTGCTTTACTGCCTGGGTTAAACAGACAATGTGTTTGTATAGCACCTTCCATCCAGCTCTCTCAAAGTGTTCTGTGCACCCCAGCTCTCCCTTGGCAGCAAGAGGAAACTGGGGATCAAGCCTCGTGATCCCCATTTTTCTGGTAGGGAAGCTGTGGTTGAGGGGCTCCAGAATGAGTCAGCACTGGAACAGTTGATGCAAATGATCACAAGTGCCACAGCTGTGCATAACTGATTAAAACCAATTAGTTCCTGCTGAGAGGTACTTGCTGTCTGGCCGGATCACTTAGCAGCCTTATCTAACCTCTCAGGGCACAAACAGAACAATATCCTGGCTAGGAAAAGGTGCTCTTCGCATACGTGCTGAAAAACGTTATTGACAATGCTCCAATCAGAATCCATTGGCCTATGGTGCTGGGCACTATGCGTATAAGAGAGTGTAGACCTTGTCTGAAAGAGCTTTCAATTCCTAGACTCCTTTCCTGACCTCCAGGCACAGGATTCCTGTAGCTACAGACAGTAAACCTTGTGTCACCACCTGGTTAATCCATGTGTGCTGGTCTGCACAAACCATAATGGATGGGACTGAAGGGCCCTGCATTTGCATGTGTAAAAGGAATGACACTAGATTGGGCTATGCAAAGGGACTACCAGATTTTGCAGCCACCCACTCCCAGAGTGAGCTCAGTGGGACATGGTAGTGTTCACTGCTAATAATCTCACCCATGAGCAGCCTTTTTTCCTCCCTTGGGGTAGGTGGGGGTATTTTTAGCAGTGGATGTAGATCTCTAAGCAAATGAGGTGCCACCCTCCAGTTCCTGAGAACTTACCAGTGTGTATTTAGTTACAGGGTTGGCATAACCCTGTGTGAAACGCCTGTCCCATCACAGAAAGACGTCCCTCCCGATAGCAACAGCTCAGCCCAAGGCCAGACTGGGAGCATGTACGACAGTATTACAGGTTATTTAGAACCTCTCAGTGCTTCTTGGCAAGGGGATTACAAGACTAGCCAGATCCTGGTGTGTGTTGTTTGATTCATCAAAGAACATCATGTGAGGCCTTAAAGGAAAGCTGGGGTCATGCTGGTCCTTCATGTCATTGTATGTATATTTCACAGCCTTTTAGATTGGGTTGTTATTGTGTACACCCCAAATGTGTTTATGAAGTCTCATGGCAGAACTAGCAAAAAGGTTTTTGGCCACGGCATAGCCATGCTGGGGCTTGGCTACGAGAGAGACAAGGTGGATGAAGTAAGATTGTTACATTCATTTCTGCTGGTCAAAGAGACCAGCTTTCGAGGCTGTGCTGAGCTCCTCTTTGGGCCTGGGTTTTCTGTCAGACGCAGGATGTCTAGTCCCCTGTCTGTTGATGTATCCAACAAGCACTGTAAGCTGACACAGTGGAGCCCAGCTGATTCAAATGTGGGATGTGACCACAACAGGATAGCAAAACACAGGTCAGCAAGTCCCCGGTCTTACCCTGGCTCAAGGTGCAGTGAACTCTGGGAATGCTCTTTTGTCCTGCACCTAAGAAGTAATATGACAACTTTGAAGAGCAGTGACGCATACACCTCATCGATGCTCGTGAGAGGAAGAAAGGAACAGCAGCAGCCACACCAACAGAGCCAGAACAATTCCCTTGCCCCCACTGTGAACGCCCATGCTCTTCAAAGCTTGGACTCCTCAGCCACATGCGAGTCCACAACTGATGAACCTGTGCAAGCTCAAGACGACATCGTCGCACACGACGGACTACCTAGATATCTGAGAAGTAAGCGGGCAGATCGGTCACCTTGGGGGAAACGGAATCGCAGCCTTTGCTGAACTGCTGCAGCGGACGTTTGGGTGATTTAAAGTGGCTTGAGACAGAAGGCTAACCTCTGTGTAGTCTTCTGGAATCTGGCTACAATTTTGTTGTATTTTGTTTCCATCTTCCTCACTCACTATCTTGAGTCTTGAACTTGTGGTACTGTATTATCCTAATTGCCACTCGAAACATAGGTCAGTACTGTGGCATGAGACCAGGAGCTGAATCGCTCAAGCTGGTGTGCATGCTGTCCCTGTGGGGACAGCCCCAGGAATACCTGCACTGGTGTTCGATGAAGCGATTGAGTATCACAGAGGAAGTTTCGAAGGGGAGCGCAGACTGGAGAGCGCCGGCTGGTAACCTGCAAAGTGTAGTGAGGGCTGGCCTAGTTGGCAGCAGGTGGCTTGGGTGTCTAACAGCCTGACAGTGTCAAAGAGCTGGCACCCAGTTAAGCACAAGCAAGGCTCCCTCGGGTTGGAGGGAGGGGGCTGTACAGGAACAGAACGGTGGGGTGCTGTCTGTTTGGAATGGGGTGCACAGGCAGAGCTGGGGGGCCCTGGGACTGGACTAGCAGGTCATGCTGTGGAGATGGGTTGAGCTTTGGCTGAGCTGGGCAGGGCAATGCGCCCTACTCCCTGGTACGCTGCCCCTTGCCCCCAGCCCTGCAGTCAGCTCTGTGGTGTCTAAGGTGTCCTTAGTGCCATGCTCCTCCCACTCCTGGAGGCTGTGCAGTGAAAGCAGAAGTTAGCAGGGGCTCGTGGGCCTCTGCCTTCCCACAGGAAGTGCAGGTGCAGCCGCTGGGGTGGCAGTAGGACGCTGGGGAGCTGTGCTGAGGGCTCTCTCTCCCTTTCACTCCAGCACTGCAGGACTGAGTGCTGGTGTTTGGAGGATCTGAAACCCCTGGACTGGATGTTGCTTCTGCTCTGTTGCTGATCAGGTTCTGTTTCCCCTTGGGAAGGCTGCTGGGTACTGCTTGGGGTCACGTCCCAGCTGGGGCACTGGTGGTGATCTGGCCAGACACCGGTGTGGGGCGGGGGCTGGCTGTGTGTTGTGTTTGTGGCTGGCACATGGGCACAGCCTCCCCTCTGTGTCGGTCCTCAGAGTGTGAGTGCTGCGGGGCAGGGGCTGATCTCCTTGGGAACGCAGGATCCCTGCAGCCCTCTAGGGAAAGGGGTGGGAAGGCACTCTCACTCTCTGAGCACTGGCTGCAGGAGCAGGGTTGTCTAAGATAATCTCTGCCCCAGGGACTGTTCCTGCTGGCTCCCAACGAGCAGGATCTGTGCTCCTTGGCCAGGACAGTCTGCGGCTTCTTCCCCACCCACCTGCAACTTGTTACTTAAGACTGCACTTAAACCAGCTGCTGATCTGGCTTGTTTAACTCTGGAGCTCCACCCACTCCTGGTTCTATAACTGGCTGTTGGATACACGAGGGTACTGGCTGGCAGCAGAGAGCAGAGCCTGGGGGAGGTGAGGAAGGACGGTCAGTGGGTGAGTGAGCCAGGAGCAGGCAGAGGTCAAGGCTGAGGAGTGGGCAGGCAAGTGGAGGTCAATGCTGAGGAGCAGGCAGGCAAGGGGTTGCAGGAGAGGGAAAGCAGGTGTTGGATCTCATCGGGGGAAGTGCAATGGGTGGTTGGATCTCAGCTGCGGGGGGCTGCAGAGCCTGGGGGGGATGGGGCAGTGATTTGCCTAATGTGCAGTAGTGTATGGGCTGGGCAGTACGATCAGCTGACCTGGGTTTCCCCCCTCAGGTGCAGTCTCTGCTGGTGGAGTGATGCCTGTTTTCCAGTTCTTGCCATTCTCAGCCCTGCTGGGCACCCTGGGGTTCCTGTGTGTGTTATTCACAGGCTTCTGGGCCCAGCACTGGCGTGGAGGCTTTGCCTGGGATGGGTCTACCAAGATGTTTAACTGGCATCCGGTCTTCATGGTGACAGGCATGGTGGTGCTGTACGGGGCAGGTATGTGGGAGCTGTCTCTGGGCTGAGGGCTGGCACGCTGGGCCCTGGGCTGGTTCTGAGTGTGCTGGCCTGTCTGTCCTGCAGCGGTGCTGGTGTATCGGGTGCCCATCTCCTGGACTGGCCCCAAGCTCCCGTGGAAGCTGCTGCATGCAGTGCTGACCCTGGCAGCCTTTGTTCTGGTTGTGCTGGGGCTTGTCGCCGTCTTCAAGTTCCACAGCACCAACAGCATCGCCAACATGTATTCGCTGCACAGCTGGCTGGGCCTGGCAGCGGTGCTGTTTTTCTCTTGCCAGGTGGGTGCCCAGCCCCCACCTCTTCCCGTTCTCCCTCTTGGCTGCCTCTGCCCCAACTCGGTCCACTCCATGCCCCAAACTCTTCTCTGATTCCTCTACAGTGGTTCATGGGGTTTTCTGCCTTCCTGTTACCTTGGTCACCCACCTGGCTGCGGGTCCTCTACAAGCCCATTCATGTCTTCTTTGGCTCCACCATCCTGGCGCTGGCCATGGCAGCATCCATCTCTGGGATCAACGAGAAGCTCTTCTTCAGCCTGTGAGTGCCAGAGCTGGTCTGGGGCACGGGTGGGTCTGTTTGGCTGAGGGCTTCCCCCACTGCTTGTAAAGCACCTGACCAGGTCAGTGTTGCTCAGGATCCTGTCTTGGGCTGGGGTCCACACCAGACCTTCAGGGAGGTGGTCCCTCTCACTTTTTCCATCAGTGCACAGAACAGATTTTGTTATATGCCCCAAGGCATGGGGGGCTGTTCCCCGCGAGTAGAAACGCACACGGCTGTCTGCGGGTGCTCTGCTAATCAGCTGGGTGGCTTTTGATTCTCTCCTGGGCAGCCACCCAAGCACACAGCTTACAGGGAACATGGTTTCAAGGGGAGTATGCAGAACAGGGCAGTGATCCACCCATCTTCACTCCCGGCTTCTGTTAGTTGGAGGTTTGAGGTCATCCCAAGTGTGGACAGGGTCACCTCCCCCTCCACATCTGTGACTGACCACTACAGGCAGCCAGCTGAACAGGGACAGCCCCGGAGGGAAGCTCTAAAGCAGGGGTCTTGTACTCCCAGCGCATGGGCCATCCCTGGCCAGGGGGATAGTGCAATCTGGCCTGGGACTCCGAGCAAGCTGGGGCTTGCTGCCGCTGCCCTGCCCTGCCCTCCCGTGTCCTGGCCCCGAGGCTGTGGCTTTGGGGATCGCTGGGGGTGGTGTTACGCAGCGGCAGTGGTCACCTCTCCTGCACTCGCTGCAGCAGCAGGAGCCACAGGGAAGCGGAGTGCTCTGGGTGAGTGCTCCGTTCTGCTGCACTCCACTTCCCCATGGTCGCTGGAGCGGAACGGGGAGGCAGGGAGGGTGTGACTGCTGGTGCCGTGTGACGCCAGCATACCCACCACTGGTGATGCCCGAACCCCTGGCCTCGGGGAATGGGGTGCTACGGGGGGGCAGGGCAGGGCAATGGCAGGAAGGGGGTGGGGTTTGGGGGCCAGTAATGGATGCCCTCCCCCAGACTCCTGAGAGTCTCAGGCCAGATCACACCATCGTTCTGGCTGGGAGTCTGAGACCCCTGATCTAAAGGCTGGGCAGGCTTGGTGCAGAGAGGACAACCAAGGGGAGACTCAGGAAGTGTCCCCAATTCTAGGACCCCATTCACGAGGCTGTGGAGCTCTATTAGGCAGGAGTGGGTGATGATGGTGACTGAGCAAGGTGCCAGGGAAGTGGCCAGAACTTCCTGCTTTGCAGATGGCCCAAGGTGTGGCCGGATTGTAAGTACAGGGACAATGGCTGCTTTGCAATGTGGGAAAAGTCCCCACCCATCACAGGGGGGAGCCAGCAGGGTTTTTCCCACCCCTCTGGACTTCCCAGAGGGAGCTGTGATTGCAAGTGGCAAGGGTTAGTGCTGGTTCCGAAAGACGGCAGCAGCTCCCTCTCTTCCCTCCCAGGACGAACGAGACCGTTCCCTATGCCCAGCTGCCCCCCGAGGCCTGGTTCGCCAATTCTCTAGGGATGCTGATCTTGGTCTTTGGGTTGCTCGTGCTGTGGGCTCTCGCCACACCGGCCTGGAAGCGCCCAGACTCTGAGTCACTGGAGGCCCATCAGGTACAGAGTCCACATGGCTGGTGGCTGGGGAGTTGGGGGGCACAGGGATTAGGGAGGAGCTGGGCATGTGGGGTGCTGCAGGGAGGTCAGAATTGGAGCAGGTGTGGGGTTTGAGAGGGGAGCAGGAAGCCTGGGGGTGGAGCTGAGGATGGACACATGAGCAGGAAATAAGTCAATGTGCTGCTGCTCTACATGGGATGACTCCTGTTACTGTGAAGAGAGCAGGAAAGCAGAAGCTCAGCCCATGGAGTGAATGGGGGCATTAGTCAGTCGGGAATGTGCAGTGCAGCAGGGTGGTACTGCAGGCCAGGGTGGTTCTGGAGCTGCCCTGATGGAACACAGAGATCCTGCCTGGAGTTCCCTTCTGAAGTGGAGCTGGCTAGGAAGTGAGATGAATAGCTCTCTTGTGAGCTCCCTGTAGAGGGAGCTGGAGGCTGGCTGGTACAAGGCGTGCACAGTTAAGCTCTGAGGGGCATGGGCTGCTGCCTTGCTCTGAAAATGAATTTCAGGGTGCGTTCATGTGAGCAGCCTGATCAGTGGCCATGCTGGCCTGGGGCTGAGCCAGAGGCTGTGCTGAGGCTGAGATGGTTCCTGCTGAACCTGGAGAATAGTCCTGCAAGAGGAGAGTAGATTAGCTAAAGCCCTGGGATGCCAAGCACTGGCCTGGCAGAGCCCACTGGGAGGGGGTTGTCAGACAGACAGCCCCCCCCCCACCACTGGGCTCTGGCCTGTGGACTGGATGGGAGTGGGCAGTGCTCTCCTAGGTGAGAACTGGGGGTGACTGGGAGGCCAAGGACTACACGTCAGCCTGTTCAGCGCTTCTTCCACAGCTGCCCTTGTCCCCTCACCTGCTGATGCAACATGAGGGCCTGTGCTGCTTCCGGAGACATGGGGAGGCAAGGCTGGTGGTTTCAGAGTGGGTGGATAGCCAGGCTCTGGGAGGTGGGGTTTGGGAAAAGGAATATCCTGGGGCTCCTGGGAGGAGAGGGGTCTGGCCTAAGGGGGATCCTGCACCCCTGGGACCAGGTGTTCCTGAGAGGGTGGGTTGTGGCACTGGGAAGGACTCAGCACTGGGCACAGGAAGTGCCTGGCTCATGGCCTCTTTTTCCACAGCCTCTGCTGCATTAGGGCCAGCGATGCAGCTGCTGGCCAGGCCTGCAGGTGATTGACTCTGACAAGAAGGGCAGCCTGGGGGTCTTGCAGTGGGCACTGACCCATTGCCAGTGCCAAGGGGAGGGGCTCTTCCTCCTCACCTGGCTGCTCTCCCAGAGCCCTGGCGCCTCCCGTAAGGGCTTCTGCATGTGCTGCTGCTTCCAGGGATGCAGCAGGCAGCCCTGGGTTAGCTGGGCTCTCTTGCCCCTGTGCTGCTGTGCCTGAGAGGCCCTGGCTGCTGCTGCATCCTAGATCACTTGGAACAAAGGGCCCTGCTTTGTGGTGCTTGCTCTGGCCATCAGCTCTGCAGGGGCTGTCTGGGTGGAAGAAGCCTGTGCTGGGTGCTCAGCTGTAGGAGCATGCATGAGCCTGGTGCATCCATGGGCCTGTCTCCCACCCATTTCTCTTTCCCACTGCCTGCCTGGCTCTGCCCCCCCACTTCTTCAGCTCTCCCACACTGTGCTCCAGCCCCCAGGAGCATCTCTTGTAGGGCACAGAGCATCTGCTATCCAGGGGGTTTGCTTCAAGCGCTGGGTATGCGCCCTCTCCCTTCCTGGGGAGTTCTTGGCCCAGCCCCAAGTGGAGGAAGCAGGTAAGTTTCCTCCTGCCGGGAGAGGGCTACAGAGCAGAAAGCTGAATTCATTATCAAGGCATTGCTGTGATGTGCAGGTGAGCTGGGGAGTCCTGCTGCCCTGCCCCAGATTGTCATGGGGATGCGAGCAGGGGAGGAATGGTGCAGCTCTAGGAGATTGGCTCTTCTGCCATATCCTTTACTGACGACCTACCACCAAACTGTACTGAGTTTCTCTGACTAAGGGAACAGCCAGTTCTCAGCATCCTCCCACCTGCAGCTTTGTTTGGATCTAGGTGGCATTGTCCTCTCTGGGCCTACATCCCCAGCACCAGCCTCTGAAATCCTACTACTGACCCTCTGCCTTTCCTTCTTCACTTGAGATGTGCCTCGCTCTGGCCTCAGCAGGCCCTGAGTCACCAGCAACAACTTCCAAGTGCCTGGGGCCATGGAAGGAGGCTCTCTAATACCTGGCTCATTCAGTCTGCCTGGCTGGCCTCTCCCCTTTGCCAGCCCAGTAGGTACAGGTGCTTTGAGCTGTATCTCCTCCAGTTCTACCGTTGGCATGACATTAGCTGCATAAGTTGCTCACGACTCTGGCACCTGACCCAGCCAGCACTAATGAAAATGGACTCGTAGCTCAGGCATCTGCCGCTTGTTAGCTGGCCATGCTCAAAAGATTTGAGCCAAGGTACTATCCACTTAGTGCTGGGTCTGCCAGGGTGCTGTGGTGTTCCCAGAGCAGATACTTTCCCCAAGACAGAAGGGTGGGGGTACTTGGTGTGTGTGCTACTGCAGTTGGTAGGGGAATGATGTGCCCAGCATGCCTGCAGAGGTGGTTGTAGGGGGACGGGTGTGAGATGTCGAGCTGAGAGAGGCAGTTAAGTGTTAATGGGATGGGAGAAGCTGCCTTCCCAGCCTATGGGGTAGTGGCACAGCATCCATCAAAGGCCTGGCATGTGCTTTCAGGAAGGTGAAATCAGACTCTGTAGCTACAGCTGCCTGGAAATTGTTTTCTGGCTCTTGGGAAATTCTCAGGTTTACAGAGGTCTGGCTTTGGCTTGAGCTGGGCTCTGTTGCAAACCCTGACAAGCATTTCACATGGACCATCTCAGCCCCTTCTGTTTCAGAGGGGCAGTGCCTCTGTTTGGTTTGTTACTTAGCACTGTAAAACACTTCCTTAGGATGTATGCCCCCTCCTCGGATGTTCAGCTAACTCCATGCACCCTCCCCCAGTGCAATGCTGTGTCAGACCAGCTTTTTCTGACAGGAAATGTCTATCCAGCCCTGTAGACAACCCTGAAATATCGGGTGGCTTGGGGCAGAAGGAAACAAAAAGCCAAAGCAGGTACTGAAAACTAGCACTGTGAAATCCCATGTAATTGCTCCATGGGTGGGCTAACCTACCATGACACGCTGGGACCCTGGGCTGCTCCCACTGAGCTGGAGCTTCCCTGCCCATGGCACTGGCGAGGGGCACTCCAGCCCAGATGGAGCAGCCCCAGTTCCCATCATCCCAGGTGCACTGGGAGCAGCCCCTGTTAGTGGCAGGGGGGCTGTTCCACCCTGCTTGGGCTGGAGTTGCCTCTCCAGCCACCACACACACACGGGCTGCTCTGGCCCCACTGGAGTGCACCCCCACTGGTGGTGGCCCTGTAGGACTGGAGCAATCCCCTGCTGGGTGGGGGGGCTGTTCCAGCTCCTACTGGTTAACATTAACATCCCTTGTGGGAGCAATAGCTTCTGTACCCAGAAGAGACAAGATACAACCCAACCACATCGTGCTGAGCACACAGGCATTGGGGCATGAATGAGGGTGACCCTTTGGCAGAGAGAGCTCATGGGGGTAGCCTGGCCCTAGCTGCAGGGAGAGGAGCTGGCTGCCAGGTCCGTGCTCATGGAGGTGAGGAGTTACAGCTCCAAGATCATACTCTTTCTTGAGGGGATGAAGGGCATTCCCAGCCTGCTGCATGCCTGTCTCCCTTATAAGCTTGGCTCAAGCACATGGCTTCATCTCCTCTCTCTCTAGCAGTAACATGTTAATAGTTGGGCGCTTCTGGTATCTTGCTGGGAAACTGTATACCTGAATGGGTTCTTTCAAAATGCTGGGGCTGCCACAGGCAGTGCTCCCCTTGGTTTAATAAATGGTATCCTGTGAGAACTGGAGTCAAGGGGGTGTCATCTTCAGGGGAGGAGGGAACTCTGAGTGGGAAAGGGTTTCCAGAAGTTGCTGCACCTGATTGGGCTGAAGTTGAGCACACGGAAGAGGGGGACTGGCCTTTATAATGCATCTGCCCTGGAGAGAGCCCAATCCAATTCTGGGAACAAGGTGAGCCTTACTGAACCAGCGCCCCCCCTCAACTGAGACAGGCCAAAGCCCTGTGGTGTGGGTCCTAGTCGTGCAGGCTGCTGGAGTGAGGACAAGAACTGGGCCAACCATTTAACTGTGGGGAGCGGCTGGTGCCTGCCAGACACTCTGACCTGTTGCTTGATGAATTAGCCTTTTGTTCATTGGCAAATGCTCCAGGAGAGCAGAAGGCACATCACAGCCATGGCCAGAGCTGGATTTCCTCACTGCTCTAATTCCACTTGGTTGTTTCCCCTTATGGCCCTATGCTAATTATATAGGCTCAGGTCTCGACTCCCTTGTCTCCCCCCAGCAACGCTGCCCTGTCCTGGCTTAGCTGAAGCTACGGCCTGTGCCAGCAGTGGGAAGAGCTGCTTCCGGCAGGTAAAAGCTTGTGCCATGGTCTCCCTTCTGGGTGGTGTTAATTGAGGAAAAAGCCACTTCCCCAGGCTGGTGGAGAGTTCGCCTGTGGCATCATCGAGCTGGTCCACGCTCTAGGAAACAGCCCTTACTTGGCTGGATTCACAGTTGCACCATAGCAACAAAGGGCCAAGGGGGTGGAGTCGGGGAGGAGGAGCAGCGAGCTCCCCTTGGCCACCAAGTTGTGCCACTCTGAGGTTCCCTCTTCAAGGGCCGGGCTCAGCTGCTGCAGGGACATATCCTCCCTTGCTCCCTGATCTCAGTCAGCAGCTGAGCTGCGGCCTCCGTTGCCTTCCCCCCCCCTGCCCCTGTTAGTGCTCTGCCCTTGCAGCCCTGCTCTGGCACCTTCCCTCTACACAGCCCCAGGCTGCAGGGACCCCTGTACCTCCTCTGCCTCCCCACTGTACAAAGTCCGGCTGCATTGCTGCTTTGAGGTGCCAGACCCAGTCCCTCACCATACAGGGAATGTGGAGCGAACCCTAGGAACCAGAGACGAGGAGGGCGCCCAGCCTGGCAGCACAGAGGGGAGCTCCCTGTTCGAATGTGTTGGAGAACAGGGAGGAAGAAAGACCCCTCATTAGTACCAGGCCACAGAGCAGGAAGAACTGATGAGCAGGCAGTCGGGCACTGGCGCGCCAGGGCAGGGGCTGGTGCTGGGCTTAGAGTAAAACCTGCTCAGAGCTGCTGGAGCAGGGGGATGGGGCCCTAGCAGTGCTTAGTCAAGCTCAGCTGTAGCTCATTCCACAGGTCACCCCCTTCCACTTACCTACTACCAGCTTCCTGCGAACAAGGAACCCTGCATGCCTGAGGCAGGGTGTTGCCACAGCTCAGCTGTTGTTCCTGGGCCAGGGTAGAGGTGGGGGGTTCAGCCCCCGAGCTGATGGCTTTTCTAGCCCCCATGCACCACTGGAAACTGCTGCTCAGTTTAGTGGCTGCTCTGGCCTTTTTTCTGTGTGCTGGTGAGACAGACACCCAGTAGCACCAGGGCTGAAGCTCGAGCTGGGGCCAGCTCTGCCCTGACTCACTGTGTGTCTCAGGGCAAGAGGGACTCTGGACCCTACCTGACTCCCCTTTCCTGAGTGGGGACAATTCATTGGCCAGCTGCTGGAATGAGGTGCATGGAGGTCCTATGGGGATGGGGCTAGTGGAAGAGGATACAGCCTGTACTCCTTCACTAGCTGATGTGGTTTATTGCGGTTTCTAAGGGGATCATTCACCCCCCGCAGGGGAGTTCAGACCCAGATCAAGGCCCCAGCTGAACTGGGAAGTCAGAAACCCCCTGGGGGAACAGGCGCTGCTACTAGCTGCAAAAATGAGCAGGCCATCACCTCCAAGGCAGTGTTCTTTATTACAGCTACCGCACACCCAGCAGCAGGGGTGAATTGTCAGGAGCACCCAGGGAGCAGTGGGCACAGAGCTGACCCTGTCTCCCTACTGGTCCCCATTTCCCACCCATGAGATCCTACTCTGGGCAGATCCAGGAGCACTGAGCCAGCTCCTGCAAGAGACTTTGGGTACATCAGTTCTGCTGGACTTGCCTGCGAAGGGTCTGGAAGTCTGCAGGTCTCTGGGAGTAAGGTGCCAAGAGGCAGAAGGAGATAGCAGTCACTCACTCTGGTCCTGTAACCCGTCCAGCACAGCACGCAGAATGGCTGCAGTTGCAACGGCCCCTGGGTCTGGCAGCTCAAGGCGGGCCGAGCTGATGTAACTGGCCCTGCCCACAGCTGCTTCCATGTTCTTTGTGGATTCAGCCGCAGCCTCTGCGCTCTGTCAAGAGACCACAGGGGGGAGCCGGTAATGGGCAGGAGTGCCCTTGCTCCAACCTCTGCGCCCAAGGCAGATGTGGAGAGAACCCAACCTGGTTGCATTCCACAACTCTCCCGATGCCCCCTCAATCTTCCCATTCCCAACTGCTGTGTCCCCCACAGTCCTGACCCTCAGCCCCAGCGCTCTCCTGATGCCCCTCAGCCCTGCTTTTGCAAATCCCACCACAGGGAGTTTCCCGCCCAGATGGGGCTTGGGACTGTTTTATGTCTCCAAAGCCAGCCCTCCCGGCGCCATGCCTCACGCTGGGCTTGGCTAGTTCCTTCAGAAACACGCCTGCCCCCCTAAGGCTTTCACTTTCAGATCCCGAGTGCCAGCCTGCCCCACTCTGCTCATGAGCCCAGCATGGCCGCACAGCCCAGTATTCCCCTTCCCCCCAGCTGGCTTTGGAATTGGCTCCCAGGTACTCATGGCTGCAGACTCCACCCCTTTCCCTAGCCCCTCCTTTGTCCCCCAGAGGGGTGTGGCTTAGTGCTCATACCTGGACTGCCTTAGCCAGCACTGGCAACAGCTGGGCATCAGGGGCCTTCAGGGCGCGCAGCTCCTCAGCAGCAGCACAGAGGGAATCCAGCTGCCCCAGACACAAGTGGGAGGAGTGGTCAGGGCTTGGAGATGGGGCAGGCACTGTGGGGGTAGTGGGGGCGGTGTCACTGAGCAGAGGCTGTCCCTCAGATCCCTCAGCGTGGCCTGTAGGTAGGGGCAGGTCCAGCACCTAGAGCTTCCCAGTGGCATTGGGAGGGGCAGGGCCAGAGCTCTGCCAGGTCCCTGTTGCACCATGTGCCCAAGGGGCATCACCGCTGCAGGTCACTCACCATGGTTCTGTCCCCAGGCGCAGCCCTCCCGTACCTGGCACAGAAAGCAATGGGATCAGCAAGGAGCCATGCACAGACACGGTGGAGGGGTGGCACTGGAATGTCCCAACGAGGGGGCTGCCCGCTGCCCTCCACCCAGCCGGGCCAGGCACTGCTGCAGTTTCCCCCAGGACCCGCTATGAGGGCTCTACTCACCGCTGCATGGCTTCAACGCCAGCCTCCATGGCAGCAGCCCAGGCTGCGGGGTCGCTGCCGCTCTGCAGGGGCTGTGCGGCCGCTGTCAGGAACAGCCCGTACAGCTACAAGGGAAATGCCAGGCGGCTCAGCAGGGCTCAAATTCCCCTCCCTTCCGTGTGGTGAAATAGCATCCCCGCCACGGGGCAATGGGACCCATCCCACAGTATCCATACATCCCCATCCTCCCTGCAGGGCTCAGATTTCCCCACTGTAGCCATAGCACTCCCACCAGGGGACAGGGTTCAAACCTCCCCATGCCCCCAGCTGCGGCACTCACCGCCCCTGAGGACCCTCCCATCTTCTCCAGCAGCAGGGTGGCCAGGGTGGAGAGCAGCTGGGCCGGCTGGGCAGGCACAGGTGTCGAATTCATCCACTCCTGTATGGCTGGAGACACATGGCACCGGACATGAGAGGTGAAGGGGCTGGGCTCCAGGATCAGCTCCCTCCAACCAACCCCATCCTGTAGAAACTGACAGCTTCAGGGGCCAAAGGGCTCCTGGGGCACAGGAGGGATTCTGGGATCCAAAGTCTGCAGGGGAACCAGGCCAGGAATCCTGCTTTCTCAGAAACAGCCTGGGACTCCCATGCCTCGTGGGATGAGAGCCAGCCTGCCATGCTGTGCCTGAGGGGGGAGGTGCCCATGCCCCCAGGGGTATGCCAGTGGGAGGGGAGCTTGTTCCCAGAAGTGACTTCAGCCTTGGTGGGCAGGCAGAATACTCACAGTGGGTGAACCACAGACAGTGCCAGGGCAAGCACCCCTCTCCCTCAGGGTCCCCAGGTCCTAGGCTGCCCAGCCCCCCAAGGCCAGGTTCCTGTGGCTGGAGGCTCTGAAGGGTAGCAGCAAACAGATGGAGACTCCTCTCACAGAAGGGGACGAGGCTCAATCACAACCAGACACCTTGGTCAGAGATGCTCCCCTCGCCTCCGTGAGCCCACCAGCTTCTCTGCCCCCCTACAGTGCCACTGGGGGGAAGGCTGCCATCCCCCAGAAATCAGGGGTCTCTGTGCCTGTTGGGAGCCCCAGCCCGGGGGGAGCGCCGATGGACTGTGGGATAGTGGAGGAGTTACCAGGTCCCAGCACTGACCTCTGGCAGCCCGGGCATGGGTGCTGCCACAGTCGCCATCCCCCGCAGCACGGTCCAGCTCGTTGAGCTGCTCCTGCAGGCCCAGCAGAGCACTGCACACCCACTCCAGCACCCGCCGCACCTGCTGGGAGGCTGGCGCTGAGGGAGGAAGGGAGCTGGTTAGGCAAGGGAAGGGGAGAGCCTAGCTCCACATGGGAAGCTGATCCTGCCACACTCACAGCTGTGCCCCAATCATGCTCACTACCTGGGCGCTAGATCCTGTGATATGTTCAGGCACACACCTGTGTGTTCCACTCTGCCTGACCCCCTCATCCCTCCAGCTTGGCCCGTGCCCTCTGCCCTGGCATTGCACACTGTACTACAGATGTCAGCGAGTCCAGGGGCACAGCCCCCCTCTCCCTAGCCAGGCAGAAGAGAAGCATCCTGGCCTACAGGTGGGGAAACGGGAACTGAGTTACCTACAGGGTATCAAGAGCTCTGATGGGAATACCAGCCACCCTGCTCTAAGCACTGGACACCACTCTCCTCTCCTGTCTTCTGCTAGATCCAATTCTACACCCCGACCCAAGAATCCTGATGGCCAGTCCCTCCTCAGCCCCATGCTCCCTCCCTGCAGCAGGAAGCCCAGTGCTGTGCCCACTCCCTCTGTCTGCAGCAGGTAGGTCTGACTGCAGGGCCTTCACAGGAGCCCTGCCTGGTCAAAGTCAGGAACAGGGGCCACACGCCATACCTCCAGCTGGGACAGGTGCCTCTGCCTTCGGTCCCTCCTCAGGTGCTGCCCGAATTCTATTGCGGCCAGTCACTGGCACTCGGGCCAGGTTTGGCCAGGCCACAGCCGTGGTCTCAGCATCTAGGGTGCAGCAAGACAGCAAGGTCAGGCCCCACAGCCCAGTTCCTCATATTGTGGGGCTGGCTTCCAGCCACTGGGCTGGGTGGCCTGAAGGATTAACACAGGGATGGCCAGGGAACACAGGGCCCTCTCTGCCTGTGGCTGATCACAACCCTTTCACTCCTGGGCTCAGTCCAGGCTCATGATGCAACCCTAGGAAAGGCCACCATTGTAAGAAATGTGATCAAGGATCCAGGAAACTGGGTCTCAGCTACCCTGCTGCTGTAGGCCAGAAGGTGGCCCACTGCTGCCAGCCCCTGGCACTCCAAGGGCTCTGCTTTCCCCCATCCTCCTCGGGGGGGTGGGGAGATATGGCTTTGGATGAAGGGCAAAGGGTCTAAGCCCCTGTTTTAGCCCCAGCCCTGACATCAGAAGGAAAAGCCTCACCTCCAGACAGTGAAGTCATTCAATGCTGGGGGGCACCTCTCCCACCCCCATTCTGTGCAGCCCTCAGGCTACTGCTGGGAGAACTCAACATGCCTGGGACTCACCGATCAGTTCCAAGAGCTTGTCATCAACCAGAAGGAGGGTGAGGGACACACCGGACATTTCCAGAGCTGTCATGAAGGCGCCCACCAGGGCTCGGGCAATGTGAATGCCTCGGTCCTCTGTGGCAAGAGGGCAGAGAAGCTGAAGAGAGGGGTGGGAGGCAGAGCTTGTGGATGCAGGGGATGGTCCGGTGAGGGACTGCAGGCTGATGGAGGAGAGTTTGGGGCACAGGGGAAGGGAAGGAAGCAGTCCCACCTCCCCCACAGCAGAAAGGCAAGTGTGCGGGGGATCATGCAGGGAGACTGGGGCTGGACAGTGGAAGCTGAAGGTCCCTCTGGGCTGATCCAGCCCAAGAAATCCAAGGCAAAGACAGCCTGGGGTGCAGTGGCAAGGGGCCCTTTGGCGCACACCTGGAGAACACTGTACACACAGACCCCACTTGTGGAGAGACCCCTGCATAACCTCCCATCTGAGCCCTGCCCCCCTGCACCATCCTGTGCTGGTCCCCCACCCCTCGCACAGCTCTGGCACTCACCAAGGCAGTGCACGGCTGCACCGGCCACCACGCCCAGCTCCAGGAAGGACAGGCCACCCAGGTTGTTCACCACCAGCACCACAGAGTCCCCTGGAAGGCAGAGTGAGCCCAGAGTGGGTGTGTGCCCAGCGGGAGGTGGGTGAGGGATGGCGACGGGCGGGGGGCAGTGTCACTCACCAGGCTTCAACGCCACATGCGAGGCATTGGAAGGGCTGCTCATGTGATTGAGCATCATCTTGACGATTTCTTCTGCTGGTGCTATCTGCGGGGGGAGGAGATGGATGAGAGTGCGGCAGCCACAGGCTCGGGGGCAGGTGATGGGGGATGCAACCTACCTTCATCCTGCGTACACCTGCCTCGCCATGGATCCCTGCGGAGACAGGAGGGATCACCCACAGTTCCGACTACTTCCTATACCCTCTGCCTGAGCCTGATCCCAAATCAGAGTTAGGGCCTGGGCCTGAGAACAATGACCAATGGCAGCCTGGCCCTTCATCCGCTCCGGGCAGCAAGGCCCAGCCCATACCCGCAACCGTAAACAGTGGATTCCTGAGCACAATTGACAATGGTGAGATGGGGACCCAGACCCACTTTGGAGAACCAGCACCCCCAGAGAGACAGCCATGGGCTGAAGGGACACAGGGCAGAGGGATGCGTGCCAAACTTGGTCAGATGCAAGGCGACAGGCAGATGTGGAGGCAATTCCTCACCCAGGCCCAGCTCCAGCTCATCCTGAGCCAGCTGAAAGGTTGGTCCAGATCCAGGGACACTGCAGGGGGAGAGACTCACACCCAAGGTACCTGTGTAGGGAGGGTAGGAAAGGGTCAACTCCATGTTTGCCAGTGATAGGGGCCTGACCAAGACAGGCACACAGAGGCTAGGCCAGAGGCACCGGTCCAGGTTTTCAGGCAGAATGCTAGTCTCAAGGCTGTAAGCAGCACTGAGCTGTCTGCGGGGAGGAAGGGAGAGGTTACTGGCTGGGGCTGTGCAGAAGCAGGTGCCAGATCTAGAATAAAATCTAGGGCTGGGGACACCATCTACCCTGGGACTCAAGAGCAGGATCTCCTGGCTGACACATCCCCAGGGGAGCCCCCTATTGCTGTGGGGCCACATGTTCCTCCCAGACCCCCTTCTTTGCCCATTCCCAGCTCCTGGGCACTATAGTGGGAGGTGTCACACCAGCCTGTGGCAGGGCCCCCAAAATGCTCACCCATGGCTCCTGCAGTAGCCTTCACCCTGTGAACAATCTCCTCCAGGCTCGCCCCAGCCTCTGACAGTGCCCCAGCCACCTGCAGGACAAAGGCTGCATCAGGGCCAGTTCAAGAGGCTGTTCCTCCCTCATGGTGCTGGATTGCAGCCTGGTTAAAATCCAACAGGGAGCAAGGCATCAGAGTATCACGTGTGTGGCTGTCATACCCAGGGATCCCATCACTGGATGAGACTCACTCAGCTGGGCACCACATACACAAACAGATGATCCTGTCTCTTGCGGATATGATGAGGTGGATGCAAACAAAGGCACGTGGCCACAGCACTGGGCTGGGACCCAACCTGCCTGGGTTCAATATCTGCCTCTGCCAGACTGCCTGGGTGAATTGGTTCAAATTTCTGGGCGCCAGGTGCCACACGCAAAAAGGGGACGACGTTTCTTTGGCTTGACTTGTCTATTTCAAGCACACGTCTTTCAGGGCATAAACTCTCTCATCTGGGCAGCATCTGGCACAACAAGGCCGTGATCCTTAGAGCCTCTACTTGCTATGTGATGCACATAAGTCACTGCAGTGCTGGCTGTCTAGGGCAGGGGTGGCCAACCTGTACCTCTGGAGCTGTGTGTGACTCTTCAGAAGTTACTATGTGGCACCTTGCATAGGTGCCAACTCTGGGACTGGAGCTACAGGCACCACCTTTCCAACATGGTGAGGGTGCTTGCTGCGCAGCCCCCAGCTCTGCCCCAGATCCTGCCTCCTGCTCTACCTCTTATGGCGCACATCTGTGATGTCCAACACAGTAGCCACTAGTCACACATGGCCATTTGGCTGGTTGCACATGGCTGGTCGGCTTGAACAATAAATATATTTTTCGAATAACGCGGCTAGTTCTCTTCAGAACTGACTGGACACCACAGGTATTTCTCCTGCAACTCAAAGCAATGACCTCACTGCAGACACCTCTGTGCCTGGATTCCAACCAGGTGGAGCCAGCACCGCGAGCCAAACATCACGGCTTCCTGCTGTCCCCAAAGTGCCTGCTGGACACTACCTAGCTGCACAAGTGGAAGTGACCTGGGTGAGTTTCCTGGGACAGCAGAGGTGGGGTTGGTTACAGTCGCACCAACTCCAAGGAAGCAGAGATGCAGGCCTGTGTATCTGACTGATAACATGACTGTGTTTTAACCCCAGGGTTTGAGGTTCCAACCCTATCTGGCAGAATGACTGGGGCATGATGTGAGCAGCTAATCACTTGGACAGGCACTGTCGATCAGTCCCCTTCAGGCTAGCCAAAAGATTTGAGCCCAGCAGGTAGAGCTGGACCTGAGGCTACTGGGAAAGTAACTGAGGGCCGATGGTTTTGATCTGCAGTGGCCACTGCGAAACCATTCACTCAGTGTTCATGAGGACAGTGCCATGCCAGGGGACTGTCCAGTCTCATGCACCTTGTGTATGAGCACTGTGCCACACAGCCCTCTTCTTCCAGTCTTCTTCTGTGTGGTGAAAGCGGTGTCCTCACCCACCACCACCATCTTCACCTTGGCCCCCTCAGCCTGCGCCTGCTCCAGGGCCAGCCCGAAGTTCAGCCGGTCCCCTGTGTAGTTCTTCACGATCAGCAGCGTTCCGGCTGAGGGAGACAGGAGGAAGTAAGTTGCCCTATTTGCTCTCCACCCACCCTCAGGAGGTGAGACCCTCCACTTGGCACGGGGCTGCAGTACCTGAACCAGCCTGTGTCACTGCCCGGATCGCTGCCAGTATGCTGCCCACAGCAGGAGAGGTGAAGACAGCACCAGCCACCACTCCAGTGAGCATCCCCTTCCCAATGTATCCTGGACAGCGGGGTAGAGAGAAACCATCCTGTTAGGCCCCCAACAAGAGAGCCTCATTCCCAGCATACCCTGCTTCCTCTCTGATCTCCCTGCTTCCCCTCATGTCATCAGTAAGGAGATCCTCCAGAAACGCAAACCCCGGTGCACCTTACGGTGGCATCCACAACTAAAGGCCTGCAGCGGTATTCCACTGTGCACTAGTGACTCACCCTGTTGGACAATGAGATTGTCTCCTGGGCCCTGCGCTGGCAGAAACTGTCTCCTCAGGCAGGGTCCTTCCCCAGGCTCCCAGCCACCCCTCCAGCCTGGCCCAGCTCCCTGCTCCTGGCACTGCATACCAGCATGCGCAGGCTCATGTCCTGACCCTCCTCCAGAGAGCAGTGCCACCCGTCCCCGAATGTTTTCCAGGTCAGCTCGCAATGCCACGCGGTGCCCTTGAAGGAGCTGGATGGCTGGGTTACAGGCCACAAGCCCAGCCAGTGCATCATCCGCAGAGCCTGGCACCGAGTTCACCAGCTTCTTGGAGACCTGGGAGGCAGTGACAGAAGGGAATCATGCAGCTTCTGACTGCTCAGCCACCGGGAAGGGGTTGACGTAGGATGGGTATTACCTGGGTGATTAGGGGTAGCTGAGTTACTGGAGACAGGTGTGCTTTGAATGCACAACTGCAAGGGTTCAAACAACACTGCTGTGTGGGGAGGACTAGCTGGTGGGTGAGGGAGAGAGAATGAGACACAATTTCCCCTCAAGAAGCTGCCGATTCCCATCCGACCTCAAGGTGGCGGGACTGGCTGGCTCAGGGGGCTGAGGAATGAGAGCCGGTGCCTTTTCCCTGAAGGGCTCTGGACTTCCTTGTTACAGGGGGTAGCAGACACACAGCTCCCTACTACAGCACCATCCCTATCTTGACATCCCAATTTCTTATTGCCCTGTGCTGCCATGCACCTCCTCACACAACCCTGGGCCTCCCCAGTGGATCCCAGATCTGCTGGAGGGGGAGGGGCTGGCCCCACCTAGCTAGCCAGTGCTCCTGCAGCCTCACTGTGCCACGCATCTGTGGTATAGCTTTGCAGCTACCAGTGAAGGAGCAAACACTGAAGCCCTTGTGAAGCGTTTACTCAGGCAAATCTCCCAGTGGCCAAAAGACCTCAGGAACGGAGCTGGAGACTAGAGACCAGTCAAATGCAGCCAGCACAACAGCCACCATGGACTCCTGACCACAGCAGGGTGTCAAGACATCTTATGGGGCTGGAAGGGCAAATGGCCAAGCCAGTCTGTCTAGGGCAGAGGATTTACTCCCCACTGGCATGTTAGTGGGGCCCCAGCTATAGCCCCCCCATTCCACTCCCGCCCCCAAGTGCCCACTGTGCCCCCCAAAACGTCCTTCAAGGGTGGTACTCACTTGCATGGCCGCAGGATTAAGGCCCCCCTGCTAACAGAGTGGATCCTAACAGGGAGAGCGGGCCTGGTTCCTCTTGGCAGAGCTGCCTGCACCTGGAGCAAGAGACAAGGGTCAGGCAGGGGATGCAGCTTTAGGGGTAAATTGTGGGGGGACACATCTGTCTCACTGTTGGCAGACAGGGACAGCGTGGGATCCCGGACAGACAGTGGAGCAGGCCTGTGGGGCTCAGAACAGCCGGAATCCTGCTTCCAGGGCAATGGACTTCAACCTGAGTCCAAACTTCACCAGCCGCCACGAAGGGGACGTTACGCAGGGCAGTGTGATACCAGGGATACACCCCATCCCCTGGCCCTGCTCAGTGCTCCAGTGAGGTGGACATTCTTCTCCTGCCTACCATGTCCCCAGCCAAAAACCAAGCCTGGCACTCAACGTAAAACCCAGTGGGGGGACACAAGGGGGGGGCACATGGGCAACCCACTCTCCTCCCAGCCGGGACATGGGCAGAAGCCGCAACAGGGGAATGCAAGAGTAGTGGCGAGACTGGGGCAGGCAGAGCAGGCACAGCCCCTTCCAGCAAGGATGCACAAGGCAACATACCAGCGAGGGGCACGGCGAGCGAGGTGGGGGGCCATGCACCGAGCGAGTCAGGGGACAGGGAACAGTATAACTGGGCACAGTGTCTCCCACGGGGGGTGTGGGGTGGCGAGAAGGGCAGTGCACCAGGGTGGGTATCAAACAATAGGGGATGGACTGGGGAGCAGAATGCCATGCACGGGGTGGGGGGGTAAGAGGACAGGGGATGGAAAGGGGGTGCTTCTGACAGGGGGTGGGGGGCAACGAGCAGGGCGGGGTGCCATGCACCGGCAGAGGGTCAGGTGACGGAGGGGGCGGGGTGCCACGCACCGGCAGAGGGTCAGGGGACGGAGGGGGCGGGGTGCCACGCACCGGCAGAGGGTCAGGGGACGGAGGGGGCGGCGTACCACGCAGCGGGGGAGGGTCAGGGGACGGAAAGGGGGTGCTCCTCACAAGGGGTGTTGCGCGGGTACCACGCAGCGGTGCCGTGCACCGGGGGATATCAGGGGACGGGGGCGGGGCAGGTCCCGGTGCCCCGCCCCAGCGAGCTGCCGAGTGGGTGGTTTCGCAGCGCCCCGACCCCGCTCTCACCCGCCCGCCAACGCTCCCGCCCTGCGCAGGTCCTCCGGGCGGGCCAGAGCGGCCCCTCGCCGGTTTCTTCTCGGCGCGCGCTCCCCCGCGCACGCGCAGGTCCTCCCGGCCGCCGTCCCGTGGTGCCCCGCGCGGCGGCGGCGCTCTGGCTGGTGCGGGAGGCGGCGGTGAGGGCTGCGCGGGCCCCGCTCTCTCGGTGTGTCTCCGGCCGCCCCTCCCCCACCATGTCCTACAACTACGTGGTGACGGCGCAGAAGCCAACGGCCGTGAACGGCTGCGTCACCGGTACCGGCCGCGCGGGGGGCTGAGGGGCGGGAGCACGGGCCGAGCAGGGCCCGGCGCGGGGGACGATGGCTCTGGTAGCCCACGCGGGGCGGGGAAGCTCTGTCCTGCAGCCCGAGTGTGACAGCTGGGCCATGGCGGGGCTGCGCGTTGCTCTGGCCGGGGGGCGGTGAAGGGAGCTGGGGCGGCGCGGGTGGGGGTGCTGGGAGGGTTGGGGGAAGGCAGGAGATGCTGGGACACCAGTGGGGGGGTGAGGATATGCAGGCTGTGATGGGTCGGTGGGTGGGTGGTGATTAGCGTGGCAGGGGCTGGTGGATGGGGGTCAAGCAGGTGCAGTGTGGGGCTAGTGAGGGGGTAGATCAGGGTGCCGGTGGGTGGCTCACGATCAGCAGACAAAGAGGGTAGGTGAGGTGTAGGGGGTGAGCAAGGTGCTTTGCTTTGCAGGGCACTTCACTTCCGCGGAGGACCTGAACTTGCTGATAGCAAAGAACACCCGCCTTGAGATCTATGTGGTCACGCCGGAGGGGCTGCGGCCCGTCAAGGAGGTGGGCATGTATGGCAAAATCGCCGTCATGGAGCTCTTCCACCCAAAGGTTAGTGTGGTGCCTGGTGGTGGTGGGGAGGTATGGTGCTGGTCGGTCTGCTGAAGAGATGAGGTCTTGGCCCCGGGGATGGGTTCATGTTCTGATTCGGGGACTTGGTGCTGGAAGTTTGGATTTCCTTTCCATGGAGCTTTACTGAAAGTGTGTCAATGTTACCCTTTTCTAGGGGGAGAACAAGGACCTGTTGTTCATCCTGACAGCCAAATATAATGCCTGTATCCTTGAGTACAAGCAAAGTGGTGAGAGCATTGATATAATCACCCGAGCTCATGGCAATGTGCAGGTAAGTTGGGTGGGAAGTTTAGTAAAGACTGGTGTGTTCCTTTTGTGAAGGCTGGTTTTCCTTTGTTGTTGGCATAGACAAATTATAACTACAAGTTGCTGGTTTGTGGAGCTTGCAACCTAAGGTCCTGATCCTGCAGCTGACTTTGTGTCAGATTTCTTACACTAATATTCAGTCAAAACCTTGATCGTTTGTCAAGCAACATTACCTTTCATCTGATTTGAAATGTTGAGACATAATTGGCAACTGTGATGCAGTGGACTGAGCCGGGACTGGATGTCAGGAGATTTGGTCTGCCAGTAAGTTGCTAGTGTGTCCTTGGGCAAGATGATTTTTTTTGTGCCACAGTTTTGCTCACTGTAATGTGTTAAAATGTAGAGATAATGCTTGTGTCTCTGATAGCACTTTTTACCTATACATCTTCAAGAGCTTTAGAAAAAAGACAAGTAGCATTATTTTCATTTTACTGATAGGAAACTGAGCCACCAGGCTGTGACATGGCTGGTCTGACTTACCCAGGCAGAGGTGGGAATAGAACACAAGTCTTGTCCTTTTGTAGTTCTCTGAAATTATTGATTTTTAATTATAAAATTAATTACTTAGAAAAATTAGATGCTTACAAGTCACCAGCATCTGTTGAAATGCATTCTGAAATACTCAAAGAGCTAATAGAGGAGGTATCTGAGCCTTTAGTTATCTTTTAAAAGTCTTAAAAGTCGGGAGAGATTCCAGAAGTCTGGAAAAGGACAACTATATTGCCCATCTAGAAAAAGGGAAATAAGGACAACCAAGGAAACTACAGACCAGTCAGTTTAACTTCTGTGCCTGGAAAGATAATGGAGCAAGTAAGCAAGGGTTTAATCTGCAAACATCTGGAAGAAAATAAAGTGATAAATAACTGCTAGCATATGTTTGTAAAGAACAAATCATGCCAGACCAATCTGATAGCTTTCTTAGATAGGATAATAAGTCTTGTGGATAAGGGAAAAACGGTGACATGATGGCATAAATTATATTGGTAGATATAATTTATGTAATTATATATAAAATATATAATGTTTATAATATATATATAAATTATATTGGTAGATATAATTTATGCCATCATGTGCCAGCAATGCCCCTCTGCTATATACATCGGACAAACTGGACAGCCTCTACGTAAAAGACTAAACGCACACAAATCAGACATCAGAAATGGCAATATTCAAAAACCCGTAGGAGAGCACTTCAATCTCCCAGGCCACACAGTAGCAGACTTAAAAGTAGCTATCCTACAGCAAAGAAATTTCAGGACCAGACTCCAAAGAGAAATTGCTGAGCTACAATTCATCTGCAACTTCGATGCCCTCAGCTCTGGCTTAAACAAAGACTGCGAATGGCTGGCTAAATACAGAAGCAGCTTCCCCTCCCTTGGTGTTCACACCTCCAGGTCAACTGCTGGTAGTAAGCCTCACCCTTGCTGACTGAGCTAACCTTGTTATCCCCACTCTTGCTCTGGCTTATTTATACCCGGCCCTGCAGATTTCCAAGACCAGCATCTGATGAAGTGAGTCTGTGCTCACGAAAGCTCATGCTGAAAACTTTTCTGTTAGTCTATAAGGTGCCACAGGACCCTTCCTTGCTGTTACATTCTCAGACAGTAGTTATTAAGGGTTTGCAGTCGTGATGAAAGGGCATAACAAGTAGGGTTCTGCAGGGGTCTGTTTTGGGACCAGTTCTGTTCAATATCTTCATCAATGGTTTAGATATTGGCATAGAGAGTACGCTTATTAAGTTTGTAGATAATACCAAGTTGGGAGGGGTTGCAACTGCTTTGGAGGATAGGGTCATAATTCAAAGTGATCTGTACAAACTGGAGAAATGATCTGAGGTAAAGAGGGTGAAGTTTAATACGAACAAATGCAAAGTACTTCACTTAGGAAGGAACAATCAGCTTCATACATACAGAATAATAAGAAGTGACTGTCTAGGAAGGAGTACCGCAGAAAGGGTATCTAGGGATCATAGTGGACCACAAGCTAAATATGAGTCAACGGTGTGATGTTGTTGCAAAAAAAGCAAACATAATTCTGGGCTGCGTTAACAGGAAAGGTGTGTGCAAGACGCAAGAAATCATTCTTCCACGCTACTCCACACTGATTAGGCCCCAATTGGAGTATTGTGCCCAGTTCTGGGCACCACATTTCAAGAAAGATGTGGACAAATTGACGAAGGTCCAGAGAAGAGCAACAAGAACGAGTAAAGGTCTAGAGCGGGGGTGGCCAACCTTTTTGCATCGGGGGCCACATGGCAAGTTTTTTACATGTTCTGGAGGCCAAACACAAAATAGCCCAACCTAGCATCCCACCAGCCCCAGGCTTAACCCCTCCCAGCCCCAAACCTGCCCCCGCCATCCCCAGTATGAACCTAACTCAGATGAGGAGCACTGCGTGCTGTTCCTCTGCAGCCACCACCTTCCCCCTGACACCACCTCAGTGTGTCCCCCCCACCCCATTTCTCAGGGTGGCTGTGTGGTCCCCAGCAGGGGCAGACTCGGCCATCTCTCCCCCCAGCCCTCCTTCTCACTTGACCCATCTGCAGTGTGGGCAGCTCCCTGTCCTTCTGAGCTGAAATAATGGATCTAAATGTAATTGGTTTAATGGCCGGATTCCTCCCACTGCCCTGTCGGCTGTTAAACCAATGACATTTAATGCCATTATTTCAGTCACGGCAGGACAGGGAGCCGCAAACAGCCCCTTAAAGAGCCATGTGTGGCTCCAGAGCCTCAGGTGGCTGACCTCTGTTCCATGCCCCATCCTCACTTTGGCCGGCTTAGTTAAAATGGTACTGCTGCTGAGGAAAAGGCTTCTGGGCCGCAGGCTCTGTGTTGGACACCCCTGAGCTGGAGAATATGAGCTATAAGGGAGTACGGAAAAAACTGGGCTTGTTTAGTTTAGAAAAGAAAAGACTGAGGGGGACATGATAGTGGTTTTCAAGTACCTAAAAGAGGGTTTCAAAGAGGAGGGAGAAAAATTGTTTTCCTTGGCCTCTGAAGATAGGACAAATAGCAAGGGGCTTAAACTACAGCAAGGGAGATTTAGGCTATACATTAGGAAAAATTTCCTAACTGTCAGGGTGGATAAATACTGGAATAAATTCCCAGGGAGGTTGTGGAATCTCTTTCACTGGAGGTATTTAAGAGCAGATTGAATAGACATCTAGCAGGGATGGTCTAAACAGTGCTTGATCCTGCCATGAGGGCAGGCGACTTGACTTGGTGACCTCTTGAGGTCCCTTCCAGTTCTAGTGTTGTATGTTTCTATGCGAAAGATTATTAAATTGATTGCAGTAAATGCATTCCCAACTGTGGACCTTTGACCGTGTCTCTTGTTCTCACTGAGCGTTCTCTTGGTTCTGTGTTGGGTCTCTTTCTGATATGGATCTCTCCCTTCCAGGATCGCATTGGTCGGCCCTCAGAGACGGGTATAATTGGCATAATTGATCCAGAGTGTCGGATGATTGGATTGCGGCTCTATGATGGCCTTTTTAAGGTCATTCCTCTGGAACGGGAAAACAAGGAATTAAAGGCCTTTAATATCCGGCTGGAGGAACTACAGGTCATCGATGTCAAGTTCCTCTATGGCTGCCAGGCTCCGACCATCTGCTTTGTTTACCAGGTATCCTGGGTGGGTAGCTTGGGTGGCCATGAATAGAGGGTATTGGAAATCATTGGGGAACGCTGGTATAAGTTAGAGCACTTGAAGCTATTTATGCTGTCCTGAAACCTATGATAAGCAATATTATGGTGTAGTGTTTAGAGCAAGAGGCTTGAAGTCAGGACTGACTTTGTGACCTATGGAAATCCCACTGGCTTCTTCTGTCCATTTCAGATGGCTGTTAGCACTCCATGGGAAGTTGAGGTGTCCCTCTTTAGGAACAGTGAGGTTCTCCGGTGACTGGTGTTTTAGATATTGAATGAGAACTAATTATGATTAGCAGAAATGTCCTTCAGTATGCACTGGGGTAGGTTGAGGAAAGCTAATAGAGTTTCCAGACTCTGGCTATTTCTTTGCTGTTGGTGATGTTGGGCCCTCAGCTGCTTCATTCTAAGAGGTTGGGAGGAGTCAGTAAATCCTGTTTAGTGATTTGCTAAGGCCACTTCATTTTTTTTGTAGGGGCCTCAAACCTGTCTTGCTGTTAGGATAGTCCTCCAAAGGGAACATTTCTGAGCACTGTTATGACTTCAGCAAGGCTTTTGATATGGTCTCCCACAACATTCTTGTCCATAAGTTAAGGAAATATGGATTGGATCCTTGGACTATAAGATGGATAGAAAGCTGGCTTGATGGTCGGGCCCAATGGGTAGTGGTCAATGTCTCAATATCTGGATGGCGGTCTGTTTCAAGCGGAGTGCCGCAAGGCTCGGTTCTGGGGCCGGTGTTGTTCAACATCTTTATTAATGACCTGGATGAGGGACTGGATTGCACCCTCAGCAAGTTTGCGGATGACGCAAAACTAGGGGGAGAGGTCGATACGTTGGAGGGTAGAGAGAGAATCCAGAGGGACTTGGACAAATTGGAGGACTGGGCCAAAAGAAATCTGATGCGATTCAATAAGGAGAAGTGTAGAGTCCTGCACGTGGGGCGGAAGAATCCCAAGCATTGTTACAGGCTGGGGACCGACTGGCTCAGCAGCAGTACGATGGAAATGGACCTAGGGGTTATGGTGGATGAAAGGCTGGATATGAGTAAACAGTGTACCCTTGTAGCCAAGAAGGCTAATGGCATACTAGGGTGCATTAGGAGGAGCAATTCGAGCAGATCTAGAGAAGTAGTTATTCCCCTCTGTTTGGCACTGGTGAGGCCACATCTGGAATATTGTGTCCAGTTTTGGGCCCCCCAGTATAAAAAGGATGTGGATTTGCTGGAGCACGTTCAGCAAAGGGCAACAAAAATGATTAAGGGTCTGGAGCACAAGACCTATGAGAATAGGCTGAGGGATTTGGGCTTGTTTAGTTTACAGAAGAGAAGACTTAGAGGTGATTTAATAGCAGCCTTCAACTTCCTGAAGAGGAGCTCTAAAAAGGAGGGTGAGAAACTGTTCTCAGTGGTGTCAGGTGACAGAAAAAGGAGTAACGGTCTGAAGTTGAAGAGGGAGAGGTGTAGGTTAGATATTAGGAAAAACTACTTCACCAGGTGGGTAGTGAAGCATTGGAATGCGTTGCCCAGAGAGGTGGTGGATTCTCCATCCCTTGAGGTTTTTAAGTGCCAGCTGGACAAGGTCCTGACTGGGATGATTTAGTAGGGGTTGATCCTGCTTGAAGCAGGGGGCTCAACTAGATGACCTCCTGAGGTCCCTTCCAGCCCTATGATTCTGTGATTCACTTACACATCTTAAAACAAACTGGCTCTGTGGACTGGCTTGCTGGCTCAGAAAATTGGTGGGAGGACATGGAGCCTGTAATCTTTACCTCGTCAGTTTAAATCTAGCCCAGACAGGTAGAGATGGACTGAAAGTCATTATTCTCTGATGGCTTCTTGGTGTGCAATGAATTTGGTGACCTCGGTTTAGTTTTTAATGGCTAGATCACATACAAGACATGAGCACAGGTCACAATAATAATAATCTAACTTGGATAACTTATGTTCCATCAGTATATTTAAGTATGTTGCAAAAGAGGGCAGTAACATTATTCCCGTATTACAAAACTGAGACACATAGTAAAAGCGTGACTATAGAGATGTCTACACTAAGAGACTGAGTCAGATTTTTTAGGTCGATTTTTAAGCATCTGATTTTGTAAAGTTGAGGGTACGTGCCCACACTGGCACATGAAATCAATGGAGTGTGTCCCCATTATGATGAGCAGCCTTGACTTTATCAGCAATGCACTGTGGCAGCTATCCAACAGTTCCTGATGCCTCCTTGCATTGTGGGTTAAACTTCCAGTGTCTGACGGGACAAAAGAGTGTTACAGGTGGTTCTGAGTATGTGTCGTCAGCCTCCCATTGTGCACTTATCTCTTCCTCCTCCCCCTGAAAAACCATGGTAAAAAATGTTTTCATATCCTTTATTCACTGGGTATCCATACAGATGCCATTGCATGACTAGTATGGAACCTGTGCAGCTTCAAATTGTTGTGGCGAGTATTATGAGCACCTCATGCATTGTGCTGCAGTACCTCCAGAGCCTAAGCAGCTTTCAGAGTGATGAGGATGTGGAGGAGGACACAGACATACATGAACGTGAAACACCTGAGAGGAGGAAGGGAATATGTTAGCTGCAATCAATGCTTTGTACACAGTGAAGCACTGGTTCTGGTGCCAGAAAACAAACTCAGACTGGTGGGATTGCATTGTTCTGCAGGTATGGGACAATGCACAGTAGTGACAAAACTTCTGCATGTGTAAGGCCACTTTCATAGAACTTTGCAAATTGCTTTCCCTCTCCCTGAAGCACAACAGTGACAAAATGAGACCTGCTCTGACAGCTCAGAAGAGAGTGGCAGTAGCTCTGTGGAAGCTTGCAAAGCCAGATACCTACCAGTCCATGGCCAATCAGTTTGGAGTGGGCAAGTCTGCATTGGGGTTGCTGTGATCCGGGTAGCCAAGCCAATCAGTACCCTTCTACTATGAAAGACAGTGGCTCTGGTAAATGTGCAGGACATAGTGGATGATTTTGCTGCAATGGGATTCCTTAATTGTGGCAGGGTGATAGGTGGACCATACATCCCTATCTTGGCACTCGATCACCTTGCCACTGAGTACGTAAACTGCAACGGGTACTTCTCAGTGATGTTGCAGGCATTGGTGGATCACCGGGGCCATTTCACCAACATCAGCGTGGGATGGTTGCAAAAGGTTCACAGTGCGCACGTCTTTAGGAGCTCTGGTCTGTTCAGGGAGAATAAAGAATGGAACTTTCTTCCCAGAAAATTTCCAGTGGTGATGTGGAGAATGTCAACAGCGATCCTGGGAGATCCAGTTCATCTGTTGCTCCCTTGGCTTGTCAAGCTATCAACAGATAGCCTGGACCGTAGGAGGGAGCAGTTCAGCTACAGGCTGGACAAATGTAGAATGGTTGTAGAATGTGTGTTTGGCCATTGCTTTTGGGGCTGTGGCACTTGCAGTAACCGCATGTTTCCCCTCTGCTTTGCTGGGACAGTGAGTTTCTCAATCCCCAGGAGCCCAGGGAAGGGAGAGGAATGGTCCAGGCATGGTGGAGCAGCTTGTGTTATCATAGCTTAATGCTCCTTTCCATGCCTCTGGTAGGTTGCAAGAGAGATATTAGCCTGCTTTAAGTAACACATTTTGATACAGAATGGATGCTAACTGAGTGTGTGCAGAAAGCTGGTCAGTATGTTGCATTGCTCTGTGGTGCATTAACTTACTGCTGGCTTGGCTTGCAACAGTTTCCTATTGGGGATATCGGAATAAGGCAGGCCTCCCCAGAAGCCTCATGAGATGGGTTAAAGAGTACCTGTCTGATAGCTTTATGGAGATGGGCAGGGAGGATCAGCTCTCTGTCCCCAGACACAAGTTGTTCCAGTGGCAGGGGTCTGGGCCGCATAGGTACTGCACCTTCCACAGACAACCAACTGCTGTAGCATGATTAAAAATAAGCACTCACCGGAGGTGCCGTTCCCGTCGTTGTGGTCTGACTGCAAAACATTCTGGGAAGATGGGATGAGATCCAAAATTAAAAGAAGTTTTCCTGGCTGTCTGTTAGATCAACTGCTCTGTTTGCCTGTGACAACTGTCGTCCTCCTCTTCCTCATCCAACATGTCTTCCCCACTGTTGCCAGTGGCTGCCTGAGGAATCTCTTGGAAGGTCTCCGCGGACTCTTTTGGGGTTAGGTCTCCCCCTAGAATCCCATGTATCCATTCATAGAAGTGACATGTTAGCAATGAAGACTCAGAACATCTGTTTGCTTCCTTTGTCTCCTGGTTCTCCTGCCTGAGCTCCTTTATTTTCACACAGCACTGCTGGCTGTCCATGGTGTATCCTTTTTCCATCATGCCTTGGGAGATCTAGGCATATATGTCTGTGTTTATTTTGCTACTTGGTAGTTCTGCTAGCTAGCCCCCTTCCAGTAATAAGGGTATGGGTCTCCTGCCTGCTCCATGTTGAAGTTCATCTGCAACTCTGGGAATTCATGGCCAGATGTGCTGCCAGCTCCACTCACTACTGCACTAGCCAAACAGGAAATGAAAGTCAGACTTTCCCAGGCTTTTTCCTGCACACCTGGAGAGCAGCAGAGCTGCATATGGTGGCCAGAGTGGTCCCATCAGGATGCTATGGGATACCTCCAAGAGGTCAAGAATGTTGGATTTCACAGTGCTCCATCTGGACTACGCTAAAGTCAACCCTGCAAAGTGTAATTTGGTGGTGGTCTTTGTAAAAAGCAGGAATACCAAAATCAACCTTAGGAGCCCTTAAAGTCAGTGGAACAGACCCTCTAGTTTGGGCTGCTTGCTTAGAAAATTGATGTATCTCTTAGTAGGTCAAGGCTTAGACTCCCTGCCTGACCTTGGCTATGTCAGATGTAGGAGTAGAACCTATGTCTCCTGGTGCTCAGTCTAGTGATTTAACCACTAGACCATCCTGTGCTAATTGATTTGTCTTGTTGGCAGTCTGAACAGAGAGGCCAAGGTCTGAATAGATGAGGGAACTTGAGCGTAACCCCTAATGTTTAGTGATGACCTCTTCGTGGCATAGAGAATATTACTCTCTGTTACTCATGCATGTGCATCATTTTGGGTTGGCATTTAACATTTTCAGCATATTAAAAATGTTGAATGGGCAGCGGCTCCAAAGTATTGGCAATATCAGAGACATGCTTTGTTTTCTTTCCAAAAGAGCATACGCTCATGGATCTTAAATCCTGAAGGGGCCATTCTGATCATGTAGTCCAGTGGTTTTCAAACTACAGGTCACAACCCAATACTGACTGGGTTGTGGAATGTCAGGTGCTGAGGCTGTGTCTACACTTGCATTCCTCTTTTGAAAGAGGCATGCAAATGAGGTAAATCAAAAATGCAGATGAGGCACAAATTTGCATATCCGACACCATTTGCATATTCTTATTTTGAAATAGCTTCTTTTGAAAGAAGAAAACCGGTATAGACACTACTCTTTCGAAAGTAAACCCCATCTTTGAAAGAATCCTTCTTCCCATAAAAAAAGGGAAAGCTGCTCTTTTGAAGGAGCAGTGTCTCTACTGGTGTTCTTCTTTCAAATGAAGCTGTTTCGAAAGAAGGATACGCAAATTAGGTGTCTGATATGCAAATTTGTACCTTATTTGCATTTTTATTTACCTCATTTGCATGCCTCTTCCAGAAGAGGAATGCAAGTGTAGACACAGCCTGACTGTTTTGCTGTAGGGTGACCAAGTGACCAGCAGGGTGCTACGGCAAGCTTCCTGCCTGCCAGGTACTGTGAAAAATAGTTTGTCACAGTTGAAGCTAGCAGCAGGTCCAGCAGCTAGATGGCGGGGAGGACCCCAGGGGTCTCTGCATGCTTCCCCCACCCCAAACGCTGGCTCTGCATTTCCGTTGGCTGGCAACTTGCCAATCAGACCTGGGGGTGGGGAGCGTGATGCCTGTGGGTGAGAGCAGTGCACAGTGCTACTTCCATACCTCCGCCTCGGAGCTGGATCTGCTGCTCTCTGCTTCTCAGGTGCAGTGTGGTTCGCCATGCACGGAAAGGCAGGAAACCTGCCTGTGCACCCTTGTCTTACTACCGACAGGGAGCTGCCAGAGGTAAGCCTGTGCCCCTGCCACAGCCCTGAACCACATCCCAAGCCCAGAGCCCCACTCCCATTCCCCAAGTCCCTCATCCCCACCCTGAAGCCTGCACGTTAACTAGTCAAAAGACCCAGTTTTAGGTCTTGGGAACTGACAGTTTTCTTCAACTGAACTGCCAGAAAAAATTTGAAAACCATTGATGTAGTCTGATCTCCTTTGTAATGTGGGCATCAAGCCCTCAGTTCCAGATGTTGAGGCAAGAAAGACCTTGTTGCATTTCAGACTGAAATTACAATAGCGCCCATCCATTTTCCACTGGGTTTTGTCCCTGTAGCCACAGTGATGTTAAACCCTTCCATCATTATATTTATCTGTAATACTTTTATTATATCTTTGCTTTTTAAAACTTGCACATACAGTAGACTCCCAAGATATACGCTCTCCATTTGTGTGTGTCTCGGGTTAATGCGACTTGGAGTGGCGGGGAGCTGGCACCTGGCTCTGGGCTGCCAGGTGCAGCTCCCCACCACTCCAAGGAGTGGGTAAACTGACCACTTGCTGTGCTGATCAGTTTGCCAGCTCCTGTTGGGGTGGCAGCCAAGAATCAGCATGCCACCCCTTTACAGGAATGGCAGCCTGACTCTTGCCACCCTGACAGAAGCAGTTTCCCTGGTCCCGTCAGGGCGTTGGCCTGATCCTTGGCTGCCGCCACTGACAGGAGTGGGGAAACTGACTAGAACAACAGCACTGGTCAGTTTTCCCTCTCCTGTGAGCTGGGGGCAGCCCAGAGCCAGAGTATGCTGCTGCGCTGGTGCGTTTCCCAGTCCCTGGGAGTGGCAGGGAGCCAGGAGCCAGGCTGCGTCCTGGTTCCCAGCTCCTTGCCACTCTGGGAGCCAGGAAACTGACCCCTGCACAAGCACTGGTCAGTTTCCCAGCTCTTGCAAGTACAGGGGAGCTGGGAGCCAGGAGCCAGGCTGCTGCCTGGTTTCCCAGCTCCTCCCGGCTTGCGCAAAATTTGAGTTAAACGAGGTTGCCCAGGAATGCAACCTTTGTGTAACTACAGCAATGGAATTCGTGTGACCATTACACCCAGTTTGGGATGTTTGTGACTTCATTAAAGCCAAACAATATAAGTAATGGTTTTTACACAGCACTCTATAAAATGCCAGTTACCATCGTGAGATAGGAAAACATTACCCTCGATGTGTTGGAAGGGAAACTGAGGCAGATATGAGAAATGACTTGACCAAGTCATACAGTCAATGTCAGAACATGGGAAAGAACTCAGAAATTCTAGATTTGTATTCTAAATCTTCCTCTGCCTACTGAAGCAGCAGAGACAACTGAACTTTAGTTGTTTATATAATCCGCAGGCAAAACAGGACTTTATTTTCCACAGATCTTGGGGTTGGAAAGGTTTTAAATTAAGGGTGAAGCTATTAATGCTCTGTTTATAATAAACAAACAATCCTGATGTAAGAAGGGAGGGTTGATTTGATTAATGTATGAGAACACTTAATGCAGCACAGTAAACTTTGCCCTTGCAACAGAATGAGATGTGCATTGTGACTCATTAATTCTTATATAAAATGTCTGGTGTGTTTCAGATGCTGTCTTCCTCTATTGTGTGCGTGTAGGAAGGGGGCGGTTTTTGAGTTTATTTTCGTGTTTAATTCCTTCTGAATTCATTCATCCTGATCAGATAATTTGGACTACGTAGAATCTCAGTGCATGTTGTTAGATGTTGGTGGATGTGTTTTTTTAAGCCATAGATAGATACTACAAATATGAATAAAAATGCCTTATAAACTCTGTTAAGAAAACACCCCCAGTTTCAGGGGTTCAAAATGAGTGCAGAAATATCGTAGCTCAAACGCGTGCAGTGGTGTCTCAACATTTGCAAGGGTTCCATGTTTAGAACCCTCACAAATGTTGATTTTTTTGTGAATGCGGGGGAGTGCCCTGGCCCCGGGGAAGCAGCAGCTGCTGGCATTCCTGCTTGGGGCCCTGGGGGAAGTGGCAGCTGCCGGCACTCCTGCCCAGGGCCTTGCGGGAAGTGGCTGCTCACGAATAATTGAATTCGCAAACATTACGTTTGCGAATCACGAGAGTGTACTGTATTTACTTTGAAAAGCTACTGTTAAAGCAGCAGCTTTACACGCAGATCTATTTCCCTTGTGTATTCCTTGTAATTGTTTCTTGCTTTACTGAGTAAACTTTATTATTCTTTACTCTGATTAACACTGGGCTGCCAGCACAACCAGGAGAGACTCCAACTCATACGCCTTGAGCTAGAGCATTGTCAACAGCATGATTTTTGTTCCAGCTGTGTAATCTGTGTTGAAGTGTGAGCTGGAAAGAACTCAGTTTAATTGTGACTTTGCAGAGCAAGCAGTTGTTATATATATTTTTTTTTACTTAGAAACTGTTGATTTGATCTGAAAATTGCCAAGACACAGTATACGCTGTACAAGTGCCCTTTGATGTCCCCCCACCCCCCGAAATCCTTTTTCAAAGTACAACCATGCTTGTAACCTTAACTGCGCCCATTTGGGCAAGTGTACTAGTACAATACGGGTTGTAGTTTCTGAATCCCATGTAGTTTCTGAAATAATAGTGCTGTGTTTGTAGTACAGAGCATTAATTGGTGTGTCAGACAAATGGTCCAGAAAAATTGTTTTTGTGAAAAGTGCTAGTAAACTGTGCTTATTAGTGCTTACTATTGTTCAGCATGCTGCAGAATAGTAGCCTTAAGAAATAGCAAGAGTTTGTGTAACCCTCTAGTCATGGCATGTTACAAGACCCTCTCTGTGCCTGTCCACATGGGATATGAGTTTGTTACAGCCCCAGCCACAGTTGTTTGGGTCTCTGGGTCAAGTCTAGAGATATATGGGTTTAGTTTTTGCTGGTTCAGTCCAACCGGTCAGGTAGCCAACATTCTGACATGCCCTAAACTGCATCTGTGGAAGGCTGCCCTGCTGGGTGAATAGGAGAGCAGAGGCCCTGGGGAAACTGGCTAATAATCAGAGAGTGGATATGCTGAGACTACTGCTTTTATGCTGGCCAGTTCCATGTTGTTACTGTTTGTTTTTCTATTTGTGGTAACCTCCTGTTGTGTGTCTCAGATTGTTATGTGGTAACTCTTTGGGACAGGAGTTGTGTTTGCGCAGCACTTAGCTAAGTAGCTCAATCTATGACTGGGGACCCAGACACTACTGCAATATAAATAATGTGTTGTCATAAATATCATTAGAGAAAAGGCAACTTATTTAAAAAGACTCTCAGTAAAGAGAAGCTGTGACACAGAGAAAGTGCAATACAACAGGACGATCTGTATTTTCATTTTCATTGGGCATTTCAAGGAGTACAGCTGTACAGAAAGTACTGCACATGCAGCTAATGTAGAAAATTATATTGTATTAGTGAGAATTTGCTCATGTGGTTAGGGTATTGCTTAAGCCGTTCCACTCTAGTTGCAGAGGGTCAGACATTGCCCTCCCTGTTTTGAGGCTCCATAATCATACAGTTATGCTGCTGCAGTCTCCTAATTACTGTGCAAGTGATCAGGGTCTGTTCATGATCAAGGACACACTTTGATTTGCCTGCTGTGGTGATTTCTGTTACTGCTTGTTCTGCAGGACCCTCAGGGCCGCCATGTCAAAACGTATGAGGTATCCCTGCGTGAGAAGGAATTCAACAAAGGTCCATGGAAACAGGAGAATGTAGAGGCAGAAGCCTCCATGGTAATTGCAGGTTGGTTCTTCTTTATAGATCTTCTTACCTCAGTGGAGCTGCTTCTTCCTAGTTACAGGGACTCTCTAACAAGGCTGTCTGCATTCTCCCTTTTTACAGTGCCCGAGCCCTTTGGAGGAGCCATTATCATTGGGCAAGAGTCCATCACCTACCACAATGGCGATAAATATTTGGCTATAGCCCCACCCATCATCAAGGTGAGAGAGTTTCTTTCTAAGATGCTGATCCCTGTGGCCATGGATACAGCTGCTCCTGAGGCCTGGCTCCCATGCACTTAAGTTTCCATGTTGGGCTAGGTACTGCATGTAGCCAGGTTGAAGGCCCTTTACTAAGGACTCCCCAGGCTGGCATTTTATACTGCTTTCTCATGCTAGCCTGTCGCATGTGACAGTGTAGGCATATGACCTTTGGAAGTATGAATGCATGTCTGGTTGGTCCCTAGCTTTGGGCACTTGAGGGGTATGTTCTGTGTTACATGTGTGTGCCTAGTCCTGGTATAGCTATGTAAGGATAGGGCTTCTCTCTGCTTCGAGGGCCTGGGAAGAATACAGTAAAGCCCAAAGCCTGTTTGGGACTTGAGGCCCCAGAAAAAGGAATACATTAGGTAGCACAGTGAGGCTTGGGCTGGCCCGAGCCAAAGCAAAGGTGTAGCTGAATGAGGCTCACAGTAAAGGTAGGACATGTAACAGTGAAAGGGCTGGAGCTCGAGCACAATCCTGGCTGTGAGAGAGTGCTTTTTTCGGTAAGGGGAGGCCAGGCGAGGTGTCCGAGCCAGGGGCATGAGCCTCATCAGGGGGGTATGAATCCTGGGTGCAAGTTGTACGGGAAGCATCTGGTGGATCACAGGGGGAATGCATGTGTGTCTTAGGCTGAAGGGAAACCGGAGATAGGATCAGAGGTTGAGAAAGCAACAAGCTAGAACAGAGGTAGGCAAAAAAACAGCCAATGGGAGCTGCCTGGGCTGTGCTTGCAGTGCAGGCAGCGCACACAGGACCCTCCGCCGGGGCATGCAGAGACACACATGGCCCCCCACAGCTTGCCACATTCTTGGAATTCCCCATCCTCATCAAAAATTATTGCCCATCCCTGGGCTAGAATTCAGCAATAGAGCTCCAGGAAGGGGATGCAAGCATCCTGGCTCAAGTGTCTGACAGGCTGTTCAGTCAGTCTCTTCGAAGGCCCATGCTTTAAGTACTGCATTTGTGTGAGAAGGAACATGCTGCCTGTGCATCTCCTTGGGTTTTGCCCTGTGGACCTACCCTCAAAGTCAGCCAGAGATTTGCATGTACAAGGACTGCAGGAACGGGTCACTGACTGCCAAACCAAATGTCTTGACCAGCAGCTAGGCAGCATCCGTCCCTCAGAGCACCACTTGCACAGAGTCCTGAGGCAAAGCTGCCTTGCAGCTCTCTGGGCTGAAACACCATTGTGACAATTCGCCTACTCAGTCAGTGGAATGGGGACTGCTGAAGGGATCGCTCCTGAGCTGAGAATGGGCCCAGGAAGTTTCACCCTGACCTGCAATTACTGAGGCAGTTCTGAGTAGTTGATAATGGGGAAGCTCTTCCACAGACTCTCGTACAGTCACTGGCACAGTATAGTCAAGAGAACCAAATCCCCTGCCCCAAGGAGCAAGTGGGTTGTCACAAAGGTCAGGCGAACTGTGGCTGGCAGACCTCGGATTGGGGGTTGCTGGGAGGTGGACACCAGGCTATGGGCCCAATAATTCCCCCGCTTTCTCTGCCTGCAGCAAAGTACAATTGTTTGCCACAATCGCGTGGATCCCAATGGGTCTCGTTACCTCCTGGGGGATATGGAGGGCCGTCTCTTCATGCTGCTTCTGGAGAAGGAGGAGCAGATGGATGGCACAGTCACCCTGAAGGACCTGCGTGTGGAGCTGCTTGGAGAGGTAGCACTCTTCCCCCTCACTGCTGCCTGGGAAGTTTGTGAGCTGCAAGCATAGCTCAGGGCTGTGCTTGGAGGGAATCAAGTCTTCACTTAGACTGGGAAGGGTTGGCATTTCATCCTTTGCTAGTTTCATAGCTCCAAACCTCCAAGGCCCCAGGATTTGACAGGAGGGACCAAGTGAGAGTGCCTGTAAGCATGCCCTCCTTCAGGGGGTTGCGGTGAAACTGGTGTTTTGGTTTGTTATTAAAGGGAGCAGGAGCTCTTTGTTGGCTCTCTCAAAGGATTTTCTCTCAGGCTGGGGATCTCGTCCTCTTTCCAGCAGCTTTGCTGAGGAACTGGAGTTTGGGATTGGTGTTTGCAGGGTAGGGAGCCCTGCGCTGGTCTGGGGCTTTCCAGAAGGCTTGAATTGTGTGTCTGCTACAAGCTTCTTTCCCTCTAACATCCTGACCCATCTGTCTCATCGCCTAGACATCCATCGCGGAGTGCCTGACCTACCTGGACAACGGGGTTGTCTTTGTCGGCTCTCGGCTTGGGGACTCCCAGCTTGTGAAGGTGAGACGCAGCCTTCTGTTGATCTAGTTCTATCTAAAGCCACATTTGCTCATCTTTCCCCTCCCTCCCGGGTCCCAAGAGCGTGGGTAGGTGGAGTGAGCCTCTGCCTTGCTTCCCTTTGTCTCTCCCAGACCCCTCTCTGCTCTGTTCACTAGACGTTTGAGTCTCTTATTAAGAAAACATTGAATAAACAGGGGATCAGTATTTATTAATCAGATTACGACTCGAGGATTAAGCTATAAAAGGGAAGGTTATATATTTCCTAACTGGTCTAGAGGAATGTTCTTGCTTCACTCCCAACTAACTCTCAGAACCTCAGTTCCTTATGTGCCATAGCTCTTTACAAAGAGAGACAGACAAAGGAGTTCCTTTTTTCCACAACCTAATTACTTGTAGACTTTCCTTTATGGTATTTCAGTTTACATAATTGATAAACCCACAGGTGTTTTGACCCAGGCTGTTATTACATAAAACATCTGTGACAACAAGAAAATCCCAATGAGGTTATAAACATCTCTTGATAGTTCAGTAGTTCCCTACCTGGTGTCCGTGGACCCCTGGGGTCTGCGAGGGTATCACAGGGGTTCGTGGAAAAAAAAAGATAAATAAAAGTGATCATAGAAAATAAGTTTTAAATAAATTGCAGAGTTACAATCTATTGTTTTTAAATTAAATATCTTCCAGTAATGTTATTAACTGCTGTTGGAAAATGTACATTGTGGTTTCCTTTTTCATGTGATGAAATGTTCATAGCAGCTAGAATTGGCTTTGATGGGGGTCTGCAAATGGTTTGGAGGAGTGATTCGGGAGTCTGCACTAGTTTGGGAACCACTGCAAAGTAGTTTATCTTCTCAGTCACAAAACACATCTACACCAACAAGTATCCCTCCTCAGAAATTAGTGGTCTCTTTCCTTCCTTTCCTGGACATCTGGTGTCTTTTTGTGAGTTGCCAGGGTCACAGCAGGAGATAACACACATTCTATCATTTGGTCACGCATTTAGATTCAGCCTGTGTACAGAGCACATTGAGTTGTAGAGATAAAGAACACCAGTGCTTTACTTCCTGCCCCACTGTTCTGGGGCTTCTATGCAAAGTGTAGAGGGAGTTTAATATCTACTGACGGATCCCTCTCCACCTGTGGCCACATCTGGGTGCTCCCTGTGTTTACTGTGGGCCCTAATGACTTTGTATTCGCAGCTCAGCGTGGACAGTAATGAACAAGGCTCCTATGTAGTAGCCATGGAAACCTTCACCAACCTGGGCCCTATCGTGGACATGTGTGTGGTGGATCTAGAGAGACAAGGCCAAGGGCAGGTAATATCGGTTCTGCCTTCCCTACATGCGTGCGTCTGTTCCAGACAGGATGTGCCTGCTGTGGAGGGGGGCATGTGCTCTGAGCCCCATGCAGGGCATCTAAGCTGCCTTTATTTGAACTGCTACATAAGGAGATGCTAGGAGGAGGTAGGTACTGGTTGTGGGTATCTGCACTGGGAGTAGTGAACAGTGCTTTTTAGATCCTCCAAAGAAAGGTGCTGCCATCCTGAGAGCCCCTTGAGGGAAGGCTAGCCCTCCCATGAGACTGCTCTTCAGAGTCAGACTCTAGGGTGAACCACCCCCATAAGCTCCCTCTGAGAGGTAGGAGAGACTGGACCCCTTCCTTCTACCAAGACCCTGACATGGATGCCTCTTCTCATAGTGGGAGGGAGATGTCCCATCAAGACCTTAGCAGGGAGGACTTGGAGGAATGTTAATGGGTGCCTGCTCTGTCTAGCTGGTCACGTGCTCTGGCGCCTTTAAGGAGGGCTCCCTGAGGATCATCCGGAACGGGATTGGGATTCACGAACATGCCAGCATTGACCTGCCGGGGATTAAAGGTGTGTGAATTTGTTGTGAGAGCAGAGCATATGTGCCAGCCTTCAGCTCTGCCAGTTTTACAAACCATGTGGTTGTGACCCACAGCTTCAGAGGCTGTTGGGCACACGTAGGCTGGGCAGGGTATGGGGCAGGGGTCTGGCAACCTGCAGCACTGGAGCGCCATGCATCTTCTTAAGGACTTCTTTGTGGCTCCTGACGCTATAATTGCAAAGTTAAAAAAAAGAACCCTCCTTATTATTTTCAATAAATGGTGAACGTCTAAAAGCCCAATGCACAACTCGTATCTAAATAGCAAATGATACGTGATCTCAAAATGTTGGATAACTCCTCCATTAATATGTGCAGTGCACTGTGGGATATGATACTGTATCCCTGTTTTGATCATGCTGTTAATAAAGTCTTGAGTTGGAAAAGGCAAAGGAAGCTTGCGACATTCTTGCTGTGAAGGGCAGCCAGGCATTTTAAGAAAGAACAGTGAAATTAAATGTGAAGAAAAGCTGTCATCGTTAAAGAGGGTTTGGGAAAGAAAAGCAGGCAGACAGTGGTACAAACACATGTAAAGTGTGAGGAAATAGAATACATAAAAAGTTTGTGAACGTCCTGCAGCAAACACTTATCGCATTCCAAGTTGTTGTGTGTGCGCTGTTACAAAAAGCAAGGTTTTATGCTGTTTAAGGACCCTCTCATATTCACATGCATTGCGGCTCTTGAATTTTTGAGTTTTTACCAAATTTAAAAAAAATGGCTCTTCCTGCTGTTTTGGTTGTCAACCCCTGGTATGGCGTGTGTCAAGTTCATCTCCTCCAGCTTTTTACTGAAGTGTTTGCCTGGGGTAACAGTGGGGTCTTTCCCTGTGCAGGCCTATGGCCCTTGAGGTCAGACTCACACCGTGAAACTGACAACACCTTGGTGCTATCGTTTGTGGGCCAAACCAGGTAAGGCTCTGGGGTTTGTGCTGGGACAGGCTCTGGGCTGTATGCTCTGCACCTGGTTGTTGAGTTCTCTTCCCCCTTATAGGGTTTTGATGTTAAATGGGGAGGAAGTGGAGGAAACAGAGCTGACAGGATTTGTGGATGATCAACAAACCTTCTTTTGTGGCAATGTGGCCCATCAGCAGCTAATCCAGGTACTGGTTAGAATGGGGGGAGAGGAGGGGTCCTCTGTCTGGGTGTCCCCACAGATTGGGAGGGGCTGTGGGGTATTATGGGAGGAGGCCTAGAGAATACACTCTCAGTAATGGGGAGGTGGCAGCATTTCACCTGTGCTGAGTGTGTTCTGTGTCTGAGCTGCAGCGTTTCCTCCTCCCCCAGATCACGTCTGCCTCTGTGCGGCTGGTCACTCAGGAGCCCAAAGCCCTGGTGAGTGAATGGAAAGAGCCCAAGGGGAAGAACATCAGTGTGGCTTCCTGTAACAGCAGCCAGGTAGTGGTGGCTGTGGGACGAGCACTCTACTACCTCGAGATCCACCCCCAGGAGCTCAGGCAAATAAGGTGGGTATGAGTCCCTTGCCCTTACCTGGTTCCTCTGGCCCCCAATATGGTCACTGACACGAGTTTCCTTTTTTCTTTCCTGCCAGCTGCACAGAGATGGAGCATGAAGTGGCCTGCCTAGACATCACCCCTCTGGGAGACTCCAACGGCATGTCCCCCCTGTGTGCCATCGGCCTCTGGACTGACATCTCCGCCCGCATCCTCAAGCTGCCCTCCTTTGAGCTGCTACACAAGGAGATGCTGGGAGGAGGTAGGCACTACTTGTGGGGTGTTCTGCACTGGAAGCAGTGACCAGTGCTGTGTGTGACACTAACAGGGCTTTCTCCTCTTCTGCCCACAGAGATCATCCCCCGCTCCATTCTGATGACCACCTTTGAGAGCAGTCACTATCTCCTCTGTGCCCTTGGAGATGGGGCTCTCTTCTACTTTGGGCTGAACATTGAGACAGGTATGAGTATATGGCCCTTCCTAGGCTGGCTTTTGAGGGCTGAGACCAATCGGATGCCTTTCTCCCCCTTCTGAATCCTCTCTCTGATCATTCCAGTGGAAGAGCGTGGCTTGATGCCCCCCCGACCCTCACAGTCATAGTCAGGCCTCGCCCTGACAAGGCAGGGATCTCACCCATTTGTAACAACCGTTATCCCCATGGTTGTCAGACCCTCAATGTAACCAGAGTTCTCAGTGCAGGAGGGGTCTCATACCTTGTCTGCTTTTCGAGGGAAGCAGAAGGGAAGGGGAGGTAGCTCCTCAAGTCAAACCCTTTGCTAACAGTATGATGCTGTCGGCATCTGGATGGGCCCCCTTCCAGCCAGCGTGCCACTTTGCCATCCTGCTTCTGAAAGTTCACCCCTCCCCTTTGGTAGGATCGTTCTCAGCACTGCTGCTCCTTTACTCTAGGTTTGCTGAGTGACCGTAAGAAAGTAACACTGGGCACCCAGCCCACTGTCCTGAGGACATTCCGTTCGCTCTCCACCACCAATGTCTTTGCCTGCTCCGACCGCCCCACTGTGATCTACAGCAGTAACCACAAGCTGGTCTTCTCCAATGTCAACCTCAAGGAGGTGAACTACATGTGCCCTCTCAACTCAGATGGCTACCCTGACAGGTGAGCATGGTCCCTCATGCAAGAGGGGAGGGGGCTTCTGGATTCTGCACTGGCCTAAGTAAGGTAAGGAGCAGCATGACTCGAAGGTTCCCAGCTCTGTTCTTCCACTTGCTCTAGTGTCTGCAGGGCAAAGCTCCTTGTGCCTTTTCTGCTCAGGCCTGGCTGGCAAGAAGGTAGAATGTGACGGCATGTTCAGGGAGCACTGTACCCACAGGCCAGCCTGTGGCTGCTTGGAACGTGGGAAAGGGAAGCCTTTCTCCTAGAGACCTTCAAATCTGCTCCTATTCCTCTCTTACATAGCAATTCAGATCTTGTGCTGCCCTGAGCGTGTCAACCTAGAAGGCACTTGTCATTGCTTACTTGTCCCTCCTCATAGACCTAGGCTGGGTCTCGGTAACTGTTAAGGTCAGCAGATCAGTGCTCCATTGGATTAGCTCTTCCCCCCAGCATCCTAGCAATATGGCACCCTGGTTTCCTATCTGGGCATCTGATTTACAAGCGAGATTACTGGCAGTCTCCTTTCTCTGCAGTCTGGCATTGGCCAACAACAGCACTCTGACAATTGGCACCATTGACGAGATCCAGAAGCTGCACATCCGCACAGTTCCTCTCTACGAGTCGCCCAGGTGAGCAGTGGGGAACGGGGTTTCTGCACTGTGTGTGTGAATGGGGAAGGATGATTGCAGGGCTCACCTTTCTGCAGAGGGGAGCCTGCCACCTTTCACTGATGTCTGTGAGATGGATCAGTCGCTGAGACTGGCTGGTGTTCTGAGAGAACCAGGGAAAAGGGAGGGGGGCATAGCAAGATTTCTAGAAACTGAGCAGAATAACAGCTGAGTGTCCAAGACCCTCTCTGTTCTCCTCAGCCATGCCCTCCCCAAGGAGTCCTTGCCCCCACGGCTTGCTTTGTTTGTCCTGCAGGAAGATCTGCTATCAAGAGGTGTCTCAGTGCTTCGGTGTGCTTTCAAGTCGCATCGAGGTGCAGGATGCCAGTGGGGGCACCACTGCACTGAGACCCAGTGCCAGCACCCAGGTGAGAAGAAGCTTTGGGAAGGCAGGTGGGCTTCAGAGCTGGAGTAGCAGCTGTTGGAAACATGGCTCTTTAAGCCAAATGGCAACATGTATTTTCCTTGTAATCTTTTCCTCCCAAGGTTGAGTACATGGACACCACTGCCCTTCCGTGTGGGTAGGTGGGAGGGTGGGGAGATCTTTCTCGGACTTTTGGCTCTTTCTGTCTCTAACAAACTCTTGAGGCTTCCCCTACCAGCTGTTCCCCTTTTCTCTGAGTCCCAGGTCTCCTTCACTTCCTTGGACCTTACTGTTCTAGTGGATTGTTAGATGAAATCCCCGATCCTTCCTGGGTGGTTTCCTTCTCCCTGTGGCTCAGACATGAGTCCTCTCAGAAGCTGCCATGGACCCTTCCCTCTCATTATTCTGGTCCTTAAAGTGCTAAATTCTGTTCTGCAGTTGAATCAGTCTGGTTTCAGAAGACTCTCCGAGGGAATGTCCAGTGTTGCCTGTGTATCCTTGAGCAGTGCATCTGGATTTTCCCATGGGTACATTTCCCCACATCAGTGACACCTTTGGCGAAGGGGCTTGTCTGGAATCTCACTCATTTCCTTACCCCACTCTGCCTCTTCAGCTGCCTCTTGTTCAGCCTCGCTTCTCTCCCAGCCTGCCAGGCTGCAGTGAATAGCCTGAGGCTCTGATCATTCTCTGTTGTCCTAGGCCCTGTCAAGCAGCGTCAGCTCCAGCAAGCTGTTTTCCAGCAGTACTGCGCCACACGAGACGTCCTTTGGAGAGGAGGTGGAGGTGCACAATCTACTCATCATAGACCAACACACCTTTGAAGGTACCAGCCCCAACCACATCCTTCTTCCTGCCCCCAAGAGGGGGTTCAGCTCACCTAATGAACACTCAATGCACGTGTGGGAAAGGGGCATGGATGAGACCAAAATCTCTGTGCAAAAGAGTGTCATTCAGAAGGATGGGCACTCTTGGAGGAGGGTTGAGTGTGAGGCTAAGGAGATTCTACTGAGTGAAAGCACAGGCTGGCAGAGAGGGCATCTCCAGGCCAGCTGTTGGCTCTGCCACTGGGACACATGGGACAGACTGGTCCAGTAGTGCGGAGAGGATCTTGGCTATAACCCAACTGCTTTTCTCTTTCCTACATTCAGTGCTCCATGCTCACCAGTTTCTGCAGAATGAATATGCCCTCAGCCTGGTCTCCTGCAAACTGGGCAAGGATCCCAACACCTACTTCATCGTGGGCACAGCCATGGTGTATCCTGAGGAGGCTGAGCCTAAACAGGGCCGTATTGTCGTCTTCCATTACTCAGATGGTAAGAGGGAGACAGCTGAGTTCCCATGTGGGGTCCCTCTCCCAGCAGTGCTCCCATCATCTGAGGGAGTTCAGCCTTCAGTCCCAGGGGACTGGGAATGGACATCACTGCAGTGGGAACCTGGGCTTCCCTGTTGACAAATGGTCACCAGCAGCCCATGAGATGGCTTGCGTCTGCAGGCTCTTCTTCTGCTTGGAGGCCTTTGTTCTGCCGTGAACCAAGCTCCAAGCTATGCTCATGTATCCCCGTCTCCCATTAGGATACAGTAATCCTTCACCCTAACTTCCATCCAGAGCTGGAATCCAAATTCAATGGTCCTTCTAGTTTTATCTCTCTTGCACCCTCCCCTACTAGCACTGGAACAACATTTGCCCACAAATTGGCAGAGAAATAGCCTCTCCTTTTCTGGAGAGAGAACAGGCTTGGGTAGAGCATTATTTGGATTCCATAAAGGGTCATGTAGCTGCAGTGGGGAGCACAGGGAGGGTAACCAAAGGATCCATTCGTGCATTCCAGGGAAACTGCAGAGTCTGGCTGAGAAGGAAGTGAAAGGGGCCGTGTATTCCATGGTAGAGTTCAATGGCAAGCTTTTAGCCAGCATCAACAGCACGGTAAGGCTCCTGCAAGGCTGTCAATATCCTCCAGCCTTGAGAGGTGGCTCAGCCATGAAGCTGAAAGTGTTCCTGAGCTCTGCGGGGCTGGGCTGCTGTGGCTCGTAGTGTTTCTGTGCTGTTTCTGGCTACACAGCTCTTCCCTCAGGTGCGTTTGTACGAGTGGACGGCGGAGAAGGAGCTGCGTACAGAGTGTAACCATTACAATAACATCATGGCTCTCTATGTGAAGACCAAGGGGGACTTCATCCTGGTTGGAGATCTGATGCGCTCCGTCCTGCTTCTTGCCTACAAGCCCATGGAGGGTAACTTCGAGGAGGTATCTCTACTCTTCTGGCCAGAGTGATCTAAGGGATGGGGGCCTCAAAGCAGCAGTACAGCAAGGGGCTTTCAAAAAAGACAGAGCGGCTCTGTGTGAGGAGATGACAGTTTGGCCGCTTGAGAGCCAGCAGAGCCAGTCTTACCTGTGGGGTGTTGTTTTGAAGAACAGGATCTACTGAAGCTACTTCTGGCAGATGTCTCTGTGCTCCTGTGAGATGGGGTGCTGGGGGATCTGGTTCAGTGTCAGAGGCCTTGAGGAGAGGATGCTTTGTGTGATAGTTAACGCCTGCCATGGAGAGGGGAGGTGGGTTGTCTTAGCTTCCTGGGATCAGAGTGGGTGGTACAGGGTGTCGTGATGAGAAACCTAGGCACCACTGCTCCCCTCTCTGCCCCCTCCACCAAATCCTTGTTACACTCTGGGGCAGGGGATGTGCTGCTGTGGTAGCTGGCTGTCTGGTGTGGTTCTCCCAGGGATCAGCTTGCGCTTCCATCCAAAGTCCTTGCCTTCCTAGCCTCCTCCTCCAAAAAGGGCCACTTCTGCAGAAACAGGCACAGATCCTGCTGTGGCAGGGTCATGATCCTATCAGCTGTTTGGAGTCTGCTGTAGAACTGCTCCTCCAAGGGCATTGCGAATGTGAAAACCTCCTTCCTTTAGCTCTGACAAGGGCTGGTGCTTATTCTGCTGGGCTCAGAGGTCCTGGGGGGTCCGGTTGTGCCATTTTCACCTTGGTGTTGGGTGGGGCAGGCTGGGTTCACGAGGGTATCACTTTGGGGGGCTCACAGCAGGGTCTGATCTCCCCCGGTGTGTGTCCTCCCCTTTAAGATTGCTCGAGACTTCAACCCCAACTGGATGAGTGCCGTGGAGATTTTGGACGATGACAATTTCCTGGGAGCAGAGAATGCTTTTAACCTGTTTGTGTGCCAGAAGGACAGGTAAGCTGGCTCTGGATGTGACGCAGTGTCTCATGGGGATGGGGTGCATCCCATGAGCTCCTCCCTTGTACAGGGGAGTGTAGCTGGCAAGACCTGTCTCTCTCCTCTCTGTAGAACGTGGCTGAGGGGTGGTGCCTGTGTTAGCTCAGAGTAGTGGGAAGTAAAGCATGCTTGCGTGCAGGGGGACATGTTTCTGTGGTGCGCTCGTCTGTGTTCTCACCCCGTTGCCTACCAGGGTCCTTGCATTTCAGCGCTGCCACGACTGACGAGGAACGCCAGCACCTGCAGGAAGTGGGGCTCTTCCACCTGGGGGAGTTTGTCAACGTGTTCTGCCATGGTTCTCTGGTCATGCAGAACCTGGGCGAGACGTCCACGCCGACGCAGGGCTCGGTGCTCTTTGGCACCGTCAACGGCATGATCGGTAAGGGGAGAGCTTGTCAGCTGCCTCTTGCCCTGCCGCTAGGGCTTATTGGGTAGGTGCTCTGAGCCTGGAATGTGGCACTTAAATGGACCTCGAAAGGAAGCTGCTCGAGTGCATTTGAGAGCAGAGCCCACCTGGAGCCATTAGTTGAGCTGGGCAGATTATCTTTTGATGAAAATTGGGTTTTGTGTGAACAGCTGTTTAAAATGGGCAGCGTTTGCTGTCAGTAGCAAATTCTGACATTTTGGGCCAATCAGAATACTGCTTTAAAAGAGACGCTTTTATTTAGAAATGCTGCTGCACTGCCTCTTGTAAGCTCTAGTTCCCTTGTGTTCCTGCTTACCTCGGCTGGCCAGCCAGACTGCATGTCCCATGAGATGCCGCTGTGTGTCTCCAAGGGTGGCACTGCAGTGCATCTTGGGAGATGATGTCCCAGCAGAGAGCCCAGGCTACGTAGAATGGGAGCATGAGATACATGAACGACAGCTTCCGAGAGGCACCAACTTCTCTGGATTTTTACTTTTGAGGTTTGAATTATTGCTGGAAAATGAAATTTTTGGTGGGAAATACACAAGAAAGTGATTGTTTCATTTCCATTTGGTGGTTGGGGAGCAGTTTTTGACCATCTCTAGCAATTAACTGCCAGGTAACAGCCTGCGTTCCCAGCCTGCTGCAACAGTGTGGCCCAAGGTGTGCCAGGAAACCTGTCTCCAGACCTGACTCTCACTGCCCTCTCCTGTCTCGCAGGGCTGGTGACCTCTCTGTCGGAAAGCTGGTACAACCTCCTGCTGGATATGCAGAACAGGCTCAATAAAGTCATCAAGAGTGTGGGGAAGATTGAGCACTCTTTATATCCTTCTCTACCCTCTTGCTCCATGCTGCCTTGTCAAGCAGATCTAGGAGCTCAGCAGGAAAATGCCTTTACAGGGCAAGCCAGCTAAACCATGACCATGTTAGACTGTGGTGTGCATGGTGTAGACCCTGATGCTGCGTATTCTAGAATGCTGATTCATTAATTGATGAGCCAAAGCCAGAGCAAGGCTGGGCAAAATCTAGCCCCTACTAAGCCACTGAATCTGGCCTGTGGGAGCCTCAGCCTGCCTGCCTTGCTCCTGCTCTGTGCTCAGAAAGGCCAGCTGCAGGACTCTGGCAGGAGGAGGGAGAGGCGTCTCTCACTGTGCCTGCCCCAAGCAAAATCTTGCCGGTCCCTTAGTCTGATTTCCATCTAATAAGAGCTCCAATTTGCAGGACAAGCATCATGTGAAGTACCCCTCTCCTCTCCCCCTCCAGCTCTATGTATGCACTTAGAACAGTACATGTGGCCCCTGCAGCTGCTCTGTGCATGCGTGAGGGCATGGATGGTAGGGACCCTGGCTAAGGAACCTGTTGGGCTGCTGGTCAGGAGCCACCTGGACAGAGCCTGCCTTTGGCAACCTAGCCTCAAATCCTTTACATGCATACCTCTTCCCAGACCTTGCACCCCTTCTCCAGATTACAACCCCGTCTCAGGACCTGCATTTCCTCCTGCATCCTTTCTCCAGATCAGAATCCTCTTCTGCACCCCAATCCCCTGCCTCATGTCACAACACTCCCTGCATCCAAATTCCAGATCCCACACCCCATCCTGCAATCCAATCCATTACCCCCAGCTCCCTTCTGCACCCCACATCCATCCCCGACCCCACACCTCCTCCATTAACCTCATGGAAGACTGCAGTCCTTGACCACTTGTCCACCCCAGCCTAGAGTGACTTCCACGGGCTGGGGTAGTGGTGGTATTTATGGAAGTTCATAAAATCTTTGTGTTGCTGTGACCCACGAGGGTGAGCTCTGATCACTTGGGCATGGTGCCCCGGCACGTCACATGCATGGTACACAGAGAGAGCTTTGGCACCTATAGGTTAGGAACTCCAGTAGGGAGAGTGTTTCGAGTGTTATTACTTGCACTGCAGTTGGGGTCAGGGGCTCCATTGGGTTGGCACTCACTCCTTGCCCGAGTCTCCATCTCTCTCTCTCTGAAAGGTGATGTGAATGGAATGCTGCACTGTCATTGATGTGGCCTGTCTATGTGGGAAGTGGAGGAGTTTTGTGTCCTGAGAAGCTGCTGTTTGTTCCTGGGGTGGAGTTCTGGTTTGAGTGGTAGTTAAAGGAGTTCAAAGGTACAGCCGTTTTAAACGAGTTTTTGTTCCTTGACTGTTGCTTGCACTTGGAGATCGTTTCACACTGAGCGCAAGACCGAGCCAGCCACAGGGTTCATTGATGGTGACTTGATTGAAAGCTTCCTGGACATAAGCCGGCCCAAAATGCAGGAGGTGGTGGCAAACCTACAGGTGAGAGGGGGAGTGAATGTGAGAATGGGTCAGTTCCAGGTGAACAGCAGAGGATCTTGGGAAACTGTTCTCTGTGATATTAACCCTTTGAATGACAGTCCTTCACCCTGGTCCAAGCAGGGACATTTTCTGCTCTCCCCTAGCCATGCTGCTGTAACGCATCCATCCCTCATTGCAGATTGACGATGGCAGTGGCATGAAGAGGGAGGCCACCGTGGATGACCTGATAAAGATCGTGGAGGAGCTGACCCGGATCCATTAATAGGATTCGGACTCATCTAGCACCTTCCTCCATTGTAGAATATGGAGTCTGTTCCGACCTGCAGCCAGGGGGCCCCCAAGCCAATTGCACTATGGCACCAGAGGCTGTGATTACTTTCCCGGGTGGAAGGGGAGAACTTCTGAACTGAGGCCATCTCGTGAGGGACGTGGGGATATGATTTTTGGCTGGGCGTCATGTCATTTCCTGCTTGGGTTCACCAATCCTGTGGACCACGGCTCCCAACCCAGGACTGGTTATGGCTAACTGCTCCCATGGGATAACTGCAAGCGCATGGCTGAAGGGGCGCCCCTGCCTGGACTTCCTCTCTGACTCACTTGTTCACTGTTGTCTTTAGTATCTTTTGCTTTGATTTTTCTTTGATTCAGTGTGTTTTGAAGTGGAAACCTCCTGCACACTCTTCTGCCTGTGTAATGAGGAGGGGCTGGAGGTTCTCTTCTGGTGCTGAAAAGATGGGGGAAGATCCCATGCTGGTTTGTGGAGGTGCCTGTTTGCCTGGGTGATGAAGCTCAAAGGGTAGAGAAGGCCTCTCTCTCTCTCCCCTCACAAGATTTGTGACATGCTGAGGGAGGAAGGGTCTGGAAAGTAAAATCTCCAAGGTTGGTTTCTGAGTTTTACCAAATAAAGTAGAGTCCAAGAGGAAAGATCTGGCTCCCGTCTTCTCCTTGTCCCTCTTTTCTGCCACAGGGATGATTTGTAACTGGATCCCGGTTCGTCATTGCTTTTAGCTTTGTCCAGAAATGATTCTTTGGGTTTAAACTTCCCCCTGCTTGTCTCAGCTGGTAGACGGACAGGGCTGAACAGCTGAGCGGATTGCTGAGCCACTGAGGGAGGAGGAGAGAGCTCTCCCAGATGCATTCTTCTGTGTGTGCTTTGGAGACTAGCATCTCAGACTTCTCTGGCATGAAGAATGTGGGTTTGCGTCATGCAAACTGCTTTGAAGGTACTGCTGCTCATGCTCCTCGTACAGTATAGGCATGTACCTAGTGGTATGGTGCACCAGTGTTACCCAGGTACTTAAGGGAAGGGTAAGACCTGGACACCTTTCTTGAATGTGTCCATCTTTGTAGAGCTCCACAACCTTTTCTGCAGCAGTAGCCCCCCTTTGTATTGTAGCTCTTCCCCGGACAGTGGCTCACAGAAGTTTGTGAGGCTACATTTCTGTAGCTGTTGGCGTTCATACTGAGTCCTGGGAAGATGCAACTGCAGCAGCAGTGATTGTGTGCTTGTTCTTAGGAGCCAGGAGACCTGTGCTGTCTTGCCAGCTTTGTCTCTCGCTGTGGGAACTCAGGCCAGGCACAGCAGCCTTGACCTTAGTTTTCTGCTCTGTAATATGGAGATAATGTTTGCCTTTCTGAAGATCTGGGCTTGAACAGGACCTGTGGTTAAAAGGCCTGCTGGGGCAGAGTTAAGGTTACAGTGGGAATGACCTTGACAGTGAATCCCTGGACTTTTATAGTATTAAAAGGACAGCTTCCCCAGTGCCTTTTTGCACTTGTTCAGGGGCTTCCCACCTGTCCTGTCTCTTCACTTGTTCTGGCTGTCCTGGGCCATGTTGTGTGGGATAATGTCTAGGGTTCAGCCTGCTGCCAATAGGGCAGAGGAAAAGTGTATGTTCCCATGGGGAGTTGCCTGACAGGGCAGTCTTCCCAGCTTAGAAGCTCTGCCAACAATTCCCAGTAGCACAAATGAGTGTAGTTAGCTTTGAGAGTAGGAACACCCGTAATCACCAGCTCGGCTGTGTGCCCATCCAGCTCAGTGTTCCTCTCTCTGACAGCAGCTGGCAACAATTGTATGGGAGTGTGCCAGAACTCTTATCCTAACACACTGCTAGCTCATTTTCAGGGTCTGCTCCTGTAAGTTTGTCTTAGTGTGTGTCACCACGTGACTGAGGTCAGAACTTGGTTGAATTGAACTGCTTCCACAACCCTGCGCCTCCAAAATGCTCAGGGTGGGGTGGGGTGGGGGCGCAGCCCACAGTGCTCCAGGATCTTTCTGCATTCTGGCAGGAGCCAGACCCTGGCCCCTGCTGTGAGCATCTCCCACAGAAAATGAGTGATAGCAGATACGGAGACCTGTGAGGCAGCAAGTGTTTCTCCCCTGGGCTAATGAAACAGTCTCTTGGTCAAGTGATTCTGCTGAGGACAGGCCAGTCCACTGATTACAGCACTGGCTGGGACTTGATAGCTGATTTCAACCATTGAAATTCACTGAGTGCTTAAGGTTAGTTACTTAGCCTCTCTGGGTCTCTATTCCCTGCCTGTAAAATGGAGATAACTGTCCTTCCTTTCTCCGTGTGTTTGTCTTTATTAGAGTGGAAGCTTTTCTGGATAGACACTGTGTCACTTGGCGCTTTGGGACTGTGATTTCCTCTTGCACTATAAGAGCAGCGGTGGCCAACCAGTTAGGGATGAAGAGCCACAGATAAAGTGCAAAAAGTCACATTCTTTATTTAGCTATAGATAGAAATCTATAATGCATGGCTCAGTGCCCACCCCCAGCCCCTCCTCCCGCTGGTCTAACTTGATACCAGCACTCCCCAGAGCTGCCAATATGCACACCTTCCACCAAGTGGTAGGTCGCAGGCACAGAGCGGTGGAGAGCATTCCCGGTAGATGACGCTCCTGCTGCATGGCTCTGAGGAGGAGCCGTATTTAATGGCTCAAAGAGCTGCAAGTGGCTCGAGAGCCAGGGGTTGGCTGCACCTGCATCTGCCGTAACACTCATAACTCACAAATGACTCGCACAGGAAAATGATGAAGCCCCACCCTCTCATCTGTCAGTAAACATTTCCCAAAGCAATTGTTCCCTAATTGACCCCCATCCTTGTTCTCAAAGGAAACCTGCCCAACTCCTTCAACAGCCCAGCCTGGGAACTTAACCTTTATAACTAGCCTAGACAGTAAGTCAGGGACTCTCTAATTTTTGATAGTACCTGAAAGGTGTACAAGTCTGTCCACCCCAACCTACCTTGTAACACAAACCTGGACTGGCAAGAGCCCCTCTCCTGCTCCCCCCAGTACACAACTCCCGGGCTCCTGCCACTCAGGTCACTTCACCTGGGCTGTGCTGAGGCAGCAGCAGCTGTGTTCCCCTCCCTTTCTTTGTGTACCCCCTGGGTTGCTTGGGGTGAATGAGCAGCAGTCCAGGCTACGAGCGAGCAGCAATGCCAGGTGCTTTGTGCATCCAGCTGGGTCTGTTTCCCCAAGTGGTTGGAGGCGGGGGGAATGCAAGAGGTAGGTGTGAAGGGACACTGGGCAGGGAGTAGGGCACAGGAGGGAGGTGCAGGCATAGTACGGGAGGGAGGTGCAGGGATTTGGGGAGGGGAGTGTGGGGATCCTATGGGTGTCTGGGGTGGCTCCACAAACATGGCGGTCAGGTACCCAGCCCCTGCACCCACCTCCAGGGTAGAGTCCTCTCTCTTGCACTCATCCTCTCCCAGCCCCAGCCCCCTAATCCTCTGCCCTAGGTTACAACCTAAACCCCTGCACCCTCTCCTCCAGGTGGGAATCCCCTCCTGCACCCAAATCCCCTGTCCCCGTCACAACCCCTTCCTCCACCCAAACTCCTTTCAAGACCCTGCAGCCTAGTCCCTTACTGAGCTGAGCAGGGTAGCCCTGGCCCACTTACCAAATTCTTGGAGGTGTCTCATCATTAAAAATTACCAACCAGCCCTAATTTAAATCCTACTTTACTTGTTTATTATGAAGCCCCCTATAACTAATTGTAACCTGCAGCAGAGCCACAGCTGTGCAGCTCATTGTTAATGAGAGCAAATATTCTCAGTGCAAGGCTTGGAAAGACTGACTTAGTTGAGGTTTTGGTCCCTTTTGAGGGCTGTGTTCCTGGGTTGGGGTAAGTACCTGAAGCTGAGCTGTCAGCAGAAACTGGGTCAGTCAGCTCTGTGCCAGAGCTCCTGGCCTAACAGGACAGTGTGGTGGGGAGTCCAGGGGGCAGGTGGGTAGGCTCAATGGCACAATCAGCACCACAGGTGACATCCTCAAGGCAACCCGTGATCCCTTCTGTCACAATCCTGTCTTTGGCCCACATGTCATCGGTTGCCAATCCTTATTAGTGAAGCAGAGAGCAAACACTGGATGAGACCCACTGCCCACCAAGTTTGGAGCTGGCATTCTCCAGCCTCCTAGGATTTGTAATTGAATACCCACCCCAGTTCATGTTTACAGCCCAAGTTTTAAAGTCCAACTGCTGAACCACACTAGCTGATCACATGGAACCAGTTTAAGGTGCTAAAACTCTTTTGCTAGCAGTAACTTCTGCAAGGGCAGAGAACTAGAAGCATTAGTCAATTTTAAAATGGAGTGTTTTGATAAAGTTTTTTCTGTATTTGTCTAGCACACGTGGGGCAGTTTTGTTTTATGAATAAACAGTTTTAAAAATTCCAAGTGCCATCTAAATGTCATGCAAAGTCAGTCATTAAAAATTAATTCATCACTTCTACATAAAATTAAGAATATGACTAAATGGATATATAGTATAGCTTTCTAATCTGGAAACACTAAATTCTACTGCATGTTGTGCTTCAGCGTCTTTGGTAAATACTAAGATGTACCAGTGTGCAAAAAGCAAGCAGCGTTGCCTGCAGGGTAGTTTGTCAAAATGTGCTTTTCATGGGGGCAAAGTTTATGTGAGGAACTATGCATCCATTAAGAACAGTGTTCAGCACTTTATTACACAGCTGAATGTAAATTAGATTTGTGCACTACAATATTTTCTCCCTGAAACAATGAGGAGGATCCAGAGATGTGGGAATCACAGGCTACAAGCTGCTGTTCTATCCGTGACAAGGTGCAGAATTCAGTTTTGGACACATTTGTCTATTAAACAAAGCTGTGTTCCTCCTCCATTCCTGTTTTGTTGTGTGCGGTCGTTGGTTCATTCTGCTTAGAAGCCTTTCAGGCCCTACTGCTAAGTCTTGCATTTGGCCTATAAACAATGTTTTATTAAAATTACACTAATCCTTTGTATTTTCTATAACTGAGGGTCTGCTGGAAAGTGTAGAAGAGAATTAGCCTAACACATATACCCACATCTTTGCAAAATTCTATAGGGAAAGACCTAAATCAGATGTTGCCTCTTTTCTGCACTTTAGTTAAGAATATACCTTGATCTCTCCCATGAAGGTGTACAAAAGAGGCTAGCCTGCACCAGAGGGAATATGCCCTGTAGGTTGTGGGGGGTTCCTGCATGCCCCCCACCCAGGAAAGTTCAACAAAAATCCCATACCAAGCAGCCATGACCTTTATTAATCTACAAATATTAGATTTACAGAGATTGAATATTATAAAACCCTTCTTCCTCCTAAGGCAAAGACTGAAACCCCACAGCTCCACAGGAGAGGCATTCCGGCAGCTTCAGTACTTTTTCAGGCCATAGGGCAGGCCTAGCACAGATTTGGCACCTGGAAATGGGGGGGAATTCCAGACAGCAGAGCTGGTGCGCTTGAAATATCGTGGCTTGCTCTTGTTGAAAATATCCTCCAGCTTAGGGCTTATGATTGCCCCAAAGAGCATGTTGACATCAGGAGGGTTGTAGTACTGGTGGATGACAGCTTGACTAAGCTGAGACCCTGGAAAAGTAAGAATGACTAGTTTGCAAGACCCGTAGAACTTGCCTTCAATTCCTTCATTGAAACAGGTATGTACAGACTGCTCTGGAAGCTGTAATTCCCTTCCCCCTCTTGCCTCCAAGACTGCAGAGGAACAACTTGGCCTTGGCCTACTGGGAAACCAGAACTGCAACATGCACATTGGTAGCACAGAGTGTGCACACTAAGCACTGAACTGTGCTTATCCAAAGAATCTGCAGTACACTGGGCAAGAATACAAGGAGGAGACTTTGCATGTGTCTCAGCAGAACCCTGCACTTTCTCAGAGAAAATTAAGGTTTCTATATATTCCCTGCTCCAAGTATGCCAAGGGGGGTTAAAATAAGGTAACAGAAGTGTATAAGAACAGCAGCCAGCATGGGGCTCAGCTGTAGCACTCAGAGGGCCTGGACACTGGCATTACCCCTACAAATGAGCATAGGGTCTTTAGGAGCAGTCACTGCCCTGCAGGTGTACACCCAAAATGTAGCTTTCAAAATCTAACCTTAAAATCCCCCCTTTGGCTATGTGTTCTAAGGCTGCTAGTTCAAAGGAAGCAGTTTTTTTTAATCTTCACGTTGTCCCAGGTGCATCCAGAGAGGCTCATTACATCTTGATACAACATACCATCTGCACAGCCCCAGGCTGGCATTTTTAACAGCACAACCCCTCTCCTTAAGCCAAGATGAGGTAGAGAAAGCCTAAGGGACCCAGTGAGGGGTTTCCAAATAGTTGGTGATAGATTTTGGTCAGCTGACATACCATTGGCCCAGGCAGGGATGGGCTTCCGTGGCTGGCTTTCATCATCTGTAGAGTCATCGCTGTTCAGATCCATCCCGTAATTATTTGGATTGATGGTGGGGGGCTTGGGTCCTTTCGGGCCCTGTGGGGTCATCTGATAGGAGTTACAGGCTGGGGAATTCTAGAAACAGAGGGTAGATTAGCAGCCCTGTACTGTAATAGAGACACACTGAGCCCTGGGAACCCCTAACGCTGCATTTTGGATGGCAGAGCAATCATCTGTATTCAAATCATAACCTAAAATGAGGTTTGGCATAAACGAGGTTTCGCATTCCCTTCTCTGCCTTAGGGAAGCATCGTATTGGTACAACAGCCTTAATGGATGGCTGTAACAATTCCACACAGAAAATGGAGTTTACAACACAGGTGACTGCTCTGCTCTCCAAGCTGGGGGTGATTTTGGGGCACATATTGTCTAAACTGAATATTCATTCTTCTTCTCTCATAAGACTTAAGTGGAAGTCTTGTTCGATTACATTTAAAACAACACTTACTTCAGCCCAGGAATACATGCAACATTTGTAGTGTAGGATTTATATAATCCTATAAAGACAATTACTGAAACGCTGACAGGGACCAACTAAACTGGGAAAGGTGCAGCCAAGATGAGAGAGAGCCTTAAGTTTGAACAGTACTAACCCCGGGACATCTGGTGGTGTCAGTCCTTTTCTAGGATGGTGATTTAGTTAAAATCCTCACCCCAGACAAGTGTGAAAAGAGAATTTATTCCTGACGTAAAGCTTCAAACTTCATTAGCTTCTGTACATTTTAAAGTTTGTTTTAAAAAAAAAAACAACCAGACCCAATCCAGAGGAAATCAGGCATGTACTTCACTGGTTTATGTGCTCATTTTAAAGTTTCCCAGAGGGAGAAAGGGGCAGTTTCTCAGCTACGTAGTAGCATATGTTACACTACAGCACAGATACCTACCGCCATCATGTGGCTATTTCTCTTAAAGATTCAGCACTTCACTCATTTGGAAACATTCCTGCTCTGCGGTGCTCTGTCTCCTTCATATGGAAGGTTTCAGGAACACTGTCCTCCACACATCCTCTGGGCCTGCTTGCTGGAGGTTCCTGACAAAACCTAACTTTTTCATCATACAGCCTTTCCACTGAGAACCTCTACGCTGTTTAGAGGGGAGAAGTGGCCAGGTACTCCAGCGATGAGCACGCTATACAAATCTAGCTCACCCCCCATTAATGATGGTTGCACAGATGTGACATGACTTGCCTATGGTCACACAGCAAGTGGTGGCATCAGAAACAGAAGCGAGAATCCCTGCTGTAACCCCGGCACAGTACCAATGCCCTCAGGAAAACAAATGAGGACAGTCAGATAGCCCCATTACTCCAAGAGTGCTAGGCTCAGGTCATCCTCCCCGCCTCACCTCCACGTCCACTGTTACATTCAGGTGGTTACTGGCAGCATTTGCCGCTTTCTTCTCTTGTTCCTTCTGTTCCAGCTCTGCTTGACGCTGCTCCTCCTGCTAACAATCAGAAATCACCTGTGCATAAGATTTTAGGAGGAACCAACCCTCTCCGTGATATGGAGGGGCTGCCACTTGCTACAGGGAACAAGCACCTCTCTGTAATGGAAGGGATATTCCGGAACCGCCACAGCCCACCTGCTGTGGCTGGAAAGAGCTCGTGTTCTGGCTGCTGCAGTCAGCTACATATGGAAGCTCCTTACCCGTTTCTTCTCTTTCTCCTCCATCTCCTTTTGGAGCTGCTCCTTTGCTCTAGCTGCCATCTGCTCCTTCTGCAGGCGAGCGGCCTTCTCCTTCTCTTGCCGCTCACGTTCTCTGGAAGCCAACGAAACCCACCAGGTCACACTCAGAAAAAAGGGTGCAGATGTCATCTTCCCCACGATGCCTACTGCACTGCCTGCCCCCCGGCCCACGTCCGGGCCTTCACCACCTGCCCACTGTGTACCTCGCACTAATGTTCTCTCTGATTTTTCCATCTGTGTGCAGAATACGTTTTTGCTTTGTGCAGCCAGGCAGGTGCATCACCAACAGAAACACAGGCTGCCAGCTATGGGAGGCTGTGGGCACTTTGCTAATTGGTTGCACGGCCTTTGAATTTCTTATTGGTAGCCGCTCAAGCACAGGGCTTACAGGGAACACTGCCTCCTACTATGGGGCCCAGAACCTCTTCCTGGCAGCTCCTCACTCATCCTCCACTCCAGGGCTGTGCTGACAGAATATAGGGCTTTAGCAGGCCCCTTCATGGGCTGTTCAGTCCCTGCTCTTCTCTGCAAGGTCACAGCAGAGGGTTCAGTGCAGGCAGAGTCATTTTTCACCTCTCTGCCTGGATCCTCTCCTGCTCCTTCTTCTTCTCAAGCTCTCGCTCTGCTGCCAGCTGCTTCTCCCTCTCTTGTTCCGCCTGCCTCTGCTCGGCAATCTTCCTTGCTCGCTCTTGCTCTTCCTCCTCCCTCTTCTTCTGCAGGCGCTCCTTGTGTCGGCGCTCCTCCTCCTCCTGACAAACAAAAGGCAGTTGTTGCCTCACAAGGAAATGGGGGAATGTGCCAGAAAAGCCCCAGAGTCAGCCTGCCCCACGTCTTTCCACAGCTCGCCACTACAGCGTTGTCACAAAGGGCTCTGAAATGTGATGGGCTGAAGCTTTCAGCATAGCTTCTGCTTCCCTTTCAGGGATGTACAATCACTGCTGAGCCCCCACCGTCACACTGGCACTGGAGAATGACACAGCCACCAGCTCTCAGCCCTCAACACCCTGAATGCAGATAGCCCTCGGCCCCAGGATCACAGTGGCTGCAAAGTTTTGGACCTCTGTTGGTTGCAGTTGAGGGTCTCTACAGATTACATGATGTCCGAGATCTCCCAGCCTATGTCCTGCCCAGCCCCAGGAACTGGAAGAGATCGCTCAAAACACTCCAACATATCCCTGAGGACGTGGAAGGGAACAAAACAGTCCAGGCCACGTTGAAGAAGTGGTTTAAAAACTCATGAAAAGCACAGAGGCTGCTCTGTAGAGAAGGGAAGGGTAGAATGGCAACAAGGAATCCAAAGGGACCCAAGGGACAGGAGACTATACTTTTCCCTCCTATAACCTAATTCTCCCTCAGCTATTCTCACCAAGGGGTAGCCATGTTAGTCTGTAATTCACAAATGACGAAGTCCTGCAGCACTTTAGAGATTAACAAAAAGGTATTAGGTCATGAGCCAGCTACTCTGTAGCTTCAAGCTTTCTTCCCCTTTTCCAGGGACTGGGGCAGATCCTTGTTGCTCTGCTTTCTCCCCTGCTACGTGTAGGGCAGAGTGCAGCACTGTCAACACAGCCACTCTCCCAGCCCAATCCCTTCCTTCCCGTACACGGGACCCCAGCACGGCTCACCAGCTGCAGTGCCTTCTGTTTTCGGGCCTCTTCTTCCTGTCGGCGCCGGACCTCAGCATCTCCCATCTTCTTGGCAGCTACCTTCTTCTTCACCTTTTCCTCTGCCAGCCTCTCCTCTCGCACCTGAGACAGTCACACAGGCATTGGCTCTGGACCTGGCCGGTACAGCTGGGACTACTCCCCTGTATATATTACATCCTTTCTGGTCACCAATCCTCACTGGGAGTCAGAGACCTCTCTCCCCAAAGGGTAAAAGATGCCTTTCCCTGGAGCAGAGCATCTAGAGGCCCAGTAGGTCTGTGCATATTTCTGGGAGCATAAGTGCTTAAGGACAGTGACCTTGTCTTGCCCTGGGTTTGCGCAATGGGATTCTGATCCCAGTTGGAGTTTTGGGTGCTACCTTAAAGACTGACAGCACCTAGTGCAGCGAGTCCAGCAGCACCTGGGAGAGTTCAGATGAGGAGAAGCTCTTCAGAACACACAGGGCATAGCTGAATCAGTCAGAACGAGAGTCACTTAGCAGAAATGCTTGTTACTCTGGCAGCTGCAGAGCAAACAAAAGCTAAGTTTAAGCTGCTTCCGTCTGGTCAAATGAAGGGGGTCCCAAAAGGGACTGTTGCCTGCAGTGGAAAAGGGGACATGGAAGGAGGAGAACAGACCCCACAGACCAGGCTGCTCTGGCTCTTCAAAAGGTATCTGAATGGCTCATCCTATTGGCAATAGCCCAAGACCCTCAGGCATAGGAGGTGGCTTATTCATACATAGACTTTGGCTATTAAACATGACCAGGTGCTGACAATGGAGTGTCTGCTGACCTAAATGCACCTCCCAACATCATTCCAGCCAAAGAGATGCCACTATCAGGATCAGCTGTAATCCCAAAACACAGCAGCAAACCAAACCTTTACCCCAAGGGTCAAGACAGACCGTTAATGAACGATGCCCCCATTAGCTCCTGAGGTCTGAGCAATGTCTAACCCCTTTTCCCCCTACACAAGAGAAGACATGACCCAAAGTGAGGTGACCCCTGCCTCTCCACGCTCCTGCAGTCTCTGCCCAGAGCCACCAGAAAGCCACATTGCCCTGAGAGACTCCGTGCTCACATGTGCCCTTTTTACCTTCTCGCTCTTTTCATCAAACTGAGCAAGTTTCTGTTCAATCCGCCTTTTCTTCTCCTCCTCCAACTGTTCCACCCGCTCCCGAGCCTGCAGCACCTTGCGCAGCCGCGCTTCCCGTTTCCTGGAGCATACAAGAGAGCTGGTTAGATGCAATTCAGAGCTGAGCCAGAGCTAGAGCAGCTGGAGGGGCAGCCACTCACAGTTTCATCTCCTCTAGACGCTGTCTCTTTTCCTCCTCCAGCTTTTGTTTTCTCTGTTGCTCGGCCTCCTGCTTCTTCCTTAGGCTCTCCAGCCGCTGCCGCTCCTTCTCCTGCAGGGGGTGGGAAGCTCAGATTATACTGGGCTGCTGGGACTCGTTTCTTACCCAGTCTGGTTGGGCACAGGCCACCAGAAACCACACACCAGGGGAGCCTGCAGCCACAGCCAATACAAGCTTCCCTGGAAGGGGGCCCCAGTACCACAGTGGCTCAGCGAGGTGGTCTGCCGAACCCTAATCCCCTTTAGGGGAAGCTGCAATGGGAAGAGACAGCAGCAGTGCTAGTTCAGCCACCCCATTTTCTACAAGCAGGAGAACAGTGGTGTGTGGGGAAGTTCTTGTGCATCAGAAGCATCACCCCAAGGTCAGTACATTACTGGGCAGGGTGCAGCTGGGCCAGTGGAATGACAGTCATGTTTATGCTGTATTCAGCAGAGAAGATCAACTACAATTAGCCAGAGTTGACCTAAGCGTGAGACAATGAGGTGATGTTCTGAGTAATCCTCTGCACACATCACATCTCAAGATCGCCTCTTGCCCCAACTTTTCCCTGAAAGGTTCTCTCAGAGGTTTGCATTGTGGCCTCCATGCTTCCTGCTGAGGCAGGCTGGAATGGCTCCCGAGTGTATACCAACCAAATAGATCAACAGAGCACACATTCCTCGTGACCCAGACAGAACATGTTGCTAGTCTGGAGGACAGGAGAGCCAGCCAACCCATCAGTCCCAGACTACCACAGAAGCACACAAGGACAGTGAGTTGGCCCCACTGCAGGGAAGAAAATGGAGGAGAGTAGAATTGACAGTGTACTTGGTAAGCTTGGAAAATTGATCCTTTGCCAGTAATTTTAGATTCCAAACAACAGCCCATGAAGCCAAAGAAGCTGTCAAGGTGCCAGTTCCACAAGAGTCTTCTCATTGTATTAGTGTCACAGTCCAGAAGGCCTAGGTAACTCCTCTGACCCCTCCCTGCTCTATCTGAAGAGAGAGATGGATCTTAAGCAAACCAAGACCTGAATTGTGCCACAAGAGACCTTCTGATAAAGAGAGGACTCTGGACGGGCAACCTGCCCAGGGGGTATTGCTCATCTTTGGGAAATCCTTCCTCATCTTTGGCTGTGACTAGAGTGAAGCACAAAGTACCAAAGCCCATGTCGGGATGACAAAGCATGCTCTCCAAGCAGGTGATCCAGAGAATCCTAGAAGGGACTATTGTAATCACTAGTCTGATTCCCTGCATTAACACAGACCATAGAATTTCCTCCAAATAATCTCTAGATCAGAAAAATGGGCAGTGGTAGATAATCTACCACAACCCATGCTAAAGGAGTTACCTTTCTGAATGGGCATAACTTTGACTTCAAGCCATTGGACTGTGTTCTACTTTTCTCTGTTAGGCAGGAGAACTCACAATTGAATATTAGTACAGTAGACCCCCGACTTGCAGAGGTTATGTTCTTGCACAACTCCATGTAAGTCAAATTTCACGTAACTTGGGGGAGCCAGGAAACTGACCAGCGCAGCAGTGCGGGTCAGTTTCCCGGCTCCTCTGAGTGGCGGCCAGCCTGGAGCCAGGTGCCAGCTCTCCGCCACTCAGAGTTGTGTTAACCAGAGATATGTGCAACCTGAGTGTATGTCTCTTGTGGTCTACTGTATCCCATAGGGGTGACTGTAACCAAGCCACCCTTTATCCTTCTCTTTGTTAAACTAAACCGATTACAAAGCACGTTCATGGCTCTTCTCTGAACCCTCTTCAATTTATCCTTAAATCGGGGACACCAGAACTGGACAATAGTCCAGCAGCAGTCAAATTCTTGCCAAACAGAGGTAAAATAATCTGCTCCAAGGATTGCATTAACTGTTTTGGCCACAGTGGCACCCTCTATGCTCTTGTTGAGCTGATCATCAGTCACAACCCCCAAATCTTTTTCAGAGCTACCGCTGCTTTGGACAGACTCTCTCCACCCTGTCCATCTAGCCACTATTTTCCCTTCCTAGGTGTGTATGTTTAGTTGCAGTTAAATTATTGTTTGATAAATATGGAGTGATAAATTGTTCTCCTCAACCACTGAGCACAGGACAAGAAACAATGGCTTTAAATTGCAGCAAGGGAGTTTCAGGTTAGATATTAGGGCAAACTTCCTAACTGAGGGGTAGATAAGCTCTGGAACAAGTTACCTATGGAGGTTGAGGAATCCAGTTATATTCCTCCAATAATGAACAATATTAGGCAAACGTGTCAGGGATGGTGTAGAACGGGGGTCAGCAACCTTTCTGAGGCAAAGTGGCAAAGTTTGACCTTTGGACCTCTATGTATGATCTGAGTGCCGGTGATACTTTTTAAAGCAACTTAGAATCCTACTTACAACAGCTCCATTAATAAATAATTTAAGATGCAGAGCATCACCATTTAGGTGGGGGGCTGGTAGCATTAGCTGGTCTTTTGTTAATCCAGACATAAACTCTCAGCTTTCAGCAAGCTCTTGGCTGCATAGGGGAGGGTGGGGCAGGGCTGAGCTCCTGCCTCACATGCCGATGAAAACTGGCTTACGTGCCACTCTTGGCACCTGTTCCAGGGGTTGCTGACCCCCAGACTCTAGAAAATACTCAAACCTGCCTCAGTGTAGGGGGACTGGACCAAATAACTTATGAAATTCCCTTCAAGTCCTATGTCCCCATAGTTCTATTGTTTGCCTGTGCCCCGTTTTTCCAAACAATCCAGATCACTCTGTATCATCAACCTGTTTTCTTCATTATTTACCATTCCCCCAGTGTCTGGGTCAGCACCAAACTGAGTGATAATTGTGGTGTTTTCATCAGTGATGTGAAAGAGAACGTTAACTATCACAGGGCCAAGAACGAATCTCTCAGGATCCCAACAGACACACAACTGCTCAATGATCATTTCACATTTATAATTACATTTTGAGACCTCCCAGTTAGCCAGCTTTTAATCCACTTAGCGTGTGCCGTGCTAATTTTACATTATTCTAGATTTTAATCAAAATGTCAGGTGGAACCACCACCTGTAGTGCAAGCTTGTGCGCAATCAGCAGTACACCCGTGAGATTAAAATCTTTCGCTACTGTGGACAAGAGAAGGCCACCTTCAGAGTACAGCAGAATCAACCAACTGGGGTAGGCCCCAAGGTTCCCAGCAATGCCCTAAAAGATCTGCTAGCCATTACTAGCAACAGGCTGTAAATGACTGACAGGATTCAGTATCTGAAGGCAACCTGATTTCATCCCATTTATATTTTGGTATTGTCAGTTAGACAGTGGAACAAGAGACCTCCGCCCAAGCAGATCTCACAGTTATTTTCAAGGCCCCATGCCTTAGCGAACGTAAGCAGGAGGCATGCACCCATGGCAGCCTTGCCTCTAGTGGGCATTCCAGTGAACCTGCTCCCTTTGTACTTTACTGGGTTCTAAACAAGTGGCACTTTGGCTGGTTCCTGCTGCCCTTTGAATGCTGACCTCCCCTCGCACTGTTGTAAGGCAAATACATTAGGGCCCCATGCAAGTAATAAACTAAAGAGCTCCCATTGCCCATTAGTAACATGAGAAGTGCATCTACTGTAAGCTCAGTCTATGATTAAAGAGAGTCATTACTTACGACAAATTCTCCCTGTGTAAACAGAATATGAGGAAAACCAACAGTTACTTCCTTTGGAAATCATAACATAAACCTAGAACTAGATCTCCTTGGCTTATTTCAGGGGCTGCCTCCAGAATGGCATTGACTTTGGAGGCAGGGATGCCTGGAGCAGCTTGCAGAATCAGGACACGAGTCCCACCCTTGCCAGTGGCTGCTCAGTTACCAGGCTGCCTTAATTCCGACCCCCACCCCCAATTGCAGACGGAGCTCTGCTTTTCCACATCATCCCAAGAGTCTGCTGTGCGGATCAGGGCCAGATTCCTGCCACGGGGAAGGGCTCCATTAGGCTTCTAAGGAGTTAGCAGACTAGAATGTGAGGAGTTTGAGCTTAACAGAGACCAAGATCTCTGTACTCACAGAAAAGGGTGACAAGGAGGCAATGCCTACAGACTAGGTTACATATATGGGTTGAACCTCTCTACCCCGAAACTCTTCATCCAGCAACATTAGTGATTCAGCATGATTTTAGTTAGCAGGACGACCACCTATCATGGGTACAGTCAAGTTTTCCGTGGTCCCATAAGGTTTGTTTCCAGCTACCAGTCCTGGCTCTCAGTGTTCTGTCCTGTTACTTAGCTGTAATTTAACCCTAGATGTCTTCTAGGAGCCCAGAAAGCAGTGGAAGTGTTGGTGATGTGCTAGAAATCATTCACCTCCCGTGGTCCAGCAAATTCTCTCATCCTGCAAAGGGTAGGTCCTGAGGGTGCTGGACGAGAGAGGTTCAACCTGTATGCGAAGTGGATCATTCAGAGATCCACCTAGCCTTCACCTTCCCTGGCTCGTACCAGTCAGGGTGGAATGCTGCTCTGTCACCCACAGAATCCCAAACTCAGGACTGGGCAGGTGAGTGACTGATCAAAGAATTTTACATTTCTAAGTCAAACTGCTGAAGTTTCTCTGTCCTGTTTGAAGGCTTGTGCTTTAGAGCTTTGTGGTTAGCTTTTCACCTCTGAGGCCCACCCAGGTCTTTGCAGCCACTCTGGCTCTGTCCCGTTCCCTCTCTCTGGCAGAGGAAATGGGCTTTACCTTGGGATCAGTTCGGAGCGGAGTGTTGTGTTTGATGAAGGATTTCTTTATACTACTTCGTCCCACAGCAGCTGGGGTCATGAGCAGCTGGTTCTTCTGCACCGTGTGTAAAAAGGTCTTAAATGGCCGCACAACCTGTGAAGAGAGCAGAGAGTGTGGAGGTAGCTGAAGGAGAAGGGGAGAAGCTCAGAGGACGGGTGCTGGGGCTGGGACCCTGCCTCACTTTGCTGGCTGGGCAGAGTGGCGATAGAGTCTTTTTTCTTGGAGGGGAAAGCCCGCCTTCTGCTGCTTGCTGCCCATCATACAGCTCATCCACGGCTTTCTTGTAACTTGGCTTTCTCCTGCAAGAGTTAATACATATCTATTACACAGTAACCCAGCCCATCAGATTCTTCTGCTGATCTTCCCAGCACTCATGATTCACTGTCACAAGCCCAGGGTTAACTGCACATGTGCTTCTTCTGTGGTCTCCTCAAGAGCACCCCCTGAGGACTGAAACCTCTAGTTATCTTCTCTGTCCCAAAGGAGACATACACTCCAGACCAGACTTTTAGGGCTGCAGTTCCCTTGCATCCACTACACCCCCACCAGTTCGGTCTTTAGTTTAGACCTGCAGCTGTCTCTCAGGAACAATGACACAGCTCAGCCACTGCCAGCCAGCTTCCCCAAAGCACAAAATGTTTATTAGGATAAATGCATTACACAGAGAACAATGAACCATTTTATGCATACTAGGCTCTACCAGGTATTACCCATCACCCACATGGTACGTCTGTATAGAAGTTTGAGTGTTCTGTGTTCCACAGAGAGTCTGTCCGAATCAGAGCAGGCCGACTCTACAATTTTCGGGCTTCTGTCCCTTCATGGTTGTGTTGGGTTTGTCTATAGGCTCAATGGGCCTCCTTCTTTCAAATCACAAGCTGCAGACATTCATAAACAGATGCCTGAGGTACATCTTTCACATCAAATGACAAGACTTTGTCACAAATGAGGAGCTTTGGAACACAGCAGGACAAGAACCACTTGATGTTCAAATCGAGAGAAGAACGTGGGGATGACTAGGCCACACTCTCAGAAAAACATCATCCAGCAGAGTCTGTCAAGCTCTTAAGTGGAACCCACAAGGGAAATGCAGAAGAGGAAGACGTCTGATAACATGGAGAAGATCTACTGAGATTGAAGGACCACAACTGGGTTACTCCTTCTAGGTGACTCGCAAAAAGTTTTGGGAGTAAGGGCATTTCGAAGTTGTGCGGGTACCTCAAAGTGCTCGCGACTACACAGCTTGCCGGTGCTTCAAAATTTGCTAACTTCAAAGTTCCCGTGGAGACAATTAGCCTAACGAGGTGCTGCATATGCAGTGCAGCACCTCATTGCTATTCCTCACTCGGGCTGATTACCACACCCCCTTTGAAGAAGGGGGCTAGTGTAGACAAGCCCTGAGTGATTCCAGACTCCACTGGTAATTCTCCCTGTGAGGCAGGAACAAAAAGCTACCAACACACTAATGCATCAATAACACTATGAATATCCCACAGGCAAAGCAAAATATTTTAAATCTTTCAAAAATACACACCCCCAAAGCTAGGTGTATCAGGGCTTTTAACAGCAATTGTCTGGTGATCTGGTTAATGAGGTATTCTAATGCCATGCTAGAAGATGTCGATTAAACTCCTTCTTCAGAGACAGACAAGCTCTCACTGAAGCTATGTTAAATGAAATTGCCCAGCCACCAAGACTATTTCCCCTTCCCTCTAATGAGTATGTACCTGACGCTCTGTGGCTGTTCCTGGGCCTCATTACTCTTATCCGAATGGTTCTCTGTAGAGGAAAAGTTACAGTTAGGTCTGTCTCAAAAAGGATCCCTGCAGGAGAGTCTAAAGCTAGTCACCAGGCCTAGCAGCTCAGCCCCCTGTGTACACTGCTGGGAACCTGCTGGGGTCAAATTGAGCAGAGCTGGACCTGCCCGCTTACAGAAGAAAGTGAACTAGTTGCCTCCAAACCCCAGCACTCTGACCATGGCGAATTCCAACATACAGGGTTCTCTTTACCAAAGGCTGCAGGGAACAGTGCGCTACCGTTGTCTGTGGTATGCACTATGCTCTGGCCTTCTGCACGTACACCCAACTAGGATAAAAGTCTGCATGAGATCATAAGAGGTTGCAGATCCTCCTCCCTAGCCATGTAAGCTATAACAAGCCTCCAAACTCCTAAATAGAGAGCACATTTCCTGAAGGAAAAACTATAACAAGAATGTCCAGCACAGCCCAAAGTGTCACTTGGTTTGCGAGATCAGAGCAGTTTCTGGCAAAAGGAACAAGGCAATAGAACAAGGAAAAATAACTCTCAGACCAGATTCTTTTCCTTCCCCGAGTCTACACCAGAAGTAGGCTTCTGGCAGAGACTTACCTGCACTACTCCCCTCCTGCTGCTCTGCCACAAGGTTGCCAACTGCCGTCTCGGCATTCCTAGAACGCAGAGACATCTTGGGGCCTTGGGGATCCTGCAGAAAAGGCAACTGGATTTCAGTATGATACCCAGAGAGAAATATAAACTCAGTCAGCATTTTGAGTACTCTGTGTCCTGCTGGCACAAGGCAAAGCACTGGGAATACAACAGGTACAAACCCTTCAAATGAAATCCCACCCTGCAACAGAGAGAGAGGGGGAGAGAGAAATTCCCACCAGAGTAACAAGCTGTAGTACACACCAGCACTAAAGTAACAAGCAGCTGGTTGCACAAAATACAAGGAGTGGCCATAGTATGCGGGGTTTGAGTGGTGGTAGGGGAATTGCTGATTTTTGAGCTGGCTGAACACAGGCCACCCAACAACCAAGACAGTCAAGGCTGGATAAATGGTCTGGTTGAAGCTTTTTTCCCCCAGGCAATGGCAGATAGGCACACAATCACCAAGTGGAATGCTGGTTACTTCCAATACCTAATTCCATGTTAAGAGGGTGGAAGAACATAGGAGATCTCTATTTTACTATTACGATGTGTTCGTCTATTTGATTCGTCTCTTGCTGCCTGGGATGTGGGGCTGAGTCTCAGGGTGAACTGGTCCCATTAAGAGGAAATTGGACCAGTCCTCCTGTGCCTCAACAGCCTCAGAATGAGGCTGAATAGAGGACAACTGATATTTATAAAGAGCAAGAAAGGAAACTGCAAAGAGTTAGCAGGCTCCTGCATGGAGCAGAAAGCTGCAGGAGAGTTTGAGATACCAAGGAAGAAGACTGCAGCCTGCTAAAAGCAGGGAACAGAATTGGTTTGGTAATTCTGTGAGCAACCAGTGCATAAGGGGCTGAACAGCTCAGGGTCATTGTATGCTTATAAAAAAGCTGTACATAGAAAATGACCCTGGCACATGGCACTTACGCTGCCAAACCTGTTTGATAAAGGGAGCTGATCCACAGCAAGCACAGATGAGATTTTCCTGGGACAGGTTGTGGTGAGGTGCCTCACAGCCCTGAATAGTTCTGGGAAGTGGCCCAGGGAGGCAGTCTGCTGAGAAACAGACTAACCTGGTCCTCAGACGAGCAAGGGCATAAGAGATAAATCAGACCTACCCCCCTCAACAGTTAACATTTCCCTCACTTTAAGTAAGACAATATGATGCTAGGATTATGATGTTGTAGTAACACTTCTGATTCCTATAGCCCTACAGTGATTGGAGAAAGATATTTTCCTCTGGAGAGGTGGTCAGAGTCACTACGTTTTCCTACTGACCATAGGCCCCCAAAGGGAAGTCTCTGGCAGATGCCAAAACAGTGGGTAAATAAGGATGCTGTAACCCAATGACCCAGTCTAAAATGGGGTGACTCTCATGATTCTATGTAGAGAGAAGTACTGGTGATAGGCCAGGAGCTTGGACTGAGGACAGCTGAGGAAAGAGCAAGTGAGTCTGAAAGAAGTGCTCACAATTTTAGAACTTTCCTTCATGAGATCAATAGGAGGGAACAACTCTTGAGGGCATGGTTTCAGCCTACATAGTGGTTGCAACATTCAGTAATTCTCTAATACGCAGAAATGGACGAGCCTTCAATTAGACCTGAACTTTAGTTAAAGGTCCACAGGAAAACTCTTAAAGGTGCATTCAGTTTAAGTTCCCAGTTCAGTTACTGTATACAGACTGAAAAAAAGTTCAGTCCAAACTCTTCATGTGTTAGCCTGCCAAGATAATAGCTGAGGATCTTAAGTTTTCCCACCAAGTTTCTGATCCACATCAGCACCTTAAACTGACCAAGGAAAAAGGAGTCAGAAGGATTCCCCCACCAATAAAAACAATTTTTTTTGTGCTTTGGATAATGGTGATGCCATGAACTTGCCCAGGGTAAGCTGAACTAAGGAACTGATGGACACAAAATAGCATAAATTCTTGGGGGGAGAACTATGAAATGCTATGTCAGGCCTACCCAGATCTTACCTCCTTAGAGGGGGTGGTAAATCCCTGCTCAGACCTGGAAGAAAGAGTTAAGACACTTAGCTGGAAAAACAGTTATCAGCTCAGAATGATCTGTGGGCAATAATACGTTTTATGCCAGGTAGCCATTGAAGAAATCCCCCACCTGTGAAAATTCAGTTTGTTCATTTTGCACCCTTCAGCCATCACTTGCCTTTTGCACAATGACTCCCCTTTCCAAACAGTGCAGCTTTTAAAATAAACCATCACAGAACTCTTTAGTTTCTCAAACTCCGGGACGATGGATCAGATAGAAGCACAAATGAAGGAGTTAATACTCCGGGTAATCAGATACTACTTCTTCTAGAGCCGGGATAATCATTTATTTTTGTCACACTCCAAATCCCTTAGTCAAGGTATAAGTCAAGGTCCAGACTCCAGAGAAAATACAAGCATAACTATGATAATAAGTGAATAAAAAGATTTCACAGTCTGTTCAAAAGCATCTGGCAGTCTGAATTTGGCCAGCAGTCTGCCTACTGACTGCCCTGCTCTAGAGCAGAAATGGACAGTCTAGACTATTGAACGGGCTGCATAAGTGGCCCTCCAAATTGTTGTAACCAAGATGCTTTCCTGGGACAGAGTAGTTTTGTTAACCACACTTGCACACCTAGATTTGCGAGTGAGCCAGGTGAATCGTAGCAATGCACAACTCTCATGGTCTATGTTGGATGCAATGAGCACACGCCTCGCTTTCATGGGTCCTTGCTTTACATGCATGTCAGTAGGAATATAAATCTAAGAAGACAGAAACCAGTGAAATCTGGCACCCCTGTGTGTAGGCAACCATTAACAAAAAGTCTTGCGTGTCACACATAGAACCCCTAAAGGAATGAACCCTTTAAGGCTGGGATTTCAACAGACTTCAGTGTCAATGCTTGAGATCCCCCCTCCCTGCATCTACAGGCTGCCTTTCAGAGTCTCTCAGAACCTCCTGGAAGAACTGGCACTGGAGAAGAGTGTTACAGTGCTTTTGGGCCACTTTTGAAAAGACTTTGCAAATGTTACAACCTTTGGCCAAATGCCTTTGTCCAATGCCTAAAAGGCACTTTTGAAGCCTGTCCAAAACAGGAATGTTGTGGAGCAAGATGAACACCTCCTCAACCCTAATTTCTTACATGGGTTTGCAACCTTAGCCAAGACACAAAGCAACAAAATAGGAAAAAAGGTGAGGAAATGCTGAGAAACCCCTATGCTAAAATTTAGATTTAATATTACTTGGTAGCTTAACTATTTACACTAGACTCTAAAAGCTCAAATTTAAGGGAAACGCCTGGGTCCGTAGTCACTATGGCCAGTAAGGAACAGGAAGACCACTTGAGTGGCTCCTTGGGATGAGGCCTAGAGAGCTGAAAAAGCCTCTAGACTGTCTGTGAAGGAGAGAAAACTTGCATGAGTAGCCTCACCTGACCATGACAGTTGTTTCTTCATCCTTAAGGCTCTCCACAGAGCCCTGATCTGGAGGGAGAAAGAATGACAAAGATGCGGTAAATGAACAAGTTCCAGCAAAGACTATTCCTATGAAGTTCACAACCTAGGACAACCACATCTGTCAGGTAAGAGTATGGTGAAAAGGTTTCTGTTAAAAGTTAGCATATTTTACTAAATGTAAACAGCTACTGAGGACCACAAATTGCTTTTCAAATGGTCTGAGCTAGTTCTGGAAATACAAAAAGATTGCATTGCTGTATTGCCCCAGAAATGGATAAGCTCCCCATATCATCTAGATTTCAACAGAAGACTCACCTGAATCAAGACACCAGCTTCATTATGCAAATGTGTATGAGCAAACTACAGTACAAAAGCTTTCCTCCTACCCCCATAGCTGATCTGTATATTTTTGTTGCCATTGTGAAAGAAGGGGGTGGGTATTCAATACCTGCTGACAGTTATTTAGCTGAACCACATTTCCTTAGCGCAGTTCTCTTGCTAGAATGGTACAGATGGTGTACACAAGCATAGATTGGTACAGCAAAGCAAAAGCTAGCTGCCACCATCCCTCACCCACCCATAAGCACCTTGTGTATTTACAGCTAAGTGTTTAGATTTGGACTCTTCTATTCATTGTGTAAGGCCTTCTCCAACCTACACAAATTTTTAAGCAAGTCACAGAAGCAAGCATTAGAGCATTAATCTCTTCAACAGGCTTTATCGCTGTTTACTCTAGGAAAATGAACTAGGGTTGGCCAAACTGTCAGCAATTGATTTCAATGAGCAGTGATGTCCACTGTTTGATGTGCTAGCATAAACTGGAAAAAACTGTCTTCAATACTGGCTCATGGGAATCCACTGCTCAGAAGACTGTCAGTACTGGTTCCATTTCCTTGTCTTCAGGGTGCTTTAGGCAGAGTCTATGCTGCAGGAATTTATATAAAACTCGTCAGGCCCTGCTAAGCCATCGTCCAGACCTGTGGGAATCGTAGTGTTGACAAGGCTATAGTCTCTAGCATGATTCTAGAGAAATGGTTTAATTGAAACTATTTAGTGGTTGTTAGTAGTGCTTGTTAAACTGTCTGTGAAAGCTGTTCTCCTTTGTTCAACGGATCTATCTTTTGAAGTTATGGAAAGCCCTCAGCTGGAAAACAGATCAGTGATTCCCAAACTGAGGGCCACCAACAGATCGGGTGTGTTGCAATCCTTTCTGTGTGTAAGGCACTGTTTTGCTTTGCACAGCATGGCCTTGTCAGTCTGATGCATATGAGGAACACCCTTTTGCTCTACAAAAATGTGTCCTCCACACTGTCTGGGATCCCACAAGAAATACTTTATTAAAATGGGGGTGTGATAGCAAAAGGTTTGGGAACCCCTGAGGTAAATCAATAGAACTGAAAGAATGTTAGTGTAGTAGCTTCCTTAGAGTTGGGTAATTGACCAGTCCAAAAATAACAGGTCAATTGACCGGTCTAATAGTAAGAACAAAGAGAAGTCTTGTGGCACCTTATAGACTAACAGATTTATTGGAGCATAAGCTTTCGTGAGCAAAGACCCACTTTGTCAGATGCATGTCTAATTGTGTAACCAATGTCAAAATGTCCATGTTTTGAAGCACTAGTTTATTAGACCAGTAACTAAAGAGTAGTTTACCCTCCAACAGACATAGCCTAAGATACTTAAGCCTAATTACAAAAATAAAGTTATTTAACTGAGTTTTAACTCAAAATGCAAAACACAATGAACTGAAGTTCTAAGAAGCAGAATGGTACACCGATGTGATCAAAATTAATCTAGAGATACTGCCCATATCAGAGCATTCTTGCTGGAATAGTTTACAACATTTGACCATGGTCAAACCACAGGCTGTCAACTGACCAGCCTGCCAAGTCCATTCTTCTTCCTATTTTCCACATATAAGTCATGGGATGGCCATAATCCCAGGCTTCTTTAGATGCAAGGGAAAGACTATGGTATTTTACAGTTCAGGAGCCTCTTACTCATTCACCTGCTGCCTGTGTACTTTTTGCATTTCATTCAGCTCCATAAGAGAGGAAGAGCTGTCTGAGCTGGAAAGTGAAGTTCCTGCACTGGAACAGTGTTTGCTTCCCAGCCCGGCAAAGAAGTGATCTTGAAAAAATCTAATAATTTCCCCACAAAACAAACTCCAGTTCCACATTCCAAAAATAAACAAACAAACAAACATTAATGCGCACGTTTCTAGTCAGACTAGGTGTTGACAGCCCCAGCCCCAGTTTGTTCTCAGAAGATGGCAGTTCCCAAACCATTTGCCAGTTTCTGTTTAAATATTTCTGTCACCACAATAGCTACAGGTTGAACCTTTCTAATCCAGAACTCTCTCGTACAGCAACATCTCTAATCTGGCATGATTTTAGTCACTCAGAAGACCACTCACCATGGGTGTGGCCAAGCTTCCCGTGGTCCCATAAAGTTTGTCTCCAGCCACCAGCCCTGGCTCTCAGTGTTCTGTGCTTTTATTTAGTTGTAATTTACCCCTAGATGACTTTTAAGAGCCCACTAAGGAGAGAAAGTGTTGGTAATGCTGCTAGACAATATTGACCACTCACAGTCCAGCAAATTCTCTTGTCAGGCACCAGTCAGGTCCAGAGGGTGCTGGACTAGAGAAGTTCAGCCTGTACTTTGTTTCCAGGAGAGGCCTTGACTGGCAGGACTATGGATTCATAAATCACACTCTCACCATCTATACTACTGTTGAAAATTTAGGTGGCCAACTACCAGCTAGAGATGCTGGCTCTTGTGAAATCAACACTACACTACAGGCGTCACAGCCCAGCTGAGGTTCCCTAGAGCTAGTGCTTATTTTTAATCAAGCCAGTTTAAACACAGACATTTAAGTGAGATTTATGTAGCCCAAGGATACCTGCTGCATCCACACTGAAGAATCAGCCCCATACTGTAGTTTTCCAATGCTGAACAACAACCGGCAGAGTGCCAGGGAATGGAACAAAGCAAAATCCCTTTGTAAACTTACAGTTTGCATGGTTAGAGGCTAAAGATGACTGACGAGCTGCAATCCTCCTGGACCTAGCCCTGGTGATGGACTTCTGGATCATGCTTTCCCTTTTGCTGGCCAATGAGTACTTCTGTGCCAATGAGTTCCCACGGTTCATGGAGGTTCTGCACATCAGACTTCGACGAACAGAGCGACGGCTTGACTTGGTGCCTGTAGGGGTCCCCGTGCCACCCTTTAAATCCTGGGATAGTTCATTTACTGACTCTTGCTTACCCTCTGGCCTCAGAGTGGGACTATCCATCTCCTCAGTGGCAGGCTCCCTATTTACAATGGGTTCAGTCATGGCCATATTTGCTATTTTTAATTTAGATGCACTTCGGCCTTCTTTTGAACCCTTTGGCTCAGCGGTTTCAGGAATCAGCAGCACAGAGGATGCAGGCATAGGCTGCAGTTCTACCATCCCAGTTCTCTCAGAAGAGTCATCATCTGAGCTCAAGACAATGACCTTGGAAGCTATGGCCTCTGTTTTGGGTGGACTTCTCTTCAGATATAACTCAGCACTATTGCGATCATTGACGCTGATATCTACTAAGGGGATCCTCCCATCCACTGGTTGGACAGCCGACTTCTGAGGAAGTACCACAGAGCGCGTATCAGCTACCACTGCCCGTGATCTTGTTACCCGCCGAAGCGGGGAGGCCTCTTGGACAGCCCTAATTATTTCCAAGTTCTCTTTGCTTCGCAGTCTTCTGGAACATCGCTTAGCAGAGGCTCGCTTAGTACTCCTCGATAACCTAATAACAGAAATGGTGAACCAAACTGAAGCCCGATTCAGAAGCATTACAGGCCACATGCAAATGGACTAGATAGATAGATAAGCCAACATTCCACTTACATTTGCAGAACAAAGTGGGAGGTGACCATTTTCTTTTTACCAAAAAGCACCTTTCCATGGACAATTACTTTATTCTTTACTACCTAGGCATTTACAGAAAAAATGCCGTTGCTGCATACATAACCACATATTGGTGATGTGTGGTTTGGGGGCACTTACAAGATAAAATTGAGGTGATCTTGAGAAAGTCAACCAATTAACAGAACAAGGTGGGTGTGAGTGACAGTCTGTACCACTATATGCACCCCTTTTACAAGACTATGATAAAAGATGTACCAAGTGTACATTGAGGCATCATTGAAAACTCATGATTTGCTGATCATGCCTGTCCTGTTACACACATTTCAACACCACTACATGTAAAATTATGAGATTCTTCTGTATGATGGTTTCTAGAATAGGTTGAATTCTGGATAACAATCAGTAGCCACAAAGATATACTTGCAAGTCAGCAGGGTGTTAAAGAACCATTATCTATTTACTGAAGAGCAGCCATACTTTGTCAGACCAAAGGTCCCACTAGCTTGTGTTCTGACAACAGCCAATGCCTGGTGCTTCAGAGGGAATGAATGTAACTGGTAATCAAATGATTCATCCCCCTGCCACCCATTCCCAGCTTCTGGCAAAAAGGGGCCAGGGACACCATTCTGGCCTATCTTAGCTAACAGCCACTGATAAACATGGCGTAATTATGGTGCATAGGTCTAACTGGACGTCACCAGCAGGGGGTGGAGATAAAGTCGTCACAGTTCAACTGAAGGATGGTTGGCAGCTCAAATACCCAATGAAACTGCCTGATCCCATGATCCAGCAAAGACCCTTCCAGTACAAAGGGTTTGAGTATGAGAGAAAATGGAAATGGCTGCCTCACCACCTTGCATCTCTCTGTTGTTAACATCAGTGAATACCTGAAGAATGAATCATGAACTTGAGGAAGGGATCCAGAAAATCCAGCCTATGAACTGCAAACTATGAAAGGAGTATTGCCTGCAGCATCTGTTGTGGTAAGAACCATGTTAGTTTCCAAACATTTTTCACTTGACACAGTTTAGATAAAACACAGGCGAACTGCTATTTCTTTCGTCAACAATTCTGACTTCTACCCCGACATTAAAATCTATATTTCTCTAATTAATAAACTAGTTTTATTGTTTTATCTAAACCAGTATGTTTGGAAAACTCCATTTGGAATATCAAAACAAAAAAGCAGTCCAATAGCACTTTAAAGACTAACAAAATCATTTATTAGGTGATGAGCTTTCATGGGACAGACCCACTTCTTCAGATCATAGCCATACCAGAACAGACTCAATATTTAAGCCACAGAGAATCAAACATAGTAATCAAGGTTGACAAATCAGAACAATATAATCAAGGTGAGCAAATCAGAGAGCAGAGGGGCAGAAGGTGTGTGGGGCGGGGGGAGCCAAGAATTAGGTAAAGCCAAGTATGCAAAAGAGCCCCAATCATGAGCTAGAAAATTCCCATCCCAGTTCAAACCATGTGTCAAATTTGAACATAAAAGAGTTCAGCAGCCTCTCTTCCCAAACTGCTGTGAAAATTCCTCTTCAGTAAAACACAAACTTTCAGGCCATTGGAGTATGAAGGTTTGTGCATATGGTCTTCTGTTAATAAATGACAGACTTTATATGAGCTTGTATTGTCCAGAAGAATGCTGAACACTTCAATATTGACATTTCTGGGGCAAAGTCTGATATTGGAGAGTTTACTGGTGTTGCTCTGCAGTGTAGTTCATGAGTGGCTGGCTCTAGCACTCATGTAGTGTAACTGGGAGTAGTTTACATGGTGGAGACAGAGAGCAGACCAGGAGCGGTTGCTCCCATATAAAAGCAATGTAAAAGCCACCCCAGGCTGGAGAACTAAGGAGGTACAGCTGTTAAGCTATGCAACCTCCACAGGGGTAATGCCACAGAGCCATCTGTAAAGAAGGGTTGGTAGATAAATCTACAGAGGTGAGGAAAATAATTAAGGTGTTGTAATCACCATAAAAACTACCTTATTAGGGAACAATACTAAGAAAATGGGGAGGGACGGACGGAATTAAGGAGAGAGAGGTAACAGGATAAAATTGTGTACGATATAGTGAAAGCCTGATTTATTTATTTATTTATTTATTTTTAAATATGGCAGATTTTCATAACACCACTATGAAGCCTGTTCCATGCCAGTCCCAAGGCTGGATAAGGGAGGAGGGCTGGCAACATAACATATGATTGAGACTGTAAGAAGGAAATAGCAACTAGAATAGTGAAGGCAAGAGCGAGTTTGAAGGTGATGGATAAGATCTGGAAAAGCACAGCAATTAGTTTAGGAACAAAGTTAAGTGTCTTGAAAACATTTATTTAACAGCAAGTTGTACAGATATGAGACATGGGGGATAATGAAAGATTCGAAGAGAAGAATATTAGTGTTCGAGAGGAGTTGTTATAGAAAGATCCTGAGAATAGTATGGATGCAGAACGTCACCGACAAGGAATTATATAGGAAGACACACCTGAAAGAGAACCTACTGCAGAAGGTCACACAAAATATCATATCTGCAGAATGAACGACGAATCAAAAATCAAGACCCTGGTATTCAGCATAATGGACAGTTCAAAAAGGAGAGGCAGAACCCACGGAGAATGTGTAGATGATATTATATATTGGTGCGGAGCTAGTCTACAGAAACTAAGCCACTCTGCTCTGGACAGGGAAAGATGGAAGAAAACAGCGAGAGAGGCATCAGACTGCAACGGGCGCTGAGCCCATGGTTGTTGATGATGAGATTTTCATCTTTAATTCTCCAAGGTAGATGAGCCAAATGCAGGCTGTACCATCAGAAAAAATGTGTATTTTGTGAAACAGCATCAGACCCAAGAACGGTCTCCAACCCTGTCCTGAGGTAGTCACAGCTGATTCGAGGTGGATAGTGAACAATGCAAGAAAAGGAATATAGGAAACAAGATCCTGTTTGCACACACGTTTTCATACTCTACAAATCCAATTGTCCCATAAGAATTAATGTAAAAGGCCAGGGGATAGGGGAGAGTTCCAGGACATTTTTTTCAGCAGACAAAAGGCAGCATACACATACAGTATGGGCTTGTCTACACTACCACCCTTCCTTCGAAGGATGGTAATTAGGGTGTTGGGAGTTTACTAATGAAGTGCTGCTGTTGCCAAAGTTGCCAAGGGGGGGGCGGGAAGTTTTAAACTTGGAAGTACTGGCAAGTGTCTAGCCACGGCTCACCTGCCAGTACTTCCAAGTGGCGGGGCAACTTCAAAGTCCTCTTGCTCCTCAAATAAGGGGTCTTCGAAGTTGCCCCAGCATTTCGAAGTACCAGCGGGTGACCTGCCGCTAGACGCATGTCGGTACTTCAAAGTTTAAAACTTTGAAGTTGCCGCGGGGGGGAATTTGCTTAATGAAGTGCTGCCTGTGCACAGCAGCACTTCATTAGTAAACTCCCAACACCCTAATCACCATCCTTCCTTTGAATGAAGGTGGTAGTGTAGACAATCCCCATAAGTTTTAAGCCATTAAATACTCTACACAGCAATGAGGACCGTGAAATTTCTTTGAGGGGATGGAGTCAGCATGTGGAATATTTCCAAGGGAATGTCTTGCTACTAAATGATGAACCAGCACTGGGCCAAGCCCTCAAGAATTAGCATGTTGTTAAAGTAGCCTCACGCTCTAGAGGCAATGCATGGAGTGAGGCTAGAGGGAGGAAACACCGCAGATGTGGATGGCAGTGGTTGCAAGCACTTTCCTGCAGAAATGGAGCATGATGATGAATCTACTGTACCCTGCCAGAGTACACCGCTCTCTCATCCAGATGGTGCATACAGGGCAGCATAGTGCCAAAGGGGGAGAGGAGTGTGAGGGAGGCACAGATGTGCATTACTCCTTTAAGTATGCTGGTCCCACAACAAGTACACTGCCCTTGTAAGCACCTCAAGAAGTCCAGACAGGAGACTCATAGTTGTGATATCCTGCTTTGTGGAGACGGGGTTGAGAGTGGGGAGCTCAGATGAGGGGGAAAGGGGAAATCCTGACATCAGCACCCCGTCTCCCTCTCTCCAGCAAAGGAAGCAGGAGGCTCCAAGGAGCTTGAAGGCAGAAGGTAGGAGTAGCAAGGCAGTGGTGGCGGCGGGACAGGGGAAGAGGAGGAGCAGCAACCAGCCACACAGCTTACAGGGAACTTAAAGGAGCTGATTGGAGGGGGCCCTCATCCTGTTCCAAGCCCCCGTGAGGAGAGGATGCTGTTCCAGAAAATCCTGTAAGTCGTGGACAAAGCAGGTAGCCAAATGATGTCATAAGGAGTGTTGCACACGTTTAAATGTGCATGTGCGTGGACAAACAATATAGCACCATTACCCGAGACAATGTTAAGTGAGGAGTTACTGTAATTAAGATCGGTTGCTTGGGACCAGTTCTGGGATTTTTGATTCTGAGAGAATGAGAGCATCTTAGATGCCCTTTGCACAACTCCAGCAGCAGTCCGACAAACACTTTGATAATGCAGAACAGTAGCAGTACACGTATATGGGCAACAAAAACGATTAAGGGTCTGGAGCACCAGACCTATGAGGATAGGCTGAGGGATTTGGGCTTGTTTAGTTTACAGAAGAAGACAAGACTTAGAGGTGATTTAATAGCAGCCTTCAACTTCCTGAAGGGGAGCTCTAAAGAGGAGGGTGAGAAATTGTTCTCAGTGGTGTCAGACGGCAGAACAAGGAGTAATGGTCAGAAGTTGAAGAGGGAAAGGTGTAGGTTAGATATTAGCAAAAACTTCTTCACCAGGTGGGTGGTGAAGCACTGGAATGCATTGCCTAGAGAGGTGGTGGATTCTCCATCCCTTGAGGTTGTTAAGTCCTGGCTGGACAGGGTCCTGGCTGGGATGACTTAGTAGGGATTGATCCTGCTTTAGGCAGGGAGCTGGACTAGATGACCTCCTGAGGTCCCTTCCAGCCCTATGATTGTGTGATTCTGTATAGTCTAGTTAGGGCTGCTATAGTTGGAGAACACGAAGAGGAGTGTGTATGCAGAACATTTTCTGTGCAGTTCAATGTCATATAGGTTGAATCTCTCTAATCCAGAACTCCCTCATCCAGCCAGATTTTAGTTAGCTGGACAACCACTTATCATTGGTGTGGCCAAATTTCCTGTGGTCCTATTAAGTTTGTTTACAGACAGCAGTCCTGGCTCCCAGTGTTCTGTGCTGTTATTTAGCTGTAATTTATCCCCAAGTGTGTTCTAAGAGCCCAGTAAGCAGTGGAAGTGTTGGTAATGTATCAATCAATATTGACTACCAGTGTCCAGCAAATTCTTTCATCTGGCACCGGTCAGGTCCCAAGGGTGCTGGACAAGAGGGTCTACCCGTACTTCAGAGCAGCGCGTCTCAAAATGTGGCCACCAGGGGGATTTCAGCCATGACAGTCTCGTAGGAAGAAATGGGGAAGGGGACAAAACAACAGCCCCTCCTTGCAGTACCCATGGACCCCACCTTCAGCCATATGATTTTAGGGCTGGGCTTTACTGCCCCATTCCCAATTCAGTCTCTGGGGATGGGCTGCAGCCTCACTGGCCCAGAAGTCTGGGAGCAAGCTTCTTCCTCTCTCCCACAGGAAAAGACTTCTCTCTCCCTCTCTCTCTCACATATTCCTCTCCCCGTGCCCCTCAAACACACTCAACTTGCTCCAGGATTCAGCCCCTCCCTCCACACTCTATCTGTGGGGCTCCCACTCTGGGCTTCAGAATGGCTGACCATACCAGGTGTCATGGTCAAGAGGCAATAAGCATGGCGAGCCTGGGAGCGAGACTGCAGAAGGGAGCTTCAGGCAATGGGAGGTGGAGGGAAGCAGGGGGGGTGGCGGGGCCCAAGGGGAGGCAGCAGGAACTAGAGGCAATGGATGGGTGGACGAGGGAGGCAGCAAGCGCAAAATGCAAAATCTTGTCTAAGAGCCCACATCAGGAAAGTTCACTTTAACAATTGCAGATGCAGCCTCTCTCACCTTTTCCTGATTGGGTCTTTGTTCTCATCTGGAACAGTAGAAAGCCGCCTCCTCAGACGATTTTTCTGGGATGGTGTTTTTGGCATTAGCTCTGGCTCATCGCTGAAACTGCTGTTTTAACAAGATGTCAGAAAGAGAAATCAGTACCATCGGGGCAAGAAGGTACTTGCATTTGCACACATTCCTTACGGCACGTCACCATCTGGCCAACAGACAAACGGCATGCTGGGAGAACCCACAAAGTCTTGCATTTGCCAAGTGAAGAACAGAGCCTATGCCCCACAAGATACTGCAGGTCATGCAACACACTTGGCTCCAGCCATCAAGAGCACCAGCTATGCGGCTGAGCCCATTTTGTGTCCACCTGTCTGGAAGGGGAGAAGGTCTCTGCATTTGTGCATCTACAGATCTGTGCCTGTCTCTTTGGAGGAGCAATCCTTTCTCTACATCTTTCTGTGGGTTTTCTGCACAAGTTCAGGTGTGTCTATTTGGGGGGTAGATGCGAGTGGTGCATCTATCCTCACTGTGTGGTTGGTGACATGCAGGCACAGAGCTCAGCAAGGGAAAGCAGACAGCACTACCAGGCTTCATTGTCCCATGGTCCACTGCCCCTAGGCAGTCCTGGACCAACCTGTTCCTCCAGTGGCATTCTCCACCCTGCCCATCCCATTCCTCCCCCTGAAACCAGTGATGGATCAGGTGCCCCCCCACCCCACCCACAGCACATTCAATGAGAACCTCCCCCCATTCTTCCATCCCGACAGACTAGAACTGGAAGGGACCTTGAGAGGTCATCGAGTCCCGTTTCCGGCCCTCTCGCGGCAGGACCAAGTACCGTCTAGACCATCCCCATGAAACCCACCCAGCGCTGGACCACAATCCCACCCCACGCTCCGCCAGACAGCGCTGGAGCAACACTGACCCCGCCCCCGCCCGCCAGGCCGCTCCATCTCCCCCCGCCCCGCCTCGGCCCGTTCCGGCCCAGACCTCTCCCTCCCCCACAGCCCGTTCCATCGCTCCCCCCTCCCCCCGCAGCGCGATCCGGACCAGACGTCCCTGTCCCCGGCCAGCTCCACCCGCTCCCAAGCCCCGGCCGGCCCTTGATCAGAGATCCCCGCGCACCCGCCCGGCTCTCACTCGCTGAACATCTTAGCGGCCTCCTCGCGGATCTCCCGCAGCCAGACCATGTCGATGGCGTCCACCTGCTGCAGGAACTCGGCCAGTTTGCGGTTGCAGAGCGCGGGCAGGTGCGCGGGGCCCGACGCCGCCTCCATGGCTCCGTCCGTCCGTCCGTCCGTCTGTCCGCGGCCGGCGCACTCCCAGGCAGGCCTCTGGCAAAGCAACTTCCTTTCCCCAGAGCGCGCTGCGCTGCCACCCGCCTCAACTTTCAAATCTAACTGTCCGCGAAACGCGTGTCGTCACACCCCCGCTGCCCAATCACACAGCGCGGATGGAGGACGCGCGCCCCTATTGGCCCAGGGATACACGAGTGTCACCGTCCTGGGCGCAAGGGGGCGTGCACCGCCCACACCATAGACGCCAAAGCAGGCCCTTCTAGCCGCTGGCTCCCTAGAATCTACGATGCTCAGGAATCAGCCCTTGGCAGGAGCTCGCTGGTGCGGATGGGCGGTGGGGAGTCCTTGCGGAATCGCTCCGCCCGGCCCTGACGGACAGATGAGAAAACCAATGGATTTGGCGCTTCCGGCAAGGCGCTTTGTGATTGGCGCGGATGCGGATGACACAGCGGAAGTGGGGCACGTAGCGATGAAGGAATCGCTTCACTTAGCTGCGGGCTTCCCCTCAGCGGTTGCTGTAGCTGCCTCGCTCTCTGGCCTGGAGGCTCGTGCGGGGGGATGCGCTAGCTGGCGTCCGCTGCAGAGCAGAGCCCAGCCCAGCCCAGCCCGGGTTAGGGGACGGTTAGTACCTGCGGGGACGCCTGTCCCGTTTGCGCCTGCGCTCGGTACTCTCTACCTGCTGAGGCAGGGGGAGGGCAGGCGGCTGGGGCATTCTCCTGGGGGAGGGGGTGAGTAAAGAGCCCGGTTCTGTTCCCCTGGGGCGCCTTGGCCTCCTGGGGCTTAGCCCAGGGAGCCTGGTGGACCCCCAGAGCAGAGTGGGGCTAATGCTTGGAGCTCCCAGGTGAGTGGTGCTGATGCCTGCTAGGTGGGGGGGGCAAGGAGGCCCACCTGAGGATGTGGGTGGGGTTATGGGGAGCACCTCAACTAGCCTTTAACACTTAGGCAGCAGCGGAGGGGGGTGGTGCACTTACTAAGTGCTCCCCTGAGTCACCTGTGGTGCAAACGGTGCCCTCCTCCCACTCTGTGTTTCAGGCTGAGCCATGGCAGAAGGTCCGACTCACCTGCTGGAAGTTTGTCGTCAGAAGCTGTTGGAGTTCTTGCGCAGTGCGGAGTACAAACACTTGGCATGGCTGCGGGAAATTGAGGAGGAGGCCATGAAGATGTTTGATGGGTAGGGCCCTCTGGGCTGCCGAATGGTAGAGCTGTCTCTGATGCAGGGATTCTCAGCCAATGGGTTGTGACCCAAAGGTGGGTCACCATTAGATTTTCTCAGGGCTGCCAGCTGGGTGGCTCCAAGCCACATGTGGCTTTTTAAGGAGCCATTTGCAGCTGCTGTTGCTCACTCCTCTGACTCCCAGTCTCTGCCCTGCTGTGCTGAAATGGAACCCAACTTAATTGGTTTAATGGATGGCAGGAGGGATCTGGCTGTTAAACCAATTAAATCAAGTCCCATTCAGTGCAGCAGAGCAGAGCAGGGCAGGGCACTGACCGCGCTGCAGGTAGAGGAAGGGAGTAGGAGGGCTGAGGGGGAGCTGCACAGAGGAGGTAGCAGCCAGGCAAAGGAGCAGTGGAGGGCAGCAGCAGTGCTTGTGTGTGGTAGGTGTGGGAGGGGTGCAGTTTGGGGCTGCAATGGGTTTAAGCCTGGATGTGCGTGGGGGTGTGAATCAAGGTTTATACAAAACTTTTTCCCGGCGAGAACCTTCTTCCCCATGCCTCTCCCCCTGCCCCCCAGTTCAAATTGCCTTGGGCCACAAAGTCTTACTGAACTGTCAAAATGTGCTGCTGTCCCAAAATGGTTGGGAACCACTGCTCTCATGGCTTCATTTACATAATATTCCTTCTCTCCCAGTTGTCAGTATGATAGATCTTTCTGAGGGTGTCCATGAGTCTTCAGTCCTTCTGTGCCAGTGCACCCCTGTGAAAAGCAACTTTTGCTTGATGTATTTCCTGCTAGTCTTCTGTAGGATTATTACAATGAGAACTTTTAGACATTATAATTGAGATTCTCAGGAACTAGTTATGACATTCTCTGAGATTTCAAACTAAAGGCCACTTAGGAGCCTGGCTGTCCCATGTGGTACCATAACATTTCTTTTTGCCTTCACCTACTAGTGGTTTCCATTATCTGTATGTTAGGCAGTTTGTTTCAGCCTGTGCTGTTTAGTGATTGCAGTCTTGCTAGAATGTCCCTACCCTGCTGATCAGAAAGGCTTGCAGCACCTCTTGGCCTTGTCTCTGCTCAATGAACGCATTGCTGCTAAGGGATGAACAGCATGGCATTCAGGCAAGAAAGCAAATTCTGTTTCTTGTGTTCTGTTTCTTGAATAGCAACTTAAGTGCTGAACCTCAGCTGATGCCCAAAACACCATCACAGAAGAAACACCGTAGGAAGAAGAGCTCCTTATCTCTTCAAGATAAGAACAATGAACTCACCAGAAAAAGGTTGGTGGGCTGTGCATTTGAAAGCTTTTGTGTAGCATTGGTTTCACTGTTGCCTTTGTATAATTTGTCAATTTCGGCTCTTGATTTGGGATGGGGTGGGGAGAAGAAACCCACATTACAGAGAAACATAAAATTATGAAAACTCCAGAGACAGGGAATCTTAGTACTTGGAATACTTGTCAAATCCTCTCTCTCTCTCTTTCCATGGCCCCACCAACCATTTTCGGCTTGCTTTCTGGTGCAAAAATTTAAATTCAAAGGTTGTAAGGAAGATGAGTGTTTTCATGTTCCTGCCTTGCTGTGCTCATTCCTTAGGCTTCTCTCCTATACCAAATTTGCAAAGTACTCATTGTTTCCATTCAGAGCTGTCCTTGCAGTCCACTTCTCTACAACTCACAGTTTAACCTGTCTACAATAGTTATGCTGTTTGATACCTGCCATTAAAAACGTGTACACGGGACATTTGAGGGATACTATAGGAGTAACTACTTATTCCGGCAAAAGCTGTATGCCGTTGAATTGCTGCAAGCAAACGGGTCCGTAACAAGGGTGAGCTTATAACACAGGCAGCTGCAGCGCTCTGGCTGTTGGTGGTGGAGAAGGGGGCTGCTGGCTGCAGCTGCTGCGGGCAGCACAAGCTGAAAATGGCTCTTAAAGAGCCACATGCAGCTCAGACAGAGCTGGCTAACTGTTCCCTGTGAGGTGACCCTGCCCTGGCTGCAGCTACTGCAGGCGCTTGCGGTGCTCTCCCCCTCAGCCTGGGAACTAGGCAGCTGGGTTTCTAGGGGTGTCTCGGGGGGCTGCCAGGTGAGTGAGGCTTGGGGGAGAAGCTGGGTTTGTAGGACTGTCGGGAAGTTACCAGGTGAGTGGAGCTTGGGGGAGAAGCTGGGTTTGTAGGAGTGTCGGGGAGTTACCAGGTGAGTGGAGCTTGGGGGAGAAGCTTGGTTTGAAGATGCTGGGGGGGCTGCTGGGTGAGTAGAGCTCTGGGGAGAAGCTGGGTTTGGGGGGCTGGGGTGGATATAGAGGGGAAGAGCAGGCTGGGATCAGTTTGCCCCTTGCCACTCCCTCCTCTTTATCTCTGCTATCTGTTGCCCTGGCTACTCCTCTCCTCCCTGATCCATGAAGGGTGCAGCCTATTCAGTCAGCCCTCCTAGCTGCAGCCCAGCCACCTGGGTGCCAGTCCATGCAGCAGGCATGAGGGAGAAGCAGGCACCAGTGTCACCTGAGCTGCTTCCTGCTGGGGGTGGCTGACACCTCTTCTGTGACTCACTTTACCTCCCTGCCTATTTCTTTATCAGTACGCCAGATCAGATGGGATTCCTGCCTGCGAAGGAACCACACCGGCACAGTGGGGTTGAAATAACTGTTTACTTACTCTGTCTCACATGTAAATAGTCACATATACATGCTGCTGTTCTGGCTGGCTGTTAAGCAGAGGACACACCAAGTACCACTGTGGTGCTGATGTACTATTTACGGAGACGCTACCCAATTTTTACACCCCGGTATCTAATACTTATTCCCTGGGGTATTGCAGGTGGCTTGCAAAGAGCTACAAAGCGAGAAAGCCCTACATTGTCATCCCCGCTCTCTGCCTCTCTCCACATACAAGATAGCGCAGTGGCCTTGTAAAGCCAGGGTTGTGAATTGAGTCCTTGAGGGGGGCCTTTCAAGGTTCTGGGGCAGGTTAGATTAAAGGAAAAGTGTGTTAAGGATGGTGATAGGTCCTGCTGTGAGTGCAGAGGACTGGACTTGATGACCTTTCAAGGTCCCTTCCAGCTCTGTGAGATATGGGTTTTCTTTGGGAGCGAGGGAGGACTTTGCAACATCTGGATGGCTGAGCTACCAGCACATCCTCCCCTAAAAAGGGAGATACTGGTAAAAGTACGGTTTGATGTTATTTATTAAGGAGCCTCTCGTATTCCTGTGCACTGCAGCTCTTGAAGTCTTGATTTTTGTAACCAAATTTGAAAAAAATGGTCCTCGCTATTTGGGTTGCAGACCCCTGTTCTGGGGTAGGTAATGCCCACCTCACTAGAGCCAACATGCAGATAACATTCTTACCTTCCTCTCCAGGGTGCCACTTGGGAAAAGAGCTCAATCCCTTCCTTGCCTGAATCCCTCCAACAAACTGTCTGTCCCAGTAATTACTCTTGGCAGAGTCATTCATTCTGATAGGCAGCATGTCCAATTTGCCATCTCCCCACCTAGATACTGCACTTTCTCTGCAATTGTAATCCATGCCAGCCAGCTCACTTGGTGCTTAGTGTGCCTCCTGCCCTGCCCATTTCTCTTGGGCACACAAGGTGTTCTCCTCAATTCCATCTGCCTTGGCATGTTTTTCACCTACTCTTTAACCCCCAGACACACTTTATGTAGCTGGTGTCTTCAGGTCGTGGGCAGGCATGAGGCCCTCATACCAATAATACAATGTTGTGGGTTTTTTATATCCTTTTATTATTTATCATTTATTAATTTATTTTCCTATGAAATAACTACTATGAATTTATAAACATGAGGGAGCACAATATTATATTTTTGCCTCAGGTGCAAAATTATCTAGTTACGGCACAGCACAGGATACCTTGTGCTCAGTATTGTTTTAGTACCCACAGCTAAAGCCATGGCAGAAGGAAGGAAGAGAGGTCTAAAGTAAAAATCAGGCTGAAACTGCATGGTAAAGCATGGGCAGAGAAAGAGAGAGAACATGCCTGGAACCAAAATGGGACTGTAAATGTCCAGATAGAAACTAGCTGCTTAGTTAAATCATTGGCTTCCTTCTCCAAAAAGAGTGGTGTCAAGTCTACAGCCAGTGTTGTTAGTCTTAGGTTCTGAAATGACTGTATGGCAAAAATCATGTCCCATTTGACTTAAAAATGTCTTTGTTTTAAGGTTATCGAGAAGGAGAAGCAGCTTCAAGCCAGTGCCCTCTAAGCAAGTTTCCCAAAGGCTCCAAAGCAAAGAGGGGCTAGAAAAAACTAGTGATGTGGAAAAAGAAGCGTCTAGTCCATATTGTACATCAAGATTCCACTCCAAGGTTGAAGCAGAGCTTCCAGCTCCGTCGGAGGCAGCGGCCGAGAAACCAGCAATCTTGTCAGCAGAAGGGCGGGTTCCCTTGGCAGAAATCAGTGTTAATGATCACAGTGGTGCTGACTTGTATTTGAAGGGAAATAGGCCTGAAATTCCAGAGCAGTCCTTGGAGATCATTTCCCTGAGTGTAGATGGCAAAGCTCCCAAGAAGCCTGAAGTTACCGAACTGCAGTCTGTATCTGCGGCCTCCATACTGGTGATACCTGACACTCCTGAGGCAAAGGAGACTGGAGAGGACCGGGGTGCTCCCAACTTCAGAAGAGCAGACACTTCCACACCAAAAGGTGCTGTAAGCAGGGAGTCCGGAGGTGAGAATGCCGTCTCTGCCCAAGGGACAGAAAAGGAGCTCTTTCAGGATTTAAAAGACAGTACAGGGACCTCGACAGGCTCCAAATCAAGCCAGCCCTCTGCATGCCGAAGCCAGAGACGTAGGTCCCATAAGCACCGCAGGACTTCACTAGTAGAGAAGTATTCTCTGGCCAGCAAACGAGAGAGCATGATCCGGAAATCTATCAGCAGGGCTATGTCCAAGAGGAAGGCAGCTATGGAGTCCTCTTCTGCCTCCAGCCACATGAGCTGTAAGTTTGCAAAGCCTGCAAGGCAATTCAGTACACCTTTGTTCAAAGCCTCTCTGTTCTACCCATCTGTGTGGTATTCGCACGTGGCTCCGAGCCCCTCTGAGTCAGTGCTGCAAGTGCAGGGGCAGTACAACTGACGTTTTTAAATCTCACCTTACCGTGTTCTAAAGGGCCAACGGTCCTCTTGTCTCTCTAGCTGAAACTCCAGACCATGCCTCTCCTGCACAGTCTCTGGGCTCTAAAAGTGTCTGCTGGCACTAACAGAGAGGTATCTGTGTTAGTCTGTATCTTAACAAAACAAAAAAGCAGTCATGTAGCACTTTAAAGATGAACAATAATTTATTAGGGTCTCCCCCATGAAAACTCATCACCTAATAAACTATTTTGTTAGTCTTTAATGTGCTACAGGACTGCATTTTGGTTTTGCTGACACTAAGTTCCTTAAACTCTTTTTTGCTTTTATAGAAGTGGCTTCCAGCTGCTTCAGTTAAGCACTGAAGTGTGTGGGTTTTATTCAGACTAAATGCCACGGCACGCTGTTGTCAGAATCCTAAAAACTTGTAACTTAAAAAAATACACCTTAACTTATGGATGAGACCCTGTAGAGCTATTGAAGCTCCATGAATAAGTTGATGAGCAAGAGAAACCAGTCCTGAAACTTCAGGCCAATTAAGTCCTAACCTAGTGAAATGACTCAATAACACTGAAGAATATTGAATCTGCCCTCAATGTTTAACTGCACAGTTACCAAAAATACAACACACACTTTCATCCTTAACAAGGATTTAAACTCTTTTCTAGTGAGGTTCTCCACATTTTCATCAGTGCGCTAGCTAGTGACCTCTCCATAATACAGACTTGAGGAGAGCTTTCAGTGTTTTCTGAGATGTTCCAGATGATGTGGAAGGAAGCTTGGGAGGTAGTGAAGCTGTTACTGGGTTGTTATGGTGCATCTCCTTAAGTTAATTGCATGAGATATCAAGCTCTAGCTTTAGAAAAGTAAAGAGAGGTAGCCGTGTTAGTCTGTATTCTGACAGAACAGATCAGCAGTCATGTAGCACTTTAAAGACTAACAGAATGATTTATTAGGTGATGGCGATTTTGTGGAATCTGAAGAAGTGGGTCTGTCCCATGAAAGTGCATCACCTAATAAATCATTCTGTTAGTCTTTAAAGTGCTATATGACTGTTAGTGTGTGTTGTTTTCTGTAGAAAATCAAGCGAGGGTGCTTTGCACTTCATTGAAAATCTCAGGGTGGAAACAGAGCTGTCCTTACCCTATGTGGTACTGTTAAAGTGGTTGCCTCTATGCCTTGTAGCAGCCGAGGTGGGGAGCGGGAGTGGAGAGATGACGGCTTTTTTTTAAGGGCGGTGTTTGCTAATCTTCAGCAGCACGCTAATGAAATATGTTCAAAACAAATTTTAAACTGACGCTGTAAATACAGAAACTGATGAGTCAGCAAATGTCTGTTAAATGGCTTCATTATCACTTGAATGGCTGTTTCATGTGTTCTGCTAATAGGCCTGGCAGGATTTTTCACTTTCAATCTAACTAGACCCACTCTAGAGGGAGCAGATCCACAGAATAGGGATAGGAAGAGGCAGGTGTGGGTGAACATTAAGACCCAGTGGTGCCCCATATTTTCAGGAATCTTATGCAGTATAAGGAGACGGGTCTGTGTGGGAATGCAAGGTGTCCCTTGGAGAAGGGGACCTTATTGCCCAGGAACAGCTCCTTATAGGATGCATCAGGTTAGGGTTATGGGTACATTTGATCACGGCATGCCAACCCTTCCATAATCTTCCAGGCGTTGATTTTTGCCACGTGTGTGAAGATGCAGGAAAATTGAACTCTCTGGGCTCGGCTATCGACCACGGTACTCCAGGCTGGCACATAGACTAAGAGCTGTTGGTGCACGCCCAAAGATCCCTGGTCCACACCAGGGAAGAACATCGATCCTGATACATCAGTTCTAGTTATGCAATTCTTGCCGTGCTATTTGCATATCGGGGATTGACTTTGATCCTTAATGTAGACCAGGCCTCAGACCACAAGGTAGTGTCTTGTTTTATCTTTCTTCCTCCAGGCCATAGCTCCCTGGAGGTATTTGTGGAGGAAGAGGCAAACAATGTCAGGTGAGCATCCTCTGTCAAATAGGCAGAAGGCATGGAAAGTCTTGCAAGAAAATGGATAGGAAGTTCGTATGCAGAGTCTGTCACTGTCAAGTGTCACCTGTAATTGGTAGTTTAATTCTTCGTGCTGCATAGGGGTGGCCCTTCCTCAGCCTGACCATCTTGCATTCCTTTCCGAGGGGAGGTATGGTATGATCCGTTCTTCCTCGAGAATGTCTATACTGAGCCACCTAAAAAGGGGAATCTGTTTGCAGAGTATGGAAGTCAAGTGCAAGATATCAGACACCTTAATTAAGGAACTGTTCCCTTAGTCTCAGTCTATGAATATGTTTGGTTTGCTGGGTCCCATGTATATTCTTAACTTCCTGAATCCTATGAAATAATTTCCTTTTCCACGAATATTCCCGGATTGGAGAGGTGTACACTTCATGGTCTTCAAGACTTGCAGCCTCATCTATCTGTGCTGCAGGGCTGTGGCATATCCTCTCTATTGTCTTGAGCAGCACTAAGCCTTTCCGTAAAGGGTACAAACCAGGGATGGGGAACCTAAGGCTGGTGCTTTGCCTTGATCCAGCCTGTGAGGCTCAGGTCTCCCCTCTCCCTGTTCCAGCTGGGAATTGTGACCAATGGGAGTGGTGCGGGGTGGTGGCTAGAAGTGCAGGGTGGTGTACAGGCACCTGTGTCCTCCCAGGAGCTGTGGCCAGCAAGGTGCCACAATCTCCTGATTGATCCTTGTGTCCAGATCCTGCGCCTGTACCCCATACCCTGTCCTCTTCCCCCCAGCTTCCTCCAACCAAGACTCTGCACCCCCAGCCGGCTCCCTGGAAGCCCACTCCTGCATACTGAACCCCTCATTTTTGGCTCCACCCCAGAGTTGGAGGGCTCACAATCTGCTAGCCTTGTGCCCCAAGGAGAGTTAATCTGAACTGTGGAGGGGGGGGTAAGTTTTGAACCCCAGTGCCTCCCTCCTTCCCATGATGGGAAGGGAGTGAGGAGTGGTGTGTAGGTGGTTTTTTTAAACCCTGCTTTGCAGGGGACATCTAGGAGGGATTTTATTTCTCCTTCTCATTTGGGGGTTGGGTCAGTTAGATGTTCGGAATTTTTTTTTTTCCTTCTCACTTGTGTGTTCCTCGATTTCCGCCCCCCCGTGGGCCAATGGGCCCCAACCCCCCAAAATTCCCCACTCCTGGTATAAACTCCCTAGTGTTATATCAGCATCTTACTGTGCCACCCTCATCTGGCCTGTTCAGACAAGGTTTTGTTTTGTACTGAAGTAAACTCTCACTCTCTGCCTGAAGATTATAGAGTTCAGTGCATGAGTCTTGACTCCAGCATGTGCAAGCAGTTCCTCCATTGATCACCCTTAGATAAAATTAATATACTGAAGCAGATTTAGAATTGTGTCTTTGTCACTTGTAACAAGGTATCTAGAAACCTCTGGCAGAGGCACAACAAGATTAAAACCCATAATTTCCTTGCTTCCTCTGTGGGGGCTGATAACTTGTCAAAACTTTCTCTCTCTCTCTCTCCAGGCCTGATCTGGAACCAAATGCTGAATGTGACAAGGTAAGACCCAGGTCAGGCTTTCCTAAGACAAACGCAGTAAGTTAATAGTATTGCTTCTGACCTGCCAGCCCCTGAGTCTAGATCTTTCTACAGAGATGGTACAATTACTATAGCTGAAACTGGAGAGTGTACCTGTGGGATTATTCTGTTTCTACTGTCTGAAGAGGGAACATTTCTGAGGAAGTAAAGATCTTTCCCCTGGGGTTTTGGTAGATTATGGCTCCCAAAACCTGGTTTCAAATGCCTGCTGTGCCACAGACTTCCTGTATTACCTTGAGTGAATCACTCAGGGTATGTCTTCACTACCCAGAAGATAACTCTGTCAGGGTCAATCTTCTGGGGTTTGATTTCACATGTCTGGTGGGGCCATGAGAAATTGAACTATCTGGGGTCAGCTGTCAACCCCTGTACTCCTCAATCTCCTGAGGGGTAAGGGAGGTTGATGGAAGAGTTTCTCCCATCAGCCTTCCTTAGTGAAGATGGCCAGGTAAGTCGCCTGCAGATAAGTCAGTTCCAGGTACACAGTTGCCATAGCTGGAATTGTGTCTCTACAGTCTACTTGACGGTCTAGTGTAGACCTGGCCTTAAGAAAAGATCTTTAACAATACTTGTATTTGAAAACCCAGCCCTTACCCTCTTTGTTTCCAATCTTCTATTTGTGGGCTATCCTGTTTAAACTCACCCTTCTGTGTCTATTTACAGCCTCAGCTCCTTAGACTGTTCTGTGCAGCACTTAACACAACTGGGCCTAGTCTTCACTGGCGTGTCTAAGCACTACTATGATACAAATGAGTGAAATTAAGGGCTTGTATTAGAATATTTTAGTGCTTCAGTTCCTTAGTCAGTGTTGTTTTAGATCTTGCTCCCATTGTTCTTCAAAAGATCCTAATGCATGTGGAGCATGTGCCTTTTCTGACCTTTGTGGTGCATTGAGCTTGTTTCCCCCCTCATTAGCTAGGAATTGACGCAGCCCCAAACTAGGGTTTAAAACTGATTTGTGAAGGTGCTTGACCAAGATTTTCAAAAGTGACTAGTGGTCTTGGATGTCTCAGTTTGGGGGGGGTCCATCTAGCCACTCGTGAAGGGATATTTTTCCCCCAGAAATTGCTGAGTACTAACTTGCTGAACATCAGCCTAAACTGCCTCAGGTTGAGCACCCAAATTTGCTAATCAGTCTAAATTCTTGACCTGAGAGTTGCAGTGTAGGAAGGACAAATCTCACTGGTTTCCTTTTTTGGATAGATAGTCTGTAACGCTCCCTTCCTGCACTGCCTGTGCTCCATGAGCAGGCATCCTATGCCTGCAGTAGTCAGGACTGCACATGGTAGTCTGCCATTGCAAAGAGAAAAGAGCCATTCCTAGCTTGTGAACAAGAAGGCTGTAACCCTGGAATCCCTCCACAATCACTGGATTTGCACCCCTCCTTTTCCCACCTTCCAAGACATAGAATGCTTATTGAAGCTTTGTTTTTGTGGTGGGGGTTTTGCTAAAGCTGCTTCCTTCTCCTACAGACTCTCAAACACTCTCAGAAAAACTTCCTTCTTCCAGATGAAGGCAGCCCTGTTGCAGAACAGTCAGCTCATGCTGAACAGCCAAATGGGGCAGAGCAGCAACCTGCAGAGAACAGTACAGGTAAATATTGTTGAGGCTCATCATTGGTGGAGAAGCAAGGAAGCAAGGGGTTGTGGAGGTCCCTTGGGGGTTTAGGAAAGGTCAGATAGTTAGTTAGTCATGCATCTTTGCCACCTAGTGACTATGCTGCAAGGGCTCTTTCCAGTTTCTAGAGGGACAGTAAGACTCTCATGTATATTTTGCACAATTATGAAATAAAATGGGCTGTCTGACTGGACAGCCTGAGCAGCTAGTGGATGGGGTTCTGTGAAAAAAAATGTATCTTAAAGCTTCAGTTTGTTTGGGTGTCCAGCGCTTAAGAACCGAAGTAGAGAGTGCTCCAAGTAATGACACTCTTGAGATGCAGGAAACAAACTGAGGAGGAGCAAGAAGAGATTGTGGCACTTCCCATCTCACTCTGCCTCTGAGGAGCTATGAGAGATGATCAGTTTTCATTGTAGAAAATGCATAAACCCGTAAGAGGCATTGGTTGGAGGATCCTGTTAGACTATCTTATGGGTGGGGCAGGAGCACCCAGTGTCATGTTATGGTCTGTCTCCTGCACAGCAGGTGCATGAGCATACAAGGGGCATGCTCTAAATCTATCCTTTTGTAATTGGCTTAATGCAGAGGTACAAAACTAGTGTTCAAACAGCTAGTGTGCTGCTCTTTTATTTCAGGGTAAGGCGTCCAACTAGCATAGCTCTTAGCAGTTGTGTTCTGCTTTATGGTTGTGAAGGTAGCTTGTCTTGAGAGCCATGAAGACAAGGACTTCTGTCATCAGAGCTCTGCCGTGGGAAGTCTTACATGTGAAACTAACTAGTTTTTTTCACAGAGCACCATTTGAAAAGGAGTGGCACTCCTCAGCGCCATGGGAGCAAGGAGCAGCCCCAGAATGCCAAACCACTCGAATCTCCCTCAGGTATCCGGTATGTTCCCTTCTTGGCCTCAGGCTGCGGGAGAGAAAAAGGAATAGATGAGTGATCTGGAATAATGGAGTAGTTATCTATCATGTACTTGGTTGAATGCTTTGGTTTGATTGGTCAGAGAGGGTTTCAAATCCCCCTAATCTCTCAAAATTTTGGGGTTTATAGATTTTTCATCAATTTAATAGAAAATAGGGTCTCTTGAAAGGCTTGTTGAATTAGGCATACATGGACCTAGAACGGGGCAGCAAAATACGGCCTGCAGGTCGGATCTGGCTTGCCAAAGCTTCCAGTCCAGCCAACCACAATCCTCTGAGCCGCCAAAGCTCCACAGCCCAGCAGGACCCTAGGCAGATTCCTTGCCTGTCACACACGTCTCAAAGCAGCTGGTTGCCAGGGCCAGCCTGTGTGCCTCTGCACAGCACATAGGGAGGGTCTGTGCACTGGCTGTAACCCCAGCATAATCCTCACGCCTTCCATAGGCTGGAAGCTGACCAGTGAGAGCTGGCTGGGTTGTAGTTGTGGCACAGGCAGTGCACAGACACTTCCCCCAACATCACGGTGCACTGCATACAGATGCACAGGCTGGCCCTGGCTGCTGATTACTTTGAGCAGAGTGTGGCAGGCAGGGACCCTACCCTAAGGTCTCACTGGGCTGCTGGCTGGGAGCCACTTAGGGTAAGTGTCTCCTGGACAGAGCCTGCACCTGACACTCCTCCACCTTCTGCACCCCAATTCCCTACCCCAGGTCACACCCAAGCCCTCTGCACCTTTGCCAGTATCACAAGTCCTTTTCAGACCCTGCACGCCCTTTTGCACCCTCCTGCAGGTCAGAATGCTCTCCTGCACCCCAGGCCCTACCCCAAGCTCCTTTCTGCACCCAACCTACATCCCAGACCCCACACCACCTCCACAGGAAATCATCATCAGTAACCAGACAGACATCATCAGTAACCGTGGGCTCAGTGCCCATTGGTGTCTGATGCCTCTCTCACTATTTCGTTCCATCTTCCCCTGTCCAGTGCAGAGTGGCTAAGTTTCTGTAGACTAGCTCCACACTAGTCTGCTATATCGTCAATCTATTTTCTGTGGGGTCTGCCTCTCCTACTCAAACCATCCATTATGCCAAATACCAGCATCTTGATTTTTTTTCATTCATCGTTCATTCTGCAAATGTGTCCAAACATACTCTACTTACTAAATTCTGAGTTCCTGTCCCCTCAAAAATTACTGCCCACCCTTGAACTAGAACCAGAGTACAACTCTGGGCAGGTCACTTAACCAGCGCATCTGCTTTCCATTTTATGGTAGGTGAGTTGTACCCCCTCCCTCCCAAGGGCATAGCAAGGAACTGTGTTTGTAAACCTCTGAGTGCTGCTTGGAGAAGAGGAGTGGGCAGAGGAGCTGAGGATGGTGCACAGCAACTTCATAGAGTAGCTTGAACAAAGTCTTATCTTTAGTGCCTTAAATACCTAACTTTCTTGGCTCTTTCCTTAGCTTCCCCAGCTACTGTTTCTCCTACACATACAAAGATATTGGTAGTAAAGATTCACCGAAGGCCAGTCAAGTGCAGTTGTTGCTGTTAGTTCTGTCCTTTTTAGCCCCTTGTTCTGGCTCTCTTTGATCCTGTGAAAAATGCAGCTTCATCCAGTCATTGGGGAACCTGGGAAGAGCGGCAGCACGTTCTACCCTACCAGTCAGCTCATGTACAAAGACTCTTCAAAGCAAATGAAACCTTTTGCTTGGTGTTTGTGAATAAACAGTGTACAACGCGCCTTCAGATACCTTGTGCGCTCGGGCCCACCTTGCGTTGCCGATGCTAGCTGCGATGCTGGCATCCATCGCTCACGGAAGCTGGGGCTGGAGAAGAACACTGTTTGCTTTGTGAGAGGCTATTTTTCCTATGGTTTTGGAGATCCAATAACCCTCCTGACCTCACACCACCTCCTGTGCCCTTTTCCTAGCGTTTTCATCACTGCATTCTGAGAGTAAGTGGTGTGCTCACGTAGGTGCAGTAGATCACTTGATGGCACTGTGGAGGCAGGAGGGATTGTACAAGACAAATTAAAGGCTGCAAGGAAGGCCAAGAATTATGTTTCTTGAGCTGCATCAATAACATCACCTTTACTCTTTCAGTAGACTGAGTTATAAGCAAGCTGTGGATGAATTGTGTAATGGGAAGCAGCTAGAAGACTGTAACCTCTCTCCTTCCTATAAGAACCCATATTCTCCTGCAAGCAAGACTCCAGCCACACCCAGTCCAGTCAGCAAGGTGAGTAAATGCTGTGGCTCCATATCACACTGCCTCTTCTGGATCCCCTTTTGCAGAAGGTTGATGCCCTCTGCTCTCCTTGTAGGTTGTGCGTCCATTCAAACACTTTCTACAGACAGTGCAGAAGAACCAGCTGCTCACGACTCCAGGGTCCCCAGGGCAGAGTAACGTAATGAAAAACCTCATCAAACGCAAGACTCCCACTCGACCAGATCCCAAGGTAGAGGTGATGCCTTTTGGTTGAGAGTGAAACGGAAGGAGCAGATGTGTGGGAGTGGTGGGCAGGGTTCTCTGCTCTGAAATTCTCACCCCAAATCTGCCTCACAAGACATAAAGGTTCCAAAGGGGGAAAGGTGCAAACATCACCCACTGTCAAATCCAGCTCCCAAACCTTTCTGCCAGTGATCTTGGTAGAGAGGCTAAAAACAGAATGGGCCACAAAATCTCATTTCCCCTTTGATGCCTGGAGATGCTCCTTCCAGAGTGAGACTCTCAGGTATTAATGGGAGAACAAAGCTCTGTGTCCTGAGCAACAGTACGCTATAGGTAATGTCAGGGTCAGGTGTGTCCAGGAGTGCACTGCCATGCTGATCGCCTTTGTCACTATGAAACTGACTGCCTGAGATTTTTTTAGCTTAACCCGTTGATCTTCCATGCCAAGTGCTGGGATCAGGTTGCTTCCCCACAACTGTTGCCTTTGTGGCTGTGTAGGAGGGTTACTCTATTGGACTTCTGTGCCTAAAGAGTCTGAGCACAAGATTTTTAAAAATTCTGTCAATGTAATTGTTAAAATAACTGTGCATAATCCAGTCCATTTCAATTAATGTGGCAATTGTGTTTCAAAATTACTTGTCAGCAAATACGTTTAACAACGCAGAGGCGCACACAAATTTCCCTCGTAGTTAAAGAAACCCCTATGCCGAACCAGTTCCTGCTTTTCTGTCCCTTCCCTCAGATGGCAGAGCTGGGAGCCAAACACAGACCATCTATCCCCACCATCCCTCTGAGCCCAGCTGCACATATGCCTCACCCCAATCCACACTTGCAGAACCAAGAGCCCAGGGATCTGGAGGGAAAATCAGCCTGATGCTGGCTGTCAGGCTTGCACAAAGTTTCCTATGCACCAGCACCTACTTTCTTCAGGGCATGCTAGGGAGTGCAGCCACTGAGATGCCCAGTTCCCTCCCCATGGACTTGTCTTCAGTTTGCAAGCTGCTCCAGTGGACCCTACTAATGGCCAAATCTCTGCAGCTGATTTTAGGGAGAAGGAGGAAATTCTGCATGCCTGGCCTCAATTTCTGCAAAATTTTGCAGACTTCCCTCAGGAGTGTAATTTGCTCCTGGGGTAGTGGTGGCATCATTGCTGCCTTGGGCTGAGGGGAAGATCAGTCAGGGAAACAAAGGTTTGAGTATATTTCTGCATATCTGATCATGTGCATTTTTAAAACTCTAATGGTATAGGATTACCATAAAATCATAATGAATCTGGTCTGACTCCTTACAGCTTTCCTGTAAATGTAGAGAAATCTCAGCTATTCTGCTAATTGGGGTGCAAAAGGGGACAGCTGCCCCAGGACCCAGCAGTCTAAAAGGATCTAGCACTCTCGCCTGTCACTACAGCTGGAGCACTGAGCCCTTTTAGTCACCACTGGAGCCCCAGGCAGTACTGAAGGGCTGGCATCCAGCCCGTTCTGCCTAAGGGCCCACCTTTTCTGGGGCACTGGAGTCAAAGCCTCCTCTTGCCCTGCACCTGGCCCCAGGGCTCGGCAGGTCTGTTGGCAACTCTGTTGCTCAGTCACATTCATCCCAAACATCATATTCTGGGATTGCCAAACTCCAGGATCGCCAGTGGACACTTGTTTGAATCTGAAATCAGGTCTCTGCTGCCTAGCAGGCTGCTGGACATTGTAAGACAAGCAGCACAGAATCTGGAGTTTGTGGAGTTGAGAAGCAATGTGACCTCATCATAAGTTACTGCTGGGCAAAGTGAGTGGAGTCTGGGGGTTCTGAGTCTAGGGTTCCTTGACTAGTTCCAGAAACAATAATCCTTGTTTCTTCTCTCCTATTTACACAGGGGGATTTTGTTGTAAGTAATGGCTCCCTAACCACTGGGGCTTTGGGCTCGGTGAACTCCTTTATTACCTCTTTAATGGGCACTGTCAGACCTTTAGCCTCATCACTAACCTGCACACAGCCTACTGTTTTTTCAGAGTCTTATCTGAGAGTGATGTGGTGATGTACTGGGCAGCATGTGCAATGTGTGCACACCAGGAAGTGAGTGAAATTGTTTAGAGTGGCCCGACAGGGATCTCGTAGTACCTGCATAAAACTCAGCCATGGCAAATACAGACTGAGAATCTCTGATGAAGGGGATTGCTATTGGACATTTCAGCGTACAAAACAATTTCCAAGCAAAATAATGGAGGAGATGCTACTTACGTCACTCAAACTGGGCTGGCCAAAGCCCAGGAGAATGTATTGTAGGCAACAATCATATTTTAGCCACTGGGAATGAACTCAGTAATTTGGAAGGTCTTAACTTCTATGCTTTAAGCCCTCCACATGTGCTTTCTAGCATCTTGGGAAAAAAACACTACCCTCTCTGTTCCACTTGGCCTTGAAACTGGCTGTGCTGATCAACATCCAGCATTAGAGGCTCCTTGTGTAATGTTGAGTTGAAAGCTTCAAAACCAACCAGTTTTTAGGAGGCCTCTCCCTCAGTGCAGTAGTGGCATTGGTGTTGTCCGTAGGTCTGCATGAGTTAAGTGGCTTCTGTTGAACTCTTCAAACTGGAGCCTCCCAAATGCAGTCCACAAAGAGTGGGCAGCCAGGGCCCTGTTTTAGCAGTGCCACAATTGTGGACTCTAATTGAAGGAGTCAGAGAAGGGAAACTGTCCTAATGTGATAAATCCACATCCCATGGACATTTCTTCTAGGACTCCTTTTACCACAGTGAACAATGGAGGATTTGACATTTATAGGACAATACTTTCCACTGTAATTCTTCTTCCAGTGGGGAACAACTTTCAAGATATAAAAAGGATGTTGACCACATGGTGCTCAGCTTATCCACTTTGTGCCAGTACAGGGTCCTGTGTTGCTAGAAATATTCCTTCAGTTAGTAGCAAGGATGAGGTAGTGTTTTTTACCTAGTGTCGTAGAGTTGGCTGCTTCTGTTTAGCTATCCCTGGCACCCAGTTCTTTGGTATTGCAGGCCTTGTTTAACATCTATAATCTTTGTTATGTGGGCTGTTGATTTCAGTCTTCTACAAAATATAGAAGACCATTGCTCTGTTCTTGTTCTCCTGCTGCTCCTCAGAGGACCTGTGCAGGGGGCTTGGTATTGATTGCCTGTTGAAGTCTCTTGCCTACTAGGTTGATAAAAGATTAACTTCTGAGGAGGTCCTGGCTTGAGTCAGAAGATCCCATCCCGTTCTCTTTCCCAGCTGCAAATGACCTTGTGTTTAAAAAGGGTATCTAGGGGTCTCTTCAGAACTCTGAAAAGAAAGGAGGAATCTTGACGTTTGTAGCACTGAAACTGGCTAGTGCCATTAGTTGGTGTGTGGTGAATTGCAGCAGCACAGTCACTGATGGTGTCTTTGCCTGAACACGTCCTCTGCAGTAACTGTTTCATTCTGCTTGAATGTTGGGCCGGTGGGGTCTTATGCCCAGGAACTGCACCACTCGCTCTCCAAGTTCCTTTTCTGCTCCAGGAATTGGAGTGGTTGAATTTGCACTGGTACCAGGATAGCCCTGTCTCTTTCCTAACACATGTGCTCTATTCTGGAGGGAGTGTGTATGCGTCTCTGTTTGAAGGTGCAGTTCTCAGCTGTGTGTTCTTAAGGCTTCCTGTGCCCAAGTAACCAGGTGCAGGAACTAGCCCCTGCAGCCAGGTATAGTCTGAGCTTCCCGCCCGCTCCAGGAGAAGGAGCGGCAGCGGCTGGAGAGCCTGCGGAAGAAGCAGGAGGCTGAGCAACAAAGAAAACAGAAAGTGGAGGAGGAAAAGAGACGGCGCCTTGAGGAGATGAAATTGTGAGTGGCTGCCCCTTCAGCTGCTCCGGCTCTGCCTCAGCTCTGAATCACTTCATGGTCATGTCTGCACTTGCCCTGATTCCTGCCGTTGGTAGCTAGCTACAGGTCTGTTGGTGCAAACAGCTAGCGTAGCTAGTGTACAGCTGCTGTTCGTGTCAATGGAGCCTGCAAGTGTAGACTGTGCTAATGCGCTGGGGGACTGTACGAGCGCACTAACTGCTCCAGTGGTGGGACATCAGTAGCTGTAACTAGGGCAAATTCCCCCTGTAGCCAAAGCCAACTGTCCCCACTTGTCCCCAGGAAACGTGAGGAGCGTCTGAAGAAAGCGCTGCAGGCTCGGGAAAGGGTGGAGCAGATGGAGGAGGAGAAGAAAAAGCGGATTGAACAGAAATTCTCTCAAACTGAGGAGAAGAGCGAGAAGGTGAGAGACCCAACCTGGAAACAGAGCCCTTGGGGACAGCTGGATTTTCTCATGGCAATGAGCAGTGAACCCAGTAGGCCAGTGGTGGGCAACTGGCAGCCCATGGGCAGCATGTGGTCCAGTTGGGTTCCATCTGTGGCCCATGGACCCCCGGCTGCATCTCACTCTGAAGCACTGGAGCCCTCGATTTCCTACTCCTCCTCCCTCCCAGCACTTTCAGAGGAGCTGCAAGTGCAGCTGTCTGATACCCCAGCGTGCAAGAAGCATGTGGGGCAGGGACATATGGGCCATGGGACCACAGGTGGAACCCCAGTGGGGTGCAGGGTCACTATTTATAGTTGCCTGTCCCTGCAGTAGGCAGTAGTGGTGGGTTGCTTCCCTGTGTGATAAATAGATGGGCGGTTAATAAAATCCTCAGTGCTAATGACCATGACCCCAGGGGCCATGAGTGGGTAACGAGGCTACTCAGTATTAGAGCATCAGTTTGAACTTTTTCTCACTTTTCAGTGAGAAAAGTTACAATATACAAGATGGGTCTCAGTATCACGTGACCTAAACACATGACCTGTGGGAAGTATCAGAGAGGTAGCCGAGTTAGTCTGGATCTTTAAAGACAAGAAGTCCTGTGGCACCTTATAGACTAACATATTGGCTGTGTCTACACTAGCCAAAAATTTTGAAATGGCAATGCAAATGGCCATTTTGAAGTTTACTAATGAAGTGCTGAAATACATATTCAGTGCCTCATTAGCATGCAGGCGGCTGCAGCACTTTGAGGTAGCCGGGGTCCTTTCGAAAAGGAGGCCCGTCTGGATGAGCGGTGTCAATTTTGAAGTGCCGCGGCCGCCCGCATGCTAATGAGGCACTGAATATGTATTTCAGCACTTCATTAGTAAACTTTCGAAGTTTTTGGCTAGTGTAGACGTAGCCATTTTGGAGCATAATCTTTTGTGGGCAAAAACCCTCTTTATCAGATGCATTTGACGAAGCGGGTTTTTGCCCATGAAAGCTGATGCTCCAAAATGACTGTGGGGCACTCTCAGCCTCTCCTACAGGCTGGCCCACAGAAAAATCAAACCCATTTACGATCATTGACCTCATAGACGCGTCATCAAGTTTCTGAAATACCCATAATGGCCTTTACTTAGCATGCCTGCATCAGTAATGCAAGTTTATACTTTATTTGAAGTTAGAAATATTAAATGCGCATGCAGAATATAGACATTCAACTGATTACTCAGTTTTTTGCACAAAGCACTTCCAGTTATGCATACTCCATAAAGTGTCTGGTTAGCCCCACAATAATGGCAGTTTTTGTTCTGATCAAGGCTTTTAGTGGCCCCCCCAAACGACAAACATTGGGCCCAAGTTGAGTGGGAAAACAGCCAGGTGCTTAAATTGGGGTTGACTCAGTTCTCCTCCCCCTACGTTTGGGCTCAGCTCAGTGCCAGCTGTGTGCCCCATTCCTGCCTGCTGGCACCAATTCACTGTGCCTTGTGTGCACTGGGTAGTGACAGGCACTACAGTTCCTTGGTGTGCTCCTTGCACAGCCCGTATTGTGGCTGGAGAGGGGTTTCTTGCTGTGCTGACCCTGTGAGCTGGAGCAGGTGGTGTTGCTGAGACAGATTTCTTGGAAAGGTTACGCTCTGGTTGGAGAAAATCTTGGCTCTCTCGGGCTTGGGTGAGGTCAACTTGGTTCCACTCCTCGTCGGGCCTAGAATTTGGTCCAAACAGACCTGTACTTGGAACAGGAAGGTAACTGTTCACACTGCATTAAAGCTTTTGGGCCATTCCTGTAATCCATATTCAGTGCAAGGACCCCTGCCCCTGCATGTAGTTCCTTGTGCTGTGGAGCCCAGCCAGTTCTGAAGCAGCAGCCACTACTGCATATTTTGTTGTTCAAGCCAGCTAGCCACACTCAACCTGCCAAATAGCCACATGTGGCTAGCATGTTGGACAGCACAGCTCTAGTGGAAGAGCTGCTTTCTTTGATTCCAACCTGTTGAGAACAGAGCTGAAGGTAACACAGCAACATGGCATCCTGTATTTTGGATTTTGTGTAACTGTTTTTTGTGTGCTTTTTCCAGTTATTCCTGGTGGTGGTGGTGTTCTCCTCCTGTGAACTGATTGTGGCTGAACTCCTGGCACAGGGTGCTGTCTTTAAAACACATACACACCTCAATGGGCCTTGGGACTTTCACTCTGCTCCAGAGAAAGGCATCTTCCTGCACGGGATAAGATGAGCCCCACCACACCTGAAGAGCTCCTGTCTCTTCTTTCTGTGATAGATAAGCATGGCAAGATGGTCCCATGTGAGGCTGGGCAGAGTCCAGACCTGATGTGTGTGATTCTCTCAGGTGCGAGAAGAGAGGGTGGTAGAGGAAAAGATGAAGAAGAAAATAACGAAGAAGACTGGGGATACAGAGGTCCGAAAGACCCAGAAAGTGCTGCACGTGGTAAGAGCAAGATCGGGTCCCACCCTGCAGGAGAAGAGTTTGGTGCAACCAGCACAATGTGCTGATGTGGGAAAGAGGGCAGAACAATAACCTAAATGCTGTAACCTTCAGGGGGTGGTGATGTCCCTCTTTCTAAAGGGGCAAATGGGGGACAGAAGGAGGGGCTGCACAACTGAGGTTTAAGACAGCAGTGGTGGTGGTGACAGTTGGTCAGACTGTAGCATTAAGGCCAGGAAATGGCACTGGACCCCCCCTACCTCACCCACCTGCCACACTTAGCATAGAAGTGGACTTGCTGTGCCTTCTCAGGAGGAAGATGAACGCAAGCAGCAGGAGGTACTTCAGAAGAGGAAAGAGGATGAACAGCAGGACAAGGGGAGGAAGATGGCAGAGCTGAAGAAACTTGCAGAGCAGCGGCAGGTGGAACAGGCAAAGGAGAGGTGAGAGCTGGCCTGTTTCCACACCCGTTGAGAAGAGGGCAGAGCAACAAGCATGGCAAAGCAGATCTTGTCTGTACTACGAGAAGGGCTGTAGAAGTGGGTTCTCGGTAAAGATGTCCCATATCTGAGCATCATGGCCAGGAGCTGACCTGGGCCCTGTCTCACTTGGTTATGCTTTGATTTACCAGGAATAACAAACAGCAAGAGAAGGGGAAGCCTCTTCACCTGCAGATGGAGCTGGCGGTGGTCACAGAGGAGGAGGAAAACCAAAAGCAGGTAGGGAACTGAGGTTGTCATACAGCCGACTTCATTCTGTTTGTCTCTAGCCTTGAGCATGTGTTTAGTTTTACCAGCTGCATTCCCCTAGTGCGGGATAGCAGTCGGACCTACCTAATTTTCTCCAGTCAGCAAGAGACTGTGTTAGAATCTAACAAAGAATTGCTGCTCCTCCACTCTGGAGAGAGCATCTGTCCCTTTCATTTGGTGCAGCAACGAAGGGTCCATCCTGCAGAGGGAAGAGATGAGTGGGCCCATCCTGTGGAGGGAAGGGAAGAATGGACCTCTCATATAGTACATATTTGGTTCTGTAGGAGTGGAAGCAAGGTGATCTGTTTATTACTTGTTACTAGGAAGAACAGAGCCCAGAAGAGCAGGAGCAGCAGAAATCCCAGGAAAATAAAACCCAGCCACCAGAATGTGTTGCTATTGCTCCCAGCAAATGGCTGAATGCAACAATGCAGGTAAGGGAGCCAAGAGCCTGAGCAAAGATGGGGTTTTCCGTATCTTCTGGGATTTAATTTCCTGGGTCCATGGAGACCTATTCTTTGTGTGGGATGTGCTCCTTCAAAGAGGGCAGGGAGTCTCTCGTCCTGAGCAGCTATAAGGAACTTGGCTCAACATAGAATCGGTGGAGAGAATTGGTTTGAAATTTAAAACAAGTGTTAGGACATAGCCACATGACGGCGCTAGATACTGAAGGATTGTGGGAGTTGGCATTGTGTTGTATTCTCTCACTAGTGACACCTGGGAGCTGAGAAACCTCCCTTGTGTCACTGGTTACTTTGAACTCTCTCTAATACCAGTGGGGTTGAAGCTCCATCCCGTGTGTTTGTAGCTTTGATGTGTTCACTGAAGCAAACTGAAATCCTAGACTTTAATGGCACTTTTTTTTTTTTTTCCAGCCAGCCAACTCATGGCTCGTTCATAACTTCTGCTTCTCTGATTCCTGATACCATCTAAACCTTAATTTGTCTTCTAGTCAGTGACTGTATTTCATACCTCACTGGAAAAATTAAGGGATATTTATTGGGTTCACATAGAAAATGTCCTTGCAGCAGGGGTGGGCCTCGTTCTGACACACTGCCACTTCTCAGCTAAGCTGGGACAAAGCCAAATTTTTGCTCTCAGCAAACTCTCTGCATTGAAATTGGCCTAAGTGAAAGTCTCATGGATTCTTATGTTTATTTTTCAAAATGACTAGGCATTGCACTTGCCTGTAGGCAGGAGCTGAATGTTTTAATTCCATGTCGTCTTTTGGCTTGTGCTATGGCTAGGAATTCCAGCCAGGGGCCTGTCAGTACTAAGCACTGTGCACATAAGTAATGCATTCCCTGCTTCAGGTAGCTTACAGTCCAGGGGTCAGACAGGATTTGACAAGTGAACAGATGGAGAAGAGGAGGGGAATGAATTTACATAGTGAACAAAGACTATTGGGGCGGGGGGAGACAAGTCTCTTCTTAGCCCTTGTCTCTCCTGTGCCAGATGGAAACAATTTGTAGAAATAAGAGCAGAGAGGTACAGTAAGAATGGAATCCAAAGTGTGTAAGTTGGTGGATTGTCAAATGTTGACTCTTGTACCTTATGCATAGTATCAGACAAGTAATGCCAGACACTTACACATCTTTCCCACCCAAAGAAGTTAACGCATTGAATCAGTGACTCCTTTCCTTGGTTTGGAAAAGGTCTGTCTCCTGAAGCTGTGATCGTCATTGTAAGAAGCCCCTTAGAAACATAGAACACTAGAACTGGAAGGGACCTCAAGAGGTCATTGAGTCCCACCCTCTGCACTCATGGAAGGACCCAGCACTGTCTAGATCAGTGATGGGCAGCCATGAATTGTGAGCAGGCTGTGTGAGTGGCACTGCTTCATTTCAATGGGCTGCAGCACCCCATGGCCCACCGGGGTTCCACCTGCAGCCCCCCTCTCCCATGCACCTCTCGTGTACTGGAGATCCACACTTACCTGCTCCTCCCTCTCCCTCCCAGCACTTTCACAGGCCACAAATGGCTTAACTCATGTTCCGTTCCTGCTCCTCCCTCTCCCTCCAGGAGCTGGAACAGGTGATTAACAGCATTCCACGCCCCACCCCCCCAGCACACAAGGAGCGGGGATGGTGTGTGAGTTAGGCCATTTGTGCCCTCCGAATGTGCTATGAAGGAGGGGGAGGAGTAAGAAGTGTGGGGGTTCTGCTGTACAAGAGGAGTATGGGGGAGGGGGCAGCCAGGAGGTCCACAGGCTGCAGGTGAAGCCCCATTGGGGCACATGTGGTCCACCACTGGTCTAGAGCATCTGACAGGTGTTGATTTACCCTGTTCTTAAATATCTCCAATGGTGGAGATGCCACAACTTCCCTAGGCAATTTATTCCAGCGTTTAACCACCCTGTCCAGAAGCTTTTCCAAATGTCCAGCCTAAGCCTCCCTTACTGCAACATAAGCCCACTGCTGCTTGTCCTATCCTCACAGGTTAAGGAGAATATTTTTTCTCCCTCCTCTTTGTAACACCCTTTTAGGTATTTAAAAGCTGTTCTGTCTCTCCTGTCTTCTAGACTAAACACGCCCAATTCATACAACCTTCCATTCTCTTGTCTTGCTCCCCGTGCTCCTATTACTGCATCCCAGAATGATGTTTGCTTTTATTGCAAGTGTTATCTGTTGAATCATATTTAGCTATGATCTCTAGATCCCTTTCTGTAGTACTCCACCCTAAACAGTCACTTCCTATTTTGTATGTGTGAAATTAATTAATTGTTCTTAGGTGGAATCCTTTGCATTTGTCCATATTGAACTTAATCCTGTTTACCTTAGACTAGTTCTTCAATTTGTCCAGATCATTTTGAATTATAACTGTGTCCTCCAAAGCACTTGCACCCTCTCCTAGCTTGGTATCCTGCAAACTTAACTGTACTCTTTATGCCATTAGCTAAATCATTAATGAAGATATTGAAAAGAACCATTTCCAGAGTTGATCCCTTCAGAGCCCCATTCTCTGTCCTTCCATCATAATTGTGAACTGTTGATAACTACTTTTCTGAGAGCATTTATGCACCTGTTTTTATAGTACCCTCAGTGACGTTATTTCCCTAGCTTATTGATAAGCTCATGCAAGAGGTATACTACATCTACTGCTTCCCCCATATCCACAGTGCTTGTTATCCTGTCAAAAAAGCTACCAGGTTGGTATGATGTGATTTGTTCTTGACACATCCATGCTAACTGTTAACAAGATGATAAGTATCTTCCAGATGTTTGCAGGTGGTGCTAAATCTATAGTGTGTTGTGTAGACAAGGATCAATGAGTTTAAAGTCAGAGTAGCTGCTTTTGGTGCTCTTGGTTGTGTTTTCCAACCATACTATTCCTGTTGCATAAAAAATGGCTTTGCTGAACACCTAGGCCATGTCTACACGTGCCCCAAACTTTGAAATGGTCACGCAAATGGCCATTTCGAAGTTTACTAATGAAGCGCTGAAATGCACATTCAGCGCTTCATTAGCATGCGGGCGGCCGCAGCGCTTCGAAATTGACACACCTTGCCGCTGCGCGGCGTGTCCAGATGGGGCTCCTACTTCGAAAGGACGCCTCCCCATGGGAATAAGGGGACTTGGAAGTAGGCGGCGTCCTTTCGAAAAGGAGCCCCGTCTGGACGCGCCACGCGGCGGCAAGGCACATCAATTTCAAAGCGCCGCGGCCGCCCGCATGCTAATGAAGCGCTGAATGTGCATTTCAGTGCTTCATTAGTAAACTTCGAAATGGCCATTTGCGTGGCCATTTCAAAGTTTGGGGCACGTGTAGATGTAGCCCTAGAGGGTGAAAATGCAGGGCAACAATTGCTGCTGGTCTGAGAATGACATTGTCGATGTTGATCTTTTGATTGTATAAGCTTTGTTTTACATTTATATACACATTTGCAGATATACTCAGCATTGTTCAGACACTTGTGGGAGCTAAGGGCAGCGCAGTCAGTAGCTGGAGTCCGGGGGCAGGGCCCACAGTGGCCTGGGCTGCGCTGCTTGGCCCTGGCCAGCAGCTCCTTCCCTGGAGGCCACAGCTGTGCTGCCAGCACCTCCTGTGGGCTGGGAGGTGTGGGGGCATGGCAGTGACCGTGTTGCCCTGCCAGTGATGGGGAGGCTGGGGGGTTTGGAACTGGCCAGCAGCTGCTCCCTGGCAGGTCCACTGCCCAGCAGGACTCCCTCCACCCTTACCCTGGCTCTAATAACAGACCCCGCGGCGGGAGAGCAGAGTCTTTGGGGCAGTGAGGACACTTGCTGGTGGCCTGCAACATGCTGAATCTGCGCTCCAGCTGGGCATGCTTATTGGTGCAGCCGCTCCCCATGGTCACTTGTCTAGAACTGCCCCCATGGGCTCATTGTTTCTCATTTAACAGAAAGGAATCAGATAGCAATCAGATTCTAGGCACATCCCATTGTCCTGGCACCTCCAAGCCCTGATCTTGCTTTAAGTTAAGATAAGAGGAAGCTACAGACCAATCTTCTAGATCTTGGCGCTCACTGTTTAGGAGGCAGTCTAGAAAAACTCATGAATGGACGGACGGGGACGGACGGACACGGACACACACACACACTCTCTCTCTCTCTCTCTCTTCTAAAAATATACAAACATAAAAATAAATCTCAGTACCATATGACTTTAGATGAGTCTCTACGCTTCGTTTGCCTGGTTTTTTTTAATTTTTATTTGTATGTTCAGATAAACTGAGCAAACAGCATATGCAGCAATCCTGTAGCTGAAAGTGCTATGCTTCAGCACAGCCTGGTAGCTTACTAAGTGAGAGATCAATAGTAAAGTCTCAGTTTTCCCCTCCACCACCCATTTTCATGGGCCTGGGTTGAAAGCACAGCCAAAGCAGCCTGTTCAGCCCCAAGGGGTGTGGTGGGAAGAGTACTGCCTTTACTAGACAAGGCTCCCCACCCGTATTTGGAGAGACTTTCTGTACTGCAACGTTCAGTGTAAGGCTAGAACTAAGTTCATATGACTTTTCTGAATGGGTCCAGAGCCTGTCCTCTGCAGTTACAGGGAAACGGCAGTGTCTGCAGGTGATTGCCCTATAGCAATGGCATTTGCAGTTACTATAGGACAGTGCCTTACAGTATTGCTTTAGGAGCATGTGAATGCCAGTCTCAATTAAGTTGTTGGAGCGTGGGGAGGACGGGGGTGATCTTTGACAAAAAATCTAAGGAAGTTAGACTCAGTTGACACACCCAGCCCACGTTATTTGATCAGTCTGTTCCTGCTGAATCATCATCATCATATGGCTATTTTTTGCCTTCCCACAAACATACAGTTATGATCTCTGGATCTGGAGTTTTGGAGTTGAAATGAAGTGTGGGTGCGAACATGACATTGACTGCCAGAGTCGCACTATTGCCCCCTTTCTGTCTTCCACTGCTCATGGTTGCCTGGGAGGGAGCAGAGCATCTATTTCATTCTTCTGCTCACGGAGACGTACGACAGAACAATGTGAGATTCAAACCTAGTGTATGCAGGGGCAGCAACGCTGTTTAGTTGTTGATGCTGATATTAGCTGTCCTACCATCTCCCATTGGCATTAGCGATTCTTGGAATGCACCATGTAAATGTCCTGTTCCTAGAAGATGGGATATTTCCATGATAAATATCTAATAGACTAACTAAACTCAAAGTGGGTACTTTCTGGCAACTGAAGATATCTCTTCAGTACTCCTGACTGGAAGTATCACTGCAAGGTAACTGGATTGTTTTTTGTTTTTTTTTAAAAGGATTTATACCTAAATTTTCTGTGTTTCAGAAAACGCCCATCTCTGATTCCTGTCAAAGGCCCCCTTCGGGCTCAGAAGAACCCAGATTCCCAAAGGCGAATCCAAATAACTACGGGCTGGATCTGAACAGTGATGACTCTACAGATGATGAAAGCCAGCCCCGCAAGCCCATCCCTGTCTGGGCCACTGGTATGTGCAGATTTTATTATGCCCTCTAAAACTCTGAAAATTTAGTAATGGAGAGATAGCCATGCTAGTCTATATACGATCAAAACAAAAAAGCAGTATTTAAATATTGAGTCTGTTCTGGTATGGCTATGATCCAAAGAAGTGGATCTGTCCCACAAAAGCCCATCATCTAATAATTTATTTTGTTAGTGTTTTTAAAGTACTTCTGGACTGCTATTTTGTTCTGAAAATTTAGATGGCCTCAGATTTCTCAGAGGCTTAAAAGTAGATGAAACCACGATCTAGGCCAGAAATGCATGAGCCTTCAGCCTACTGCAGTGCCCCGTGATACTAGCTTTGAGTTGTAGTCCTGAGTGGGAGCTGCATTCCTGCAGGTAATGTGCAGGTGTTAATTCAGTCCCTTTTGCTCATCGCTAGAGCTGAAGTGATTTTGCTCTGTCTGAAAACAGAAGTAGGGAGTTCACCAACATCCAGCCAATCCTTGCTTTCAGTGATGACTTCTCCAGCATATTTAGGATAACAGGAATGAGAAATATCCCTTTAGAAACCACTTATTCTCTGCCTGAGGGGGAATGTAGGGTTTTGTATGATGCGAGGCTAAACCCTACCTTTTGCCTGTGCCAAATTTTTTTCCGGAGCTGGCTCTGTGGGGCCTTTCTGCAAGACCAAAGTGCCTTGAGGGTTGCTGCTAGATCTTAGCCCCATGCATTGACTTGTTGTAATCCATATAGAGGAGGATGAGGCTTAAGAAGAGCATTGAGATGTTTCTTAGACTGCTCGTGTGACATGGTGGTTATTTTCTCAGGGGCTCAGCTTAATCAAGCTGTTACATACCAATACTACAACCCTCCAAATATTGACTCGCTCTTCGGGCTCATTGCAAGCCCTAAACTGGAGGACATTTTCTACAAAAACAAGCCGCGATATTTCAAACGCACCAGCTCTGCTGTCTGGCACTCGCCACCCCTGCCTGGTACCAAGTCTATGCTGGGGCTGCCCTACAACCTGAAAAAATACTGAGGAAGGAGATTGTTCCTCTTCTGTCTACCTGCCATTTCAGCTTTGTCCTGGCTTTTGTGTAAAGAAGAAAAATCTTTTCCATGGGCTTTTTTTTATTTGCATAAAATAAAGTCTAACATTTAAAAAAAATCACATTAAAATAATTGAGGCCACATTCCTTATTGTCTGGGGTGGGTTTTAAGTTGAAACTTGTAGCTTCCCTCTGAGGAAGAACAAAATTAAATACAGCATTGCCCTCTTAGTCTCACCTTTTTTGTTCTGTCCCCCGTTCATTACACATGCTGTTGTGTAGCACTGCTTGAATTCACTTACTTTGAGAACTGCTGTCTGATGATACAGCTGTAGATGGCAGTGTAATGTTCTTAATAGAGATCTGACAGCATTACATAACATAAGTGGCTGGCTGTCTTCATCCTCTTAGTACTTATAATGTACAGCTTTTATAGCTCCCACTAACGTTGATGCATGGTCTTAGACCAGAAGTGACTCTTATTTGGACTGTTTGATATGCTTGTATGGATTTTATTACCAGTGTCTTGTTTTTATTTCAAAAAAATAAATGATAGCAAATCCCAGATGTTGCTTTTGTGCCCAAGTCAAAAGCAGTTCTGTCTGTATACATCAACTGGGGGCCTTTTCTCTCCATTTCCTCCCTGCTTTCCAATCCATAATGGCTGCAATTACTCACCTGCCTGCTCAAGTCAGGTACGAAAGTGAGCTGTCCCAGGTGAGGGGCAGCTGTTAGAGTTGGTCTCATGGGATAGTTCTGTCTGACCCACTGGAAGAAGGGTGGACTGAACCTGTAGACTTCATGTGCCCTGTGAGAGTCTTGATTTTTCTGTTCAGCCTGAACACTTGCTCAGTGCTTATCAACACAGTACTCAGTGCATTAAAGAGTAGCACCCTGAAGTTGAAGTGCTGAATCTAGATTGCTAAAGGTCACAGTTGAAGTGTAAAGTACTCAACAAGCGATAAGTGAAGAGCCCATAACAGCATGCTCTAAAAGAGTGGCACTGTGCTGTTTTGAATGTACCTGTGTTTTCTAAAGCTCTGTACCGTTGGGCTAAGGTCCAACTTGGTTTAAACAAAAACCATTCTTTGTACAAGCCTGTGTCCAACAGCTTGTTGCTTTACAGACCTTTTTTTTAAAAAAAACAAGTCTCTCTGTCGGTAGCCAACCGCCTTACTAATCGTGCTGGAAACCACATAGAATCTTTCTCTGCCACGGTCTGCACTGTGCCTGGGGTGTGACTGGGGAACCCTTTTGTTCCATGCTTCAGAGGAGGAAGATGCTGAACAAAGTGGCCACTCCTGCCTTAAAACCCACAGGCTCCATCTCTGCACAGCTCCTATCACACTCCCCTGCACTGCATAGCGCTAATTAGGAGCTGTCAAGCTGGGCATTCAGTTCTGTTTCAGAATCTCACACTGTCAGGTCACATTTGAACCAGGTAAATGGCCTAACCAGAGGGAAGGGAAGGGCACTTACTTGTGTTGGCTTCATTACGCACCATGGATTTGCTCTCTGAAGTTACCATGACTTATGGCTCAGAGGCACAAAGCATTAATGGCTTTCTGTTTGCTAGCTGAATGTTTCATTAATAAACCAAAAACCCTATGGCAGGGGAATGTTTCTGCTTATCTAACCCAGTTGCATGCTAACACAGTTGTGAACTAGAGCACTGAGTTTTGTGTAATGGACTCGTGGCAGTACAGACCATAGAATGGTAGAACACTAGAACCAGAAGGGTCATGGAGGTTCTCATATCCAGTCCCTGCCCTCATGGCAGGACCAAGCACCATCTAGTCCATCCCTGATAGGGGTCTGTCTAACCCGCTCTTAAATATCTCATGTGATGGAGATTCTACAACCTCCCTAGACAATTTATTCCAATGTTTAACCACCCTGACAGGAAGTTTTCAAGGATGACTTTATGCTACAGGGAGCCTTGGGCAGCCAAATTAAAATGAAAGAAGCATAGTAAATCCATTCTGCCCGTGAAGTGGTGGGAACACAGAAGCTCTGCTGTGTTTTACTCACTCAGAGGTGGTGATAATTTCCTTTAAACTTCAGCAGAGCAGAGGGTGTCTTTGGAAAAACAAATATTTGCTTTACAAAAATCTTGTCTTCACGCAGGAAATTCAACAATGATGGGAAAACCCTCGAAATGTGTAATTTTTGAGTTATGCTTAACTTGAATTAATGTGATCTAAGTGCAACTCAAAATCCTGCTGCCCCCAGACCTAGCTCAACATTCCAGACCTACACTGGCCCCATGCAGCCCTGGGTCAACACCCCAGCCCTGCTCACTGCCCAAGCATGTCTCTGACTCAGCCACCCTTCCATGTACGGCTCTGGTTCAACCCCCTCCTACCACGCCCCCAGTCATGCGACTCCAGCTCACCATGCCACACACATGGCTCTGGCTCAACTCCTCTGTCCTGGTTCAAACCTCCCACACACAGCCCCAGTTCATACCCCCTGCTGCCTGGCTCAGTGCCCCTGTGCGTGACTCTAGCTCAATCCCCCCTGCCCCAGTTCAGCCACACACACACCCCTCATGCACAGCTGTTGCTCAACTCCACCCACCAACCCCCCCACTTGCAGCCCTAACCCACCCCAGCCTTAACCCCCCTTCCCACAGACCCAAACCACCACCAGGCTTACCCCTCCTCAGCTGTGCCCCCTCCCCGACACCACAACTTACCTTCTAAAAGGAGCTCCAGGTGCTCCTGCTGCTTCCCCTGGCAACAAAACATGCGTTCCACTGGGGAAAATAGGTCCCCTGACTTACGCAAAATTATTTTTATGCAAGGGTGTGTGGGAACATGACTCTCACGTAAATTGAGGCACTATGTGCTATTTCACCCATCACTGCTGCTGGCAACTGAGGGGTAGTCTAGGTCTTTGTTCTACTTATTTTTCTTTTACATAATGTCATGACTTCTAATCCTGCTCCAGATAAGACAAATCACCCATGGGGGTGCGGGGAGATGCTGGAAGCAGGAATTCCTAGTATTGGTGACACTAGTGGTGCTCAACAAGTGTTATAAAAGTGCTGGTAGAAAAATTCTGTAAAACTTCCCCAAGGGGAGTGAAGGATATGAAGCATTTTTAAAGGTGTGGGTGTTCTGAAGAGCTCTAATGCAAGGGAAGGGCTTTCTACTTTAAATGGAAATCTCTAATGTTGAGAGTTGGACAGTCTTTGTGAGATGAAGCAACTGAAGAGGGAGAACATGATTCTGGGGTGCATTAACAAGAGTGTTGTGAGCAAGACATGAGAAGTAATTCTTCCGTTCTACTCTGTGCATGATAGCTTCCAAGTACCTAAAAGTGTGTTACAAGGAGGGAAAAAAATTATTCTCCTTGGCCTGTGAGGTTAGGACAAGGAGCAATGGGTTTAAACTGCAGCAAGGAAGATGTCGGTTGGAATTAGGAAATTTTTCTTAACTGTCAGGGTGATTAAGAACTGGAATAAATTGCCTAGGGTGGTTGTGGACTCTCCATCTTTGGAAATATTTAAGAACAGGTTGGATAATTATCTAACAGGGATGATATAGCTGGTGCTTGGTCCTGCCCTGAGGGCAGGGGCTGGACTTGATGACCTTTTGCGTTCCTTTTCAGGTCTAGTATTCTATGAATTTATGGACTGTCAGCTGGATAGAAAGCTGGCTAGATCATTGGGCGCAACCGGTAGTAATTAATGGCTCTTTATTTCTTTGGTGACTGATATCAAGCAGAGTATCCCAAGGGTTGGTACTGGCGCTGGTTTTGTTCATCTTTATTAATGACGTGGATGGATTGCGCGCTCAGCAAGTTTGCAGATGACACTAAGCTAAGGGGAGAGGTTAATATGCTGGAAGACAGGGATAGAGCTGCATGAGACTGTCCCTCTTTTATCATATGTTACCGTCCCCCAAAAAACTTGCTTGAGCCCTAGGTTCAATAACTCCTCCCCACAGGCTGGGGAAGGGGCCTTCAGACAGACAGGACTCTCCCCAGGACTTCAGTATGCAAACCTCTGTTATGTATTTCCCCTTTTTCCCAGACAGGCAGTTTCTTGAGCTGGCATTTGCTGGAAGTTACTACGTGGCTGAGGACTAGCTATTTGTGCAGTCATGCTGAAAATCTCAGCTGCATGTGAGAATGGATTTTGCTGACGGCGCCTCTGCATTAAGAAAGGGTGCTGCAATTCTGGTTTTTCATGTGATTTAATTGCAGAAGTTGTGTTCATTTGTACATTGCGTCCTCCGGAGTGACAGGGCATGCACCAGGAGACTGAGTCATTCCCCCGCCTCCTGTTATTTCAGCTGATGTCAGTGCTTACATAACTGGCACCTCGTGACTGAGCGGAAAAACCCTTTTGACCCTTCCAACAGCCTAAGAGTGCCCCTTTCTTGTTACACTTACATCAGGGTAAAGGCAGTTAAGCTCTGAAGTGAGGGCACCTTTAAAATGGGATCTGCGGTTCTTTGGATCTGTAAACACTAAATGTGCCGTTAGTGCTCTGTGAAGGGAGTGGGTAGCTCAAGATGGGTTGCATCTCTTTTTTTCCCCAGCCTCAGTCAGTAGAGATGGAAAGGTATTGGCTGTTCAAGGGCTGATAGGGAAATGACTCTTCAGTCCACTTCTTGGTGGACAGTATCAGATCTCTTGAGGGCAGCCATGAGGCTGCTTGGGCTGTTCCTATTCTGGGGATAAGAATTTCACTTCCAGTGGTGTGGAAACATGTTGGGGGTGGGGAGGGGTTGAAATCCACTCTCTTTACTCCTGTCTACCACCCCCTGAGCTGAGGCCAGCACCAAAGGCTAGCTTGGGCCCCTGGCATGTTGAGGATAGCAGCAGACCCTCCCCGCAGCATGGGAAGCCAGCAGTAGAGGCAGTCACGGTGTGAGATGGCAGCTGGGCCCTGGTACAGGGGGCTGGCAGCAGAGCCCATAGAGAGCAGGGAAGTGGCCGGGAGTCCAGGGGCGCTGCAGCATACCCCTGTACTACTAAGTCCTGCGCCTACGTTCACTTCAGGCTGCTGAGCTAGCCTTCCGAGCCTTTGCATGGACTGGGCCTGCCAAGGGATGTATTCTCCAGCGTGGTAGGACTTTCCTCGGCTCGTGCTGGTAGATAGCATCTAGTCTCCCTTTCCCATTGGTTGGGGCTCAACATTCCTGTGGCAGCTTTTTCCTTTTCATGCTTTCTCCTGCCCTCAGCTTGCTTTGTACTTATCCTGTACTCATCCTGCTCTCGCTTGTGTCAGCTCCTAGCTTTGCTGCCCTCGCTGACCAAAGGAAAATCAAGTGATTCTTCTCCTTTGGACACACCTTATGTAAGCACCATAAAAGAGGTTAAAGGCGCTGCATATTTAGCTGCCCCTAGCATGACATGAACGCATCCTACTCAGTCCCCGTCCCCAGAGGCAAAGCCATTGCCTCCCTCTGCATATTTTTGTTCCATGTGCCTTTGGAAAACACTTGACACAGATGAATCCTAGGGGGAGTGTAACTGCTAGCAAAGCAGCTGAGAGCAAGAGGAAAGCATCACAGACTAGTGCTACGACCCCCATGGAAACTGTACTAGTGCCTTCAGAAACTATTTCTACAGAGCAACAAAATAAAAGACAAAGATACAGGCACGAGTAGCAACACTAGTGGTGCAGTCCGCTTCAAGGCTGTGTTGAATAAGTAAGGAACTGGCTTTTGCCTGATGAACTAGAAAGTTACTGATTAACTGTCCTCAGCCTTAGTGACTGGCTCAGTCAGATTATCTTCCATAATTGAATCCATCCTTGAGTTCATGTAACCACAGAGCTGGGAGGGCAAGGAGGGCACGTCACATTTCTCAGCCCAGACGGAAACTAGGTTGGCTAAATCCTAAGGAACCTAGAATGACTAGAGGAGTCTGACAGCCTAGTGGCACCTCCACATACACATTTTATTCCCCCACCCCAACCCCCCAGCTCAGGTTGGCTCTTTGTGTTAGTTATTGGAAATGTGCTTGCAGTAGCTACTGAAAAGTTGTGATTTATGGGTCTGCTCTACTATCCATGGCAGTGCATGGAAAGATAGATCTTTGCTTCAGCAGTTCTTAGGTAAAGACTCTTGAGGCTGGAGGTAAATTCTGCTGGAGCTAATTGGTGTCTTTCAGGTTTTTTTAAGAGGGCTCTAGGCTAGGGTAGAGGGCAAGGATCACTTGCTTAACAGCATTTGCTCAACAGAGATGGTGACGCTCTCATGGGTGAGCCACCTCTTCCCTCCCTCCTTTCTCTATAAACACTTCACCCACAAGAAAACAACTTGCACGCTATACCTGACACCAGGGCTACTGCTCTTTGCCTTTCACCGCTACTGTAATAAAAATGTTAATAATCTACGCAACCCACTCTTCTCCTACGGTGATGCTGAAGTCTGGTTTCCAAGGGATGATGATACTCCTGGGATTCATACTGAGTAAACAGATTGTTTCTTCAGTCATCCCTCAAAAGGAGTATTTAGCCCAAGCTCCATTCTGCAAAGTTGGAGGCTGCTGGTTAATTTGGGGAGGGAGGTAATCCAAGAGCAGCTTCCTGCCAAAGAAGAAGCTGGGAAGTTCTCCTACCAGCTTGTGACAGTTGTAGGCTCTGCCCTGTTGATTTGTACACACATCTCAATTCAGGCTGGAGGAGAGACCCACAAGAGATGGTCTTTCCTGGTGCTCATTACATTGATATGATCAGCTGTAATTTTATTGCTTGAAACCAATCATATGTGCACCTCGCAACGACGCTTGCCACTTCTAAGGCCTTTGGCAGACATAGCATGTGGAGGAATCAGATCAATGTTTGTGTAAGTGATTGGAAAAAAGATTCTACCACTTCTGTGAAATCTCCACAAGCTGCCATCCCAGATAGCTCCTGCTGGCCGAGAGATGAACATTGGAATGAGATGGAAAGAGAGGGAGATTTCTGGGAGATGCTTGGGGCTAAGACACTACCCTGTTGGTGCCAGCAGGTCTTAGGTAAAGACTCCTGAGGCTGCTGGCATGTTACCAGGCAAGAGTGATTTGGGTAATGAAGGGGAAGCAATTGCTTCTGGCAACAGCTTCAGAAGTGCTGATTCAGCCAGCAGCCTGGGCTGGCTGCAGCAGGTTCCAATCCTCATCTTGCTAACGGGTTCCTCCTAAGCATGTCTCACCTGGGGAGTGGTAGAAAAGTAAACTTTTTGAATCAGTGGGCCTGGACTTCATGCTGGTTCCCCCAAAGCAAAGTGCTGCTAATCCAACAGTGGTGCCCTGTCCTGTCATCTACCTTACCTCAGTAGCTGGCACAATGTTCCTGCCCTTCTCCTTGGATACTTTCCTCCACCTGGACTAAGGGCTGGCTGGAAGGAGGGACTGAGCTAGGCTAGGGTACTGCCTGTTCCCCAAGAGCTAGCCTGGTCCCTTGCATCACAGCAGCCCCTTCTTTAAGGCTACACCTACACTAGCACACTACCTCAAAGTAGCCTATTTCAAAGTAAAAACATTGAAATAGGCTACTTCAACGTGTATCGTCTACACATCCTCTAGGGCTGGTGCGTCAACATTCAACATCGAAGTGGCTACAGGAAACATTGAAAGGAGCCGCCACAGAAGGAAATGCGGAGCGTCCACACGCACAATCGCTCCCCATCAAAATAAGGGGCCAGCAAAGCCTGCGGACAGGGTCACAGGCTGGACTAGCCCTTCTGGGGCAACAGCAAGCTGCTCCCTTAAAGGGCCCCTCCAGACACACACACCCGGCACAGCACGAGGTTCGCAGAGCCAACAACCAGTTGCAGACCCTGTGCACACAGCATGGACCCCCAGCCGCAGTGGCAGCAACAGCCAGAAGCCCTGCGCTAAGGGCTACTGCACACAGCGACCACAGAGCCCCGCAGGGGCTGGGCAGAGCGTCTCTTAACCCCTTAGCTGATGGCCGCCATGGAGGACCCCACTGTTTTGATGTAGAGGGATGCGGATCATCTACACATGCCCTACTTTGATGTTGAACGTCAAAGTAGGGCGCTATTCCCATCTTTGGATAGGAATAGCGATTTTGACGTCTCGCCACCTAACGTCGATTTCAACGTTGAAATAGTACACAGCACGTGTAGACATGACGCATGCTATTTTGACGTGCCAGCTACTTTGAAGTAGCCTGCTAGTGTAGACACACCTGAGGTTCTGTTCTCATCATTAAAAGCATGAGAAATTCACAGTTCTATACAAAAATAATAAACACTACAGCTGTTTCATTGCTGAAGGTTTCTCACCAACCTGGAGCGTTTTTTGGCCATGGTCTAAGTACTGTAGGATCATCCAGGGTATTTCTTCTACAATGCATGGCTTGTGTTCTGAAACGTGGAGTCTTCTCGGGCCCAGTCTACTGTCTCTGACTTTAGCTGTTCAGTTCCCTTACTCTCTCCTGCCCCATATTTCCTGTGTGTGTGTCTGCATCTCCCTCCTGAGTTTTCCTGAAACCCCTGCTTTACGACAGAGAAGCTCTGTGTCTCATTCGGGAATTTTCCATTCTCCAAACACCAGCCCCCGGTGAGTGAAGCTGGGGCAACAGTTACTCTTATTCACTCCAAGAGCTGATAGATTTTCAACAATCAGCTGTTGTTTCTAGTCTGGGAGGGATGTGCTTAAATGCTTGTCAGCAGTGGTGGGCACAGAGGAGCATTCTGTGATTTATAAGAATTTCATAGCGTCAAAAAGAGTCCAAACATTATAGACATTCCTCAAATCAGCGTACATACTCCAAAAGGTGAATAAACAGACATTTTCAGATACTCCGGTATATCCTAGCAGGAGCGCACCTGATCTGCAGACGAGTTGAAACCACCCCACCACCTGTGAATTTTTCTCCCCTTCAGATTAAGGTGAGGAAAATCTGTCCAGCTCTCGTCTTCTACGCTACAAGGATAACCAAACTATGGATGTAATCCCTATTGTTCCTCTAAATTAGTCATGAAATGTGTGCCAAAAAAGCACAAGGGCCATTGTCTGGAAGTTCCCCAATAAATACTTCCTGCCACAGAGAAATGGTGACATGGATTTAGATTTTAGTGAGCTGACCTTTGTTAAGGGAAGGACAATGCTGCTCTGTTGTCAGGTGACTGAATGTTGTGAAATGAAGTGGCAGGCTCAGTTCATTTCCTAATGGACATGATTCTCGCATTCAGTGTTAGTGCCTTTGAGCCCAGCCCTGCTTCTTTGTGTAGACAAATCCCAGAGCCTGAAGGCATGTTTGGACATGCTTGAGCAAGTTTACTTATTGAGCAGGTAAAGTGTGAGCTGCAGCAGCTTTCCCACATTGCTTTCCCGAATGTGCCTCACCTCTAAACCTGAAAGTGCTACTCTTAGTTGGGAGGTGAGTCTTAAGTGGCCATAGCCAGTCTTTCTACTGAGACTGAGTATCACTCCCACCCTCTCCCAAGCTCGTGCTGTTCCTGGACTGGACCGCTCCAGGGGAGGGAAGGGGGGGCTGACACTGGGCAGGGAGGCACGTGACTTCCTGTGCCCGCCCATACATCACCTCTGATTCTAGAGCTCCTGTTAGGATATATCGGAGTATCTGAAAATGTCTGTTTATTCACCTTTTGGAGTGTGTGTGCTGATTTGAGGAATGTCTACAACGTTTGGATTCTTCTTGACGCTATGAAATTCTCATAAATCACAGACTGCGAGGGTTCTAGGGTTCTATTGTAACCCACATGTCTGCTGGGCGTCGTTCACTGTCCCATGTAGTGGCACTTGAGAGAGAGCGAGAGAGAGACTGAGTTTCCTCTACAACCTTAGCTGAGCGCCAGATGGCTTTTAGCTCAACTGCGGGGGCTTGCACACTAAGCTCCTGAGGTTGCAAGTTCCATTCTGCCTGTCAGCAGGTACATCTACACTGCAAAATTGTCAACGTAATTTACAGTGGGATACAACCACTGCAGTAATAACATGGTTTGCAGACATCTTCTCTTTATTCTTGAGTTGGTGGTACCTGTTCTCACTAGGAGTGCTTGCATGGATCATGCTGTCAGTGTGGGCTACTGTGGGATGGCTGCTGAACGCAAGTAACAGTTGATGTAAGCAACAGTCTCTAAACTGATGTGGCATTGATCTAATTACATCTACTTTGACTCTACGCTGCACGTGGAGGTGGAGTTATTAAAGCAGAGTAGCAGGGCGCTTAACAGCAACAGGAGCAGAATTTAAGTGTACACTAAATCCCTGAGTTACACGGAGGTTGTGTTCCTGCAACCCTCCGTATAACTCACATTTTTGCACAAGTTGTGGGGTAGAGGGAACCAGGCTGCAATCTGGTTCCCGGCACCCCTGGGCTTGCAGGAGCTGGGAAGCTGACCAGCTCTCTCAGAGTGGCAGGGAGCCGGGAACCGGGGGGCAGCCTGGGTCCCGTCTCCCCACTGTTTGCAGGACCCAGGAAACTGACCAGCTCATGGCTGGTCAGTTTTCCAGTTCTCGCCAGTGCAGGGTAGCCTGGAACCAGACTACTAGGGGACCCAGAAAACTGACCAGCCATGAGCCACAAGCAGCAGAGAGCTGGGAACCAAGCAGCAGCCTGGCTCCTGGCTCCCTGCCACTCCCAGAACCAGGAAACCACCTGTCAGGGGCGGCAGCCAAGAGGCAGGCTGCTGTCCTGATAGGATCAGTAGCCTGACTCTCGGCTGCCACCCCTGACAGGAGCGGTTTCACGCTCTGGTCAGGGATAGCAGTCGCATTAACCCAAAACATGCGCAGTTCGGTTGTGGATATCTTGGGGGTTTACTCTACAGTAAACCCTCAATTTAACAGACTAATAGGGGATGTCCATTAAACCTGAAAGTCCATTTAATATGACAGTTTACATAGCACCCCCCCAGCCACGCTTTCCGAGCTCCCCTCCCCCCAAAAAAATGCCCGTGACTCACCAGAGCCAATGAAGCCACCACAGCTGCCATGCACTCCTCCCACCAGGTGTAGGGTGCATACGCAAGTGCTTTCTGCCCTCACATGCACCCCACCCCTGGTGAGAGGAGCACATGGCGGTGGCAGTTCAGGCTGTGGCAGAACCCCCTCTGGCTTTGGTGGCTGCTCCAACCACGGCAGCTCTGGTACTTTCTTTGGGTGGGGAGGGACTGGTAGATTTAGCAACTTTGGGAACAATTGTCCATTGTTCCCTAAGTCTGCTAAATCGGGATCAGTGAAATCGAGGGTTTACTGTGGACACTTCCATGGTTAGGTTGACCGTAGTTAGGTTGACACAAGCTGCCTAGTATTGACCTAATACCTAGTGTAGACCAGACCTGGAAGGTAATTTATATCACATATTTTGGACCTATTCTGAATTTAAATTCATACTGAAGTATCTTCATTTAATGTGACTTAAAGTTGCTGTTACACTTTAATAACATTTTATTCAAAGGCTGAAAAGTTAATACATAAACATAAACATTGAGGTTCATCAACCATCCATCTATTCAACATCTGCACTAATAATATCTATTGCCAATCCAAAGCTTCATAAAATGCCAGGAAGCTCTGATGTACAGCAGTCCCTTGATTTACACAAGGGTTCTGTTCCCACGCACCCTTGTGTAGCTGGAATGTCATGTAAGTCAGGGAGGCGGCTTCTTCCCCAGCAGAGCACACATTCTGCAGCCAGGGAAGCAGCAGGAGCACCTGGAGCTCCTTTTGAAAGGTAAGTCCTGGAGTGGGGAGGGAGCTGAGGAGGGTTAAGCCTGGAGGTAGGCTGGGGCCGTGGGGGCAGAGGGATTAAGCCTGGGGTGGGTTAGTGCTGCAGGGGGGGCAGGGGTGGAGTTGAGCCAGAGCTGTGGGGGTGGGGGGATCTGAGCCAGAGCCACGCCCAGGGGTAGTGGGCCGGAGCCCTGCTCTGGTGGTGAGCTGGGCCATGGGAAGGGGATGTTGAACTGGAGCTGGAGGGTTGGAACTGGGATCGAGGTGGGGTTGAAGCAGGGCCAGAGAGGTTGAAGCAGGGCGGGAGGATGGAACCGGAGCTGCGCATGTGGGTTTGAACCAGAGTGTGGGTGCGGGGTTGTTGAGCTGGAGCCACACGAGGAGTGGTGAGCTGGAGCCAGAGCCAGTGTGGGGGGTTGCAGTGAGCCAGAGCTATGTGTGGCATGAGCAGGGGTAGGGGTCTGATCCGGGTGGGGGTTGAGCCAGGGCTGGGGCTGGGGGTACGATTTTGAGTTGCGCTTAACTCGTGTTAATGTGAGTTAAGTGCAGCTTGAAATCATGTACTTCCAGGGTTTATTGTACATACAATAAGGCTAAATATGTTCTCTTTTTTTCCCTCCCAAATCCAAACAGAATACCACGTATTAAGAGATGGTATAGCTTCTTTAGCATCTGTGTCTTTGTATCCACATTGATGGTAAGACTGTACAAGAACGAGATACGTTAATTCATTCTCTTCTCTTTTCATAGAAATCTGAAAACAAAAGCTTATCTGAAAAGAAGGATCTTCTCGTGCATATGTGGCAATTAAAGCTACAATGTAATTTCTGATGTCTTGGATGCTGACAAGGTACTAGAATGAAGATAGTAATGGACAGGAGTTGATCAATTTTATGTAGGCAAGAAACAAGTGTGATTTTTGAGCTTAACTGTTTTGTCATTTGAAAGAAATTATTTTAAAGTAAAACAACAAGTTTATGATGTTGCACCTCCATATCCTTTATGGAAATATGTTTTGAATATGACTATGCCTAACTCAAATAAACTAACCTTGTTATCCCCAGCCTTGCTCTGGCTTATTTATACCTGGCTCTGCAGATTTCCATGACCAGCATCTGATGAAGTGAGTCTTTGCTCACGAAAGCTCACGCTCAAAACTTTTCTGGTAGTCTATAAGGTGCCACAGGACCCTTCGTTGCTGTAACTCCAATAAACTTTATGCAAAATGTGGCACATAGCCTGTCACTGAAAAGCTAGTAATCCCCTGAACGTGCACACTGTTATTTGGGAGCCTGTATCATTCCTGCATTTAAAGTTAAACATCTGGGCTATGTCTACACTTGCATTCCTCTTTCGAAAGAGGAATGCAAATGAGGGAAAATGAAAATGCAAATGAAGTCCTGATTTGCATATTGCACACTTCATTTGCATAATCTATTTTTGAAAGAGATTCTTTCGAAAGAAAAAAAGTGTAGACAGGGCTCTTTTGAAAATTAACACTGTCTTCGAAAGAACCCTTCTTACTGAAACAAAACAAAATGAAGGGTTTATTTCAGGGAGAAGGGTTCTTTCAAAGACAGGGTTTATTTTCCAAAGAGTCCCGTGTATACCGCTTTTTCCTTTTGAAAGAATCTCTTTCAAAAAGAGATTATGCAAATGAAGTGTGATATTTGTGAATCAGCACTTCATTTGCATTTTCGATTTCCCTCTTTGCATTCCTCTTTCGAAAAGGAATGTAAGTGTAGATATAGCCCTGAGGTATAAGCCTGTTTATATATTTAGATGTGCTAATGAAAGTCATTGGTAGTTCCCAAGGAACTTAATGACCATGATCCATGAATAGTCTTGTTCTTCTTGTAAGCCTAGACTATGGTTAGTCTGCTAAGACATGTATCGAGGTCACTTGATGCTGGACCCCATTTTGGACATGATGTTTTACCATGGTGGGTATGAAAAGGTTGAAACTAAACACAAAGGATTCCCAGCCTGGGCAAAATCTATTTGTAGGCAGGAAACCAAACAACAGAGGAGTTGCCAGATATCAAGACACCCCCAGCTTACCTCCAAGATACCAGCTGAAAACATCTCAGACTGACCAGAAGCAAGACCAAGACCATGCTAGGAGGCTGCCTAGCTTGTGAGAAAAGATTATTAGAACTACTGTAGCAAGTTTCTTAGATTATTAAGTTTAAGTGGCATGTTGTTTTATTTAGCTTAGTACCTTATTTTTATCTGTCATCACTTCAACCACTTAAATTCTACTTTTTATTTAATAAAATCACTTTTGTGTACTATTAAGCCAGTGTAAATAATTGTTACTCGGAAGGGGGAAACACAACAGCTAGGCATAGCTCTCTCTTTGCTAAAGGGAAGAACAAGTTCTGAACTTGTGCTGTATAAAACTTTTATGCAGAGTAAGATGATTTATCTGGGGCTCTGGTCCCATTGAGGCTATACACCTGGATTCTGTGTCCACTCCCTGTGGCTGAGCCTTCCCAGAGCTGAGCTGCTTTCAGTGTCTGTGCTGCACTGCTCTGGGTGGTGAACCCAACTCTGTGCTGTTGCTGGGAGAGACCAGAGCTTCTGGGCTCAGGAGGTCAGGCTGGTGCTAGGGTGCCCCCCAAGGCAGATAACTTGATCAGCTCATCAAGTGGCAGTCTCAAGGGGATCTCTGTGACTGAACCCATCACAACCTTAAGTAACATTAAACAGAGTTGTTGTGTGCATTTCACTTTTTTTTTTTCAAAATATTGGATAATATGGAGATGAGAAATAAAAAGCAAACAAGAGACACACAAACAATGACAATAATATAGAAAATGCCAAGGCTATGGTGCATGTTTGGTTATGAGGAAATATCAACATTAGATTAAATGTGGCTACTGCAACATAGCGAATTTATTGTTACATAAAACTGATGCTTGGAAATCAGGGATGCTGAAGTCAAAGTCCACGTTAGGTGACGGGGGTTGTTGAATGTTGATTAATTCACTACCACAAAGCCACATAAATCACCACCTAGCAAGCAACAACAAATTCATATAGCTCTGATCAGTTATGAAATAAAATTATATTCCTCTCATTAACTACACAAATGAAAAATAAAAAGGGTATTTATTTGAACTATACGTATATCTAGGCCTCAGTGTGGACAACAGCCACTGTGGGCCCCAGGCAAGGTGGGAGGGGAGGTGGAGTGCCTCACTCCAGAAAGGGCAGGGCCATGGAAGGGGTGGGGCCTAGGACAGTCAGCCCTTAGTGCCACCTGGACCATGGCACTGGCCCCTCCCCCCCATCATAGCCATGCAGAGCAATGCTGTTGCTGCAATTCAGAGGCCAAAAGCTCAGGCTGCTGTCAAAGTAGCAGCCCCCAGGACTAGAGTTCCAGGCCCCTTTGAAACACTGGGCCCTTATGCAACTGCCCCCCTTTTCTCCCCATCAGTGGACTTGAACAGGCTACACTGGAAGTTAGTATAAAATCTCCACAGGTTTCTTTGCAAAAGTGTTCTAAAGAAAAGTCAGACTCCAGAGACCCAGTTTTAAAACCTCTCTCTTTCTTTATGAAATATTTTTTTACCTCACTCTCCTGCACAGAAAAAGTGAAGTCCTCCTACACTCTAGTTTGCATGCTTGGTATTATTTTCTGTACAAAAAGACTTAACAGATGTTCCGGTTCTATTCCTTGCTTAAATGCAGTTCCCCCAATGTAACTTTAAAGCTCCTCCCGAATACATTTTAGTTTTCAGCCTGAGGACTTTTCCCAGGAACTAGAAATCCTTTGAGATCCACCCTTTCATACTCAGCCTATTTAATATGTATTCAGTGAAATGTATTGTCTATAATCTGGATTTCCTAATGTGGAAATCTGCCACTTTGCAGAAATGGCTGTAGAACTTTCATAATATACCTTCTCTGGAAAAATCCACATGTAAAACTGGTGCAGTGGAAGGAGGGATGTTAGAGTAGAGTTGTATTTATGAACTAGCTTAAAGAACAAACACAAACCCCAGATGGTCTTAATAAATTACTTTTCAATCTCTCAGTCAAGGCTGGTTTCAAATTTCCACTCTTGTGACCAGCCTGTGAGCTAAGCTACCTTTGGTTTTGTGTTAATGTTAACAGCTGTAAACTGACTTGCGCTGGTGTTTACCATAAACCATAAAAGGATGGCAATTTTCCAACAGGATATTTCGCTGGAAATATATTTCACCTTGTTTACAAAACTCTTGGTCTCATCTG